>NW_026126634.1:0-85000 GCF_943737965.1 Phodopus roborovskii
GTGATAGACCTAAATTCCAGAGTCAGAGGGAGCTACACAAAGAAATGTCACAGAACTTGGAACCTTGTTGGGAGGGGAGGTGATGCAAGCTTAGCATCACAGTACAGAAGAAAGGATTGGCAGTGAATAGAGCTCAAGTCATACATAAGAAACTGACATCTCACAGAACCAGGATAAAATGTCTACTGCAGGAGTACTTTGAGAGCACATTCCCATGGTGGGGATAATCCTTTAGCACAGATCCATGGGGAGGGCCTAGGCCCTACCTCACTCAAATGACTTGACAGAACTTGATGGAACCTCATGGAAGGCCTCACCCTGTCTGGGGATTGAAATGGTTGAAATGAGGGAGTCTTGGAGTGTCTGAGGATCAGAGCGAAAGGGAAATAGGACTGATGTGTAAAAGAAGAAAAATATATTAAATTAAAAAAAGATTCTAATGTCTCTCCAACTTGTTTTCTTCCCCCCTTTGTTGACATTAGACCATTCTCATTCTCCATTTTGTTTTTGTGTTGCGACAATAACAGACAATAAATATAGCAAACTGCTGAAAACAGTATGTAGCAAGGATTGGTGCAAAATACCTGCCAGATAAGGTCATCAACAAGTGAGCATGAAGACAGAATGTTTTTGTATCACTTAGTCAACCTGTGACCTGGGAATTGTGTTTCTGTTCCAGTGGAGGTTTTGATTGAAGAGATAGCACTCTAGCTCTACACATACTTGCAAAAACATGGCTTGTACCTACACAAGTCAACACACAGACACACACACACAAGCACACATGGATGTGCACAATCATACAAACACCCAAGGTGCATTAGGGTACTCAGAACATTGAGACAGAATTGTCACTTAAAACAGCTATGCAGTAACTGAGTAGTGGAGTCATGGTTGTTTTTCAGTAGTACCAGGGTTATGAAGGGGTACAAATTCAAGGATGAGATGTCAGACTTTGGACACAACTGCAGGTTGTTCATCTTGCTGGCAAGTCTCTTCTCAGTTTTGAAGTATTATGACTCATCCCATTTCTTTCTATAGGAGAGAGAGAGAGAGAGAGAGGAAGAAGAGGCAGAAAACAAGGCCTTCTATGAAGATGTCGGCGAATACCATCAAAAACTCCTCAGACTTTGTCAAATGGAGTGCTCTTCTGATAGACGGTGGATGGAGTTGATGAAGACACAAGTGGGGAGGTGGTCCCCACCCTAATTGGCATTTAAAAAGTGCCATGGAAGTATTTCTCCAGAAGAAAGCTTTGTTATTAAAACAGCAGTGGTGTATGGTCCACAAAAACTTAAAAGACATCAAAATGAACACACATCATCAGACAAACATGATGGAAAGGTTAAGATGGTAGAAAGCCCAGGCTAGTTCACCACAGGTTTAAGAAGACTTATTTTTAAATAGACCTACTGCATCTGGGTCAGCTACACACATTTGTGAGTACAAGTCACAAGTCAAGTAAGGTGGTCTGTTGAACAGGTATCTGAAGTCTGGAGCCACAAAGAAGCACAGAGAAAGCTTCATCCCCTTTCCATGTCCCCTTTCTTTGTCTTGCTGGATTCCACTTTGCTGCAGTGACAGAACCTTGTGTGACTGGTGTTTCTCTTCCTTCCTGCCACCTTGACTTCCTGTAAAAGAGGCCTTTAACTTATTTAGTTTCCACATCAGTTTCTTCAAAACTTGTTACATACGGATCCTCATCTTTTCGAGATCTGTAGAGATTAGAGGAAGCATTGGGAAAATAATTAATCATATCCCATAGTAAGGAATGTGCCGTGCAGTGTTACTTTCTAAAAGTCAAACTCTCAGTTAATATAATGACATAACGGAGAGATTGAAGGAGAGAGACATTTGGTTGTATGAGATTATGTTTTCAGCATTAGTTAGACCTTGGTAGGTACTCCTCAAGTAGATCACAGAGATAACGACACTGACTAAAGTACTAGCAGACAGTGTCAGAACCTGGGACGGGATCTCCAGAAAGCACCCAACACCTGGGTATGGTTGGCCACTTCTACATTCAAAGTTCTCTTCAGGTGACATGGGACAGGGGAGACAGGAGAAGAGCATGGAGCACAGGGAAATTCTACTGGACTAAAAGGGCCAGGGAAGGCCAGGTACTCCAGGCAGTCTGCTCACATCTGCAGATGTGCTGGAAGCATCTGTTCATCTTAGCCCACACAAATATGCACATTCTGAAAATGCACACAGATCACAGACATGTGTAAACACACGGGTCATATATGAAGGGTTCTCCAAAAGGGAACCCCAATAATATTACTTGGAAAAGTTCTCGTAGATGTCATCTCATTAGTTTATTTACTTTTATTGTTTAGTTGTATCATCATATGGCTTTACAGCCTGAATAGGCCCCTCACTTGAGATCCTGGGCACCTCACCAAAGGGAAATGCTGAAAATCCAAATGTGCATACCCTAGGCTGGATTTTCACAAGTTTCAAAGTATTGGTTGAATCTTGCCTTATCTGGCATGAGTCAAAATCTCTTCTTGAGTGAGAACCTAAGACAAATTGCAATTATCTTCTTAATTAGGCAGAGGTTGAAAGTCAGCCTTTCCTAGCTGTGCATTCAGCAATCCACACATTTCCATATGGACTTGAGTCAGTCTTAGCCAACCTTGGGCCTGTGCACTCAAGTAATGCTGCACATCTGCATAACATAAAAGTTAGATGCATGGTAAGTTTTTTCTGTCCCCTATTGGACTGTAGAAATAACCAGGAAAGAGGAGGGCCCCAGCTACACTGAGAAAGCTGTGCCAGGGACTTTGTTGAGCAGGCACCATCTTCACTCACAATTGGAGTGTTATGCAACATTTTTAGTTTGTGTGTTCACATGAATGGCCATGAATTCCAGAACTCTAGAATCTCAAGGGTCTCCACCATCCCTACAAAATATCTTATTTGGGACTGTCTGTGGTACTATGACCTTGAGAAATACTGCGTATGTTTCTATGTAATTGCAACACTCTCAAAATATGACAGGGTTTCTGTAGCCTCATAGATCTTGCAGGAAGCAAATGTTCATTACAACTGAACTTGCCCCTCCAAAAGCTTTTTTCAAGTGTAGAGGCTCTGGAATACCTAGTAGATTGGAGGCTCCCCTATATATCTGTTAAACCAAATTGGGACATAGCTTCCTAATAGTTCTTTTTCCTCTGGCCTCTGCAGGAACTGCACTCATATGCAATCCCACATACAACACATATATACACACATACTTGTAATTTTTAAAATACTGCTTTAAAAATGGCTATATACAACTTCCCACATATATGGCATGAAAGAAAAAGGAGTCTATTTAGGGGAACAAGAGGGAACTAGATGGTAAGAAACACAGGAGAGTCACGGTGGGTGAATATGGTAGAAAAGCAAATCACACACACACACACACACACACACACACACACACACACACACACACACAATTTTATACAAAAACTCATTTGTGTGCTAAGATTTAACAATTTTTTAAAAGGTGTTCCATATAAATAAAAGGCAGGTTGGGTAATCATTGGAGACAGAGGAAAACCAAGTAAAACTGCATATGTAAAATGTCTTAACCTAAATTTAAGAACCAACAGATAGGGGCTGGTGAGATGGCTAGGTTGTGAATACATTTGACAAAGGAGTCCTGATGACCTGAGTTTGGTCCCCCAAACTCAAAATGACAGAAGCAGAACTATAAAAAAGTTGTCTTCTCAGCCCATTTGTGCACCATGTTATGCGAAATGTGTGTACACACACAAATATTAACATAAAAAAACTCAAAAAGAAGTTAATAGGTGGATTTGTTATTGACTTTAGAAGTATCTGAACGGAAGCCAGGGAGGTATGCCCTTTTAGTCCCAGAAATAGATAGGCAGAGGCAGATAGATCTCTGTGAATTTCCACGCTATCTGGTCTACAAAGAGAGTCTAGCAGGATCCAAACCACAAAATAAAAGTAGCTGAACAGGGAATAAGGATAGTTGAAAACAAAATTGAACCTAAAGCAAGCAACCAAAAAGGATATAAAGATATACATGGACATGGTATGATGTCATAACACATGGGGATTGGGAGACACGGCTCAGTGGTTACAAGCACCCAGAAGACCTGGGTTCAGTTCAGGAATCAGCCATACCACTGTCCAGTACCAGAATATCTAAACACCCTCTGCCACCTGCTCCAAGGGAAATATACACACATAGGTACACAGAAATGCATGCAAGTACTCTCACATTCATCTAGGCAGAATCTAATTGGTTTTGTTCTCATATACTTTAAACTTTAAATCAAAGCATATATATATATATATATATCTGTAGTTCTGAGAGAAAGGCAGAGTAGAAAGAACATCACACAGAGACATTTTTTTTTAAAACAACAAACAAAAACGGAGGCATGAGAAACCTTTTCATGGCACCAGACCTACCATTTATTATCATGAATTGCATCCATGACATCTTATACCAGGATAAATAATCATGTGACTCTTAAGACCATGCTGTTAATGAAAGATGGCTTTACCATTTTCACTTGTGCTTGTTAAAGAACAAAACAGACCCAGCCAGGACAAAAAAAGGAGAAATCTTGTTTCACACCAGAAAACAGTTGATTCAAATACATACATGAAAGGTATGTAGGTGTAGGAGTTGGGGAAGGGGCACAGTACCCATGCATGTTGAGACCAGAGGCCAATGCTAGGTGTCTTTTTAGGTGCCCTGCGCTTATAACAAAGAAAGAAAGAAAGAAAGAAAGAAAGGAAGGAAGGAAGGAAGGAAGGAAGGAAGGAAGGAAGGAAGGAAAGAAGGAAAGAAAGAAGAAAGAAAGGAAAGAAAAGAAAGATGTATGTAGGTGCTTTTGTCTGCATATGTATGTGTATCACATAAGTGCAGTGCCCTTAGGGAGACAGAAGAGGGCACTAGATTCCCTGACACTTGGGTTATGTGCTGCTTGTGAACCACCAAGTAGGTTCTGGAAACTGACAAAGGTCTTCTGATTGAGTAGCAGGTGTCCTTAAAAACATTGAGGTATCCCTCAGCCCCTCCTCCATGTCATTTTTTGAGACAGGTTTCTCTTCAAGCTACCTTACACCTTGCCATGCTGAAGGGCCAACTTGCTCTGATGCCCCTGGATTTTATGTGGTTTCTGAAGTCAGTTTTTCAGGTTTACACAGACAGTGCCAACTTCCTGCACCCCCATGTGTTTTCTGATGCTGCCTGCCCAAATCCAGAGTTACCACTTCACTCTAGAGTTAAGTCTTCATTTTTGATCAAGGGGGTAAAATGACTGATGTCCTAGGTAGAAGTTTAACAATCTAGGTAGGTTTGGGCATGAAACCTTCATGCATTTGACTTCACAGATCCAGAGCTAACATATCTATCCCAGTCTGCCCTCCTTCTTCAAGTAGAATAATACTCCCCCCCACACCTGCCTGTCCTATGAAAGTTGGGAATGAACAAGAGGTATCAAAACTATGACACAAACGTCACGGTAAAGAAGCTTGACCCTACTCACCGGCAATCTCTCTGCTGCCCTCTCACTGGAGATCCTTCCTATTGATATTCTGGAAGATTCTGATGGTCACATCCCAGGCTTTCTTCTCTATGAATCTTCACTAGTAAGTTGGGAAGATCTTCCGATGAGCCGTCTTCACTTTGTTCCCAAGAACTCTGTTTCAGTTTATACTGCATGATTTCCTGCTCGAAGGCCTCTTGAACTCCATGAACTTTGAGAACATTCAACAAGTATGGAATAAAAAAAATAGGCAGTAGTGTTACACAACTTTAACTCCACTCACATGCAGTCTAAACTCTATGAGTTTTAGCCCAGCAAGGTCTATAGAGTGATTCTAGGACACAGTGGACTACACAGGGAATCTTGTTGCAAGAAATGAAAGTGAAAATAAATACACTAAATAAATAATAAATCAATGATTTACCATGGTTCTATCACACCTTTAAACCCTGCACTCAGTAGGCAGAGGCAGGATTATCTCCCAGCTTGAGACAGTCCATGGAATACAAAATGAAACACTGTCTCCAAATAATAAATAAATAGATAGATAAATAAACAAATAGGCAGAAATGAAATAACAAAAAAAGTATAAATGAACAAAAGAATCAGCTAGCAACTGGAAAACTCATCCGATGTCCTGCAGGGGGTGTCGGAGAAGCAGAGGTTGTCACAACTTTCAATCCAGTCTAATGATGGTTTTGTTCCAACATAGGGGCTCTTAGAGAACAACAGCCCCGTCTTCTTACTTCTTTTCATTTAAAGGATTTTGTATTCAGCTTTAGGAGAGATCCAGTCCCTGGGCCTTGGGCATGCCACCCAACCCTTCTCACCACTAAGCTAAATCTTCAACCCCTGACAGAAAAGCTAAAAGGCTAATTTTAACAGGTGAAAAATTCCTCCCTAAGACTTTGTATTCCAACATATTCATCAATCAACTGGGTCAAAAAGAACTCAGCCTGATTCATCCAGAACTTATTTTACACCCCACACCCATGCTCACAAATCCATATGTCCTTACACATAGCACAACACACACACACACACACAGGGTTTTTTAAGACAGGGTTTCAATGCATAGCCATGGTTGTCCTGGCACTAACTCTGTAGACCTGGATAGCCTGGAACTGAGGTTAGCCTGCCGCTGCCTCCCAAGTGCTGGGATTAAAGGGTAAGACCCACCAATGCCCTGTGAACACACCCACCACCTTTTCATTCATTATTTTATGTGGTTAGGGTGCTGGGTTCAAAAGCTAGGACACAAGATCAAGTATTTCCTTTATATACATAATAATATTGACTTTGAGGCATGCCTAAGCACTTGATCTCTGATAATATGACACAGTGGGGTGTGCATCACCAGATCAGAGGCTTAATTTTCAAAGTGTTTTCTGTCTTCTCTAAAACCGCTCCAGTGTTCACTTTGCTTCTCTTTTCTGCTCACATACCAACGACTTAGGTTTGTGATACTGCATGCACCTACGGAGGTTTTTATGAGAGGAAGCGTGAAAAGCCAGGCAGTGGAAGGGAGCAGGGTCCCTGGCAGCACTTATTCAGGTAGGCAGGGGCCAGCACAAGCTAAAGGACTTGCACTCAACTCTTCTAGTTCTCCTGAGCGACACTAGTTCCCCCTGGGGATAATACACACTCATCCCTGACATCTATTCTAGTCTAGAGATTGAGTCGGGTGGCTTCACACTCTGGGTCTCGATTGCTTTTTATGCACTCTGAGCCAATTCCCTGAAAGTGGTCTTGGGACTCTGTTGTGAACAGGTATCCTGATTCAGCTTCCAGTTCCTGGCCCTCCTATACTCTACCTTCCTCAAATCCTTGTCTGTCCTCCAGCTCACCCTTCATTGTCGGCCCGGCTTTCTGAGCTATCCCAAGAAGTCTACTTGATTTAAGCCTCACTCACTCCTTCCCTTTCTTTGCTGTGTTCTGCAGCTTTAAGCCACCAGGGATCTTTCTTGTTGAAATTTCCTCTGGAAAATCCTCTGTGCCCAAGAAACAAAGTAAGCACAGCCCACACATTGCTCCAGGGTCATCAATGGACCTGGACCAGACTGGATTTGTGCCTTGCATGATGTCATAGAGCTGCTTCGCCCTCTAGCTAGACATGTGCCTTGGGTTTTACCTCCATGGCAAAGTGGCCCCTTCAGTGGTGGGGTGGGGTCTGTTTGTTGTGATCTCTTCAGTTGTTGTCTCCCCCTGGCTGCAACAGTGGGGCTGCTGGTCAGGATAAATGACTATAGGAGGCAAGCTGTCAGGAAAGAGAGGATGCTGGGAGAGTGGGGATTATGGAGGCAGAAATGCAGCTGAAATAGCAGGAGGGGAATGGCTATAGGGAGGGTTTCAGAGTCCTTTGGAGGGGGTTGAATTTATTTGTTGTTTGGTTTTTAAAGTTTTCCCGACAGGATTTCCCACTGTTTAACAGCCCTGCCTGACTTGGAGCTCTGTAGAGCAGGGTGCCCTCAAACTCAGAATCTGGCTGCCTCCTGCCTCCTGTGTGCTGGGATTAAAGGCATCTCCACAACCCTCAGTTATTTATTTATTTATTTATTTATTTTTATTTTTAAAATAAGGGCCTCATATGGCTCTTAGCTGTCCTAGAATTCATTGGCAGTATTAGTAGTCATGTTGTGTAATGATGTCTGGGTTTACTTCTGTTTCAGCTACTAAGTACTTTTATCAACTCATTTAATGAGTACAAAAGGAGAGTAGCTTTAGTTGGCTTTGGTCTCAGAACTCTTGCTTTTTCAAATTAGTTTTCCCCTCTGAAGACAAAGTAACCATGTACAGCTCAGAACTTGCTATGTAGAGTAGGCTGAGCTCGGAAGTGTAATATTCCTGTTCCAGCTTCTGACACATTAGAATGTAGAGTCCTCTCTTACCACATCCATGTATACACGCATGCATCATGTTCCTCAGCCTGCCCTGTGACAGGATTAGAGGAGATCACTACTGTATCCAGTTATGGATCTTTTCAGTAGATACATGTATGTGAGAGAGGCAGGTATTTCTGTGCTCTTCCAGAAGAAAGCTGTATGTAACAGCATGAGAACAGCAGATAGTGAGTATTTCTCTTCTCATTCAAAAGATTTAGAACCAGAAATGTGTCATCCTGTGAAGTTTTCCTGGAGGGGGGGGCATTGGCTTGTGTTTGCTAATTGTACAATCCTAATTTGAAAACTTAAAGCTGGGATTGATCTTATTTGAAGAGTTTTCAAGACCCTTTTCATTCTGTGTCATTTGAGATCTTGGAGTGTGATTCTCCTGTGTTCTTCATAGGATGGCTTGGAGTATTCTACAAGACAGCACTATTTAACAGACAATACCCAGCTTCATCGGGCCCTCCAAAATACAAGGCACAAATTATGAACTTCTTGGATGTTCTTTGCACTTGATCCAAATTCTGGCCTCAGTACAGAGTACTGGCAAGCAGAGCTGCAGGTTGTGGATCGAGGATAACATGGACAACCAGCATCTGCCAGGTCGGTTGGTTATTTATTGTGTTTAGGTCTATGCTTGTTATCACCAAGTCACGTATGTGGAGGTCAGAAGAGAATGTACAATAGTTCCTTCTTGTAATTAGATAACTAATCAGTAACAATAGTGCACCACCTCAACCATGGCTCTGCCTCTACCCACTGGCTTTCAGTCAGTCCCTCCAAATGAAAAGGCCTAACTACCACCCTCCTCTCCCACTCTCCCCACCACCACCACCACCTTACTCTCTCCCTCACCACATTCACCCTGCCACCCTGGGCTCCACCCCTCCAGGCAGAGCTGATTTCACCCTCTGCAGCTTGGTGGAGATCCAGTCTTTGCAGAAGGCCAGGAGCTCTGTGCATGCTTAGTTAGGTGTGGGCGGGTACCTGTGGAAAAGACAGTTGGGAGGGTTGGAATTCTAGCCTCTGAGCCCGTGAAAACTGTGTTTCAGTGTGCTGTCGGCTGCCTTCTCTGATCCAGCAGGAGGAGAAAACTGCCACTTATTCCCAATTCATAGGCAGTGGATAGAGACCTGCGATAGCCATAACACTCTCCCGACATCTGGTTAAAATCAGATTTAGAATCACTAGGGACCAGCCGGACATTCATGTCAAGAGCATGTCTCCCCACACCAAGGCTTTGCGGTTATTCTAACAGTCTGAATTTGCCAAATCAGCTTTTTACCCCAAACACAGCACATGCCTTCTTTCTTTTTAGATGGGACAGACGGCAGGTATCCATAGGTTCTGACTTCCAGGCTGTATAAGCGGTGGAATTTCCTTGTCTGGTTTTCATTCTTTTCTTTCTTCTCTTCCTCCCTCCCATTCTCTCTCTTTCTGTCAGTTTCTATTTCTTTCCTCTCTTCGTGGATTATCCTCAAACATATTGTAGTTAAATGAACAAATGCATCCATTTACTTTAGTAAACAAACAGAAAATATTATTTGAATTAGCTCTGGTTCAAAATAGTACAAATGCTTTTCATATTTCTATATATCTGTGTCTATAGACGTGTGAGAAGTTGCCCTCACATTATTGACTTGGGGATTTTACTTTTTCTATTTTGAAGAATTTTCACATTTAGTTTCAGGTTTTGATAAATTCCATTGAACTACAAAGTACAATTAACACGAATTCATTCCAGGTGTAAGTTTACTGTTCTCCAGGGCCTTAATGTTTGCTCCAGCTCCACCAATCTCTTTGTTTCTTCCTAACTACTCATGTCTGACTTCCCTGTTCTTAGAGGATTTACATTAGGAGTCTGTAAATATTAAATTATCCTCTGCTGCTTTAAGATGTTCTTTCCCTAGGCTCTCAGTACTTCTATAGCACAGAACTTTATCAAGGACCAGAGTGTCCTGTCTGAAATTACAACACTCAGAAATGGTTAGCAGCTGTAGTTCCCCATCTGTGTTTAGTTTCTGACTTCTCTAACTGCTGCCAAGTCAGCAGATGCAAACACAGGTGTTCCAAAGGAATGGTACATCCTGGATCCTGAAATCCTCCAACTCCTTTTCCATGGGTCACTAGGAAGGCTAATCTTGGTTGTCAGCTTCACACCCAAATTAAGAATCTACCATTATTTATGAGACCCTGGGAACCCCAAAACATAAAAAATAATAAACAAATGGGTCAGAAAAATGCATACATTATCATAATACTTTCAACACGGCTGAGATACAACAAAGGGATGACACTGACTACTGCAATTAAAGTACCAATGCACACTTGTCCCAATGGCAACATCACACAGGCCAGAGTACTGAGGAAAGGGGAACTCTGATTCAGTAGTTACCATCCTGAAGTTATATCCTGGGACTGGCAATGGCATATGATCTTTATTAGTAAATGATAGAGATAGGCCAACTCTATGTTAGGAAATACTATACAAAAGCAGTTGAAGTTGTAATATATGGAAACATTTGCTGGGCAAAGCAGAAGAAGCATGCCTGTGAGCAACAATTCTCTATGGTCTCTGCTTCAGCTCCTGCTTCCAGGTTCTGCCTTTTTTCTCCCATGTTTTATTGCCTAGACAATGGGTTATAAAACTATATGATGAAAGGCACTTGAACTTCCTCCAATTTAAATGTACTCAGTGCTTTATCATACCCACAAAGAAGTATTATAGAAACACACACACACACACACACACACACACTGAAAAGAAAACTCTCACGCATTCAAAGGCATCACAAGTATACTGGGAATCCTCAACTAAAACTATACCACCAGAAAGGCTTACGGTAACACTGATGGCTAACCTGCATGTATATATCCACCAGGAGTAACACCTTGGTTAACAGAAGAAGCAGAACTTTCCGTGAACACACAAACTACACAAACCATGCTCACTAAGTAATGACTTGAGAAGATGACCTGAAGATGACAGAAAATGTACATCTATGAAGCCATAGGGAGAAATAAATTGCACAAAGAGATTTTTTAAAAAGCAAATAACAAAAGGTCATTGAAAAACATTAGAAAAATCAAAAGAATTAACATTCACTGATTAATATGAACTCAATTATTAATATGAATTCAATGATTAATATGGGCTCAATACTATAAATAATCCTCAAGTCTATATGTGATGGAAAGCCATTTAGGCTTCCTGCAGGCTTTCTCTTCTGTCCCTGATACCAACAACCTATCCCACAAACTGATCACTACCTATGTAACAGAACGCACTTGGCAACCTTGATTTCTGCCCTTGCTAAAATCTCCTGTGGATCTCACAGATATGTCCCTTGAGCAATGAGTAGGCCTAAGAGAGACCCAAAACTTTCAGATAATCAGTGATCCTAGGCTCAACCCCAGCTCTGTAGCAGGAAACCTGCTACACTCTCCCAATTCTCTTTGACCCCATTCTCAAGAGATCACAAGAACCTCCTCCAACTTTCCATACTTAATATTGACTCAGTAACCCAGTCTCCAACATTGTCTGCGAATACACAAGAGAGCAGAACATAACACAGACAAGTGCCAAAAATGGAAATCTCTGAAATCCCCAGAGAGGAAACTGATCCAAGGAACAAAGCACCCACTTAACAACTACAAATGCATAAATCTGCACCGAGAACTTAAACTTACCCCAAACCTAGCTGTTTAGAAGCCAGCACAATGACATGGTGAATAACACAGAAGGAGATACGTCCCCAGGAGATCCCAAGTATTGTTCTACAGAATGTGCTGAAAATTGCCAAAGGAGCTGTGCACATTCCCAAACGAGCAAAAAAAATAACAGATAAAAACAAACAATAAAAAACCATCAAATACTAATATATGAAGATGATAAAGGTCTACATATAAATCGCTTAACTAAACTCAAAATAAACTGTGGAAGATATGCATAAATCTAAGCACAGATGAAAGACAGTGGGCAATATCAAGGGAAAATATTTAAGACCCCTGAAAATGGAAACAGAATCCATTAATTAAAATTAAAAAAAAACAAACTGGGGCGTGCACTGGAAATAAAAAATATAGGAATCTGAACAATAAGCACAGAGAAAATACCACCTAAGGTAATACAAGAGATGGAAATGAGAATCTCTGGTTTGAAGCTATAATAGCATAATTAGATATAAGAGTCCAAGAAAATGTTGACTCCCAAAAAACATCCTGACACAATAGCAATAAAAATTCAGGTCATAAAAAAAATAACTAAACATACGAATAATTGATGTAAAGGAAGAAGAATGCCATCTCAAAAGCCCAGAATATATTTATAATGAAACCATAGAAAATCATATTGCTAATCCAAAGGAGATGCCTGTACAAGAAAGACTACCAATCCCAGTGTGCAACGGGTGGCCAGCTCACGGACTAGCAGTCCCAGCCTGCACCCTGGTGGCTTTCCTCCCTGGACCACAAGCATTCGCCCAAGCTCCTCCTTGAGGGATGAGCTGCATGCGGTTTCTCATTCAGCTCAGGACTTCCTGCAGTTAGTCTTGGCACGTTTGCAGCACCAACACTCGAAGTTTGGTCCGCGGGAGCTTTGGCGGCATTAGAACTGACTTCTAACTTCCTTACAACTTAGTCCTATATAGTAGGCATAGTAAATGGCTCATGGGACTTTGACGAAGCGTAGTTTGGAAGCAGAACTCCCTGTCCGAGGACAGGGCGACAGGCTCCGTGAAGAAGGCTGTGCTAGCTAGTCCTAGCTCCCTGGTTCGAGGCCAGGCCAGCATCCCTACTCCATAGGTATCTGCACTCCTGGCAGGTCACCTCTGTGGTAACTCACATCTACCCTTGCCCACTCCACAACAGATCTGGCAGCATCCTCAAAATGGCAGGCTGCGGGTTTGTGGAGACCTAAGACCCTATGCACTTCAGTGTTCCACAGGTCTGCAAGCCATCCCTGGAGCACCAGACCTTTCATTGAGACTTTTCTACTTCCCACTACCCGGCTTTGGTTCTCTGAGGAATGCTTTTTACCATTCTTGCTCTGTTCCTGTTGTGTGAATGCAGCATAGTAGGTGAGGATCCTCAATATGAACTTAATGGACTTGTTCTCTGGATGTAAGCAAGTCCCAATTTCAGCTGGCCTCTGGCAAGGATGCTTGACTAGTATCCTAGCCCATTGGGAAGAAGTAATCGACCCAGTCGTTTTTCTGAAGCAAAACTAAGAGGCCTGCCTATGCTACATTTCGCATTTCAGGACTCAGGTGAGAAAGAGTCTCCAAAGATGTCTGGAAGCTTTCCTGTGAAGTGGATAGGTGTGTGCACTGTGGACTTCAGGCATAGAGGTAAGTCAAGTATAGGGATGCCACTTCAGCGTGAAAATAAGGACATTTGCCTGACAAGAAAAATATCACTCGGCTTTGAGTATAAAAAGTACATCTATTGATAAAACTTTAACACCCAGAAAATTCTCTATCCTGTCATATAAAGCCCCCAAACCCTGCACCTGATCTAGTGTTTTGGGATATTTGTACACTGTATGAAGGTGTATTTGCTGTGCTTGGTCTAATAAAGAGTTGAATGGCCAATAGCTAGGCAGGAGGTATAGGCAGGATTTCTGGGGGAGAGAGAGAGAGAAAGGGGGATCTGGGCACACAGGAGACACTACAAGACTCAGAAAGGAAACAGGAGGTGCAAGATGGAGAGAGGTGTAACAAGTCTTTCTTTGTCCCACCAGCCAGCTCCTCAATAATGATAACAGAGACTTCTTACTAATTATGAATGCTTGGCCTATAGCTTAGGCTTGTTCCTTACTAGTTCTTGTAACTTAAATTAACCAGTTTCTATTAATCTATGTTTGGCCTTGTGGATTGTTACCGTTCTTTCATTCTGTATGTCCAAATGCCTCTGTGTCTCATTTGGCATCTCCTTTGAGTGCCTAGATTTATCGTGAGTTCCTCACCCTTTCCTGGAAGTGCCACCTATTTCTCCTGCCTAGCTTTTGACCTTTCAGCTTCTGATTATACCAATTATAGCAATATATCTTTACATAGCATATAAATGGGCTAACTTAAGTTATAAGAGCTAGTTAGGAACAAGCCTAGGCCCTAGAACTTTTTTGAATGTTTTTATATTGTCAGGTAATAGCTATCCTTGGGTTTAATTTTGTGATGTTTTACATGTGGTTAATCCACTATATTTATCTGGAATGAAGCCAATTTAATAATGGTGAAGAACTTTTTGTATGTCATTAAATTTGGTTTGCCAGTATACTAAGAGTTTTGATTCCATCGTCATCAACAAGAATTACCTATATTTTTTTTTCATGGCAGACTTCCTCTGTGTAGATTGGTTTTCATAGAACTAAATCTGTAGACAAGGTTTGCCTCCAAATCATAGAGAGCCACATGTCTCTTCCTTGTATGTGCTGGGATTAAAACTGTGCACTACCTATTACCCTAGGTAATGTGTATCCTTAATGTGTAGATATGTGTCTTGTTTACACAAGAAGACTGGAACCTGTTCACTTCCATTCTATTAGTCTTTGTCTTTGCATTGGTCAATTTAGAAAAATGCTCTTGAGAACTATCTATAAACAATGGTTTTGATTATCTTATTCTATATTGTTGTTGTTATTGCTCATACTGTAAATGATGAGTGAGTGTGTGTGTGTGTGTGTGTGTGTGTGTGTGTGTGTGTGTGTGTATAAAAGAGAGAGAGAGATTATGTGTGTGCATATGTGTGTTTTTCCTTATTTTGGTTTTGTTGTGCCCAGACTCTGAACCCCCAGCACTACCATGAGACCTGATGCACTGCAAAAGCAAAGAGTCTATTTATGAATTAACTCGGGATAACTGTCAGTCTGTAATAGTGGGTGGAGAAGAAGGAACCCCTTGCAGCAGTGGGGCAGGACATATACTGGAGTAGAGACCGTGGAGTGTCTGGGGGTCTCCTAGTTGCATAGCAACAGTCTCCAGACTGTTGCACCTTTGGTCTTTGGCACCCTGTTTCCAGTTGACTGGTCAGCCTCAGCTGCAGAAAGGATGCTTTTCCTAGAGGTCATCATTGGGAATGCCCTGCATTCCACTATTATCAGCAAAGCACATCCAGAGCCTGCAGGCTAACTTCTGATTGGTTCATTGCCACAAGGAGGGTATCTACTGATTGCTTCCCAGTGATTTGAGAAAGTAGGGGTTCACTTCATGCTTCTGACTCAGTGTCCTACAACTTGCTGGTACTTTTATGCAGCCTGTCATGGGAGTCAAGCAGGGGACTGGGTGAGGGTCTGGGCCCTTCACTTTTACCAGTGTTAATTTACTTTTTCCTGTGTTTTCTTGGGTATAGATATCCTCCTTAGTTTTGAATTTCCCTTCTAGCAGCTTTTCTAATGCTTGATTTGTATATAGATAATATTTTCATTTAATTTATAATGGAATATGCCATTTTCTCCAACCCTGGTGTTTGAATAATTTGTAGGGTAAAGCAGTGTGTGTTAGCATCTTTGGTCTCAAAGATTTCATGCTCTTTAAATCTTCATTGAGAAGTTAGTTGTCATTCTAATATGTCTGCCTTAACACGTAACATGTTCCTTTATGCTCTTGCAGCTTTTAATATTCTTTCCTATTTTAATCAGTTCAGTTCTTAGAGTACTATGTGGCCATGGAATTTCTTTTTTCCTATAGCCAATGTGGTGTTTTGTCTCTAGACCAGGCTATACTGGAACTCAGAGATCTACCTGCCTCTGGCTCCTAAGTACTGGGATTAAAGGCAAACATTAGCACTGCCTGACTGTAATTTAAAAATATGTTTATGTGGCTAGAGAGATGACTAAAAACACATACTACTCTTGCTGAAGACCTGAGTTCAGTTCCTAGCACCCACATCTGGCAACTCATAACGGCCTGTTAACTTACCATCTCTGCCTTGAAGACACACACACATGCACATAATTAAAAATAATAAAATAAGGTAGGAGGATCAAGACCAGCCTATAGCACTAATTGGTCTTAATATTAAAAAACCCAGAGTCAGATATCAGGATGAATACTGAAAGATCAAAGAAGTAAAGGGGCACCCACTAGAGACTTCTTACTTCTACCGAATCTCAGACCAAAAGGCTGAGCTGTCTCCACCGCCCTAGTAATGGGATTAAAGTTGTGTGCCTCCCAAGTACTGGGATCAAAGGCATGAGATCCCTAGTGCCGAGATCAAAAGTGTGTGCCACCACTGCCTGGCTTCTGTGGTTAACTAGTGGCCAGTTCCATTCTCTCATCTTCAGGCAAGCTTTATTTGTTAGAGCATGAATAAAATATCACACCAGACTGGTCTACATATCAAGTTCCTGACAGCCAGAACTACACAGAGAGACCCTGTCTCAAAATAATAATATAAGAATTATATTAGTATATGTTTGTAAGAGTATGAGTACCCTGCCATAGTACTCAGTTCTCTGGAGTTGCCAGGTACAACTCAGGTCATCAGTCTTAACAGCAGACACTGTATCCAATGAACCATCTGGCCTAGGAGTATTTTTTTGTTTGTTTGTTTGTTTGTTTGTTTGTTTTTCAAGGCAAGGTTTCTCTGGGTAACAGTCCTGGCTGTCCTGGAACTCACTCTCTGTAGACAAGGCTGTCCTTGAACTCACAGATCTGCCTCTCAAGTCACTGTTGGGACTAAAGGCATGCACCACATGTCCTGTCTGTATCCCAGACCTTGAGAGATAGAGGAAGGAGAATCTAAGTGTAAAGAGGTGTAGGCTTTCATCTAGAGCAGAGGGAACAGAGGCTGCAGCCAGCCCTGAATTGTCATTTTCTTGTCACTGGAACACAGAGAACATAAAAGATCATTCATAGGACATCAGGGAGGAATTTATAAACATGTACCTTCAGGACCCAAGTACCAGGAAGGATTTTTTACTTCATTATCTCATAACTAGGTAGGTAAAAGAAAATCTCCTGAACACCCTTTGAGTATGTGTCTGTCCTAGATCTCACACTGTGATCCATTACACAGATTTTCCCATTCCAATTATGCCTAGTACAGAAATCATGCACTGAAAATTAAGATAATGGATGAACATCCAGAAATATGGTCAACAGGCACAATTATTATGAAGGAATAGCTTCTCTGCCAATTACAATAAATTTATGTTCAGCTAGAAGATTTGTTGGGGCTGGCTTGCTCTCTGTTGGAGATTCAGCATTAACAGGGATTACCTTGCAAGAACAGTGAGAATTCTTATGTTCTCTGTGGCTCCAGAAGAGAGTGCATCTCTTCACAGGGAAGGGGTGATACTTCAAAAACTACAGTGCAAGGGAATGACAGAACTCAGCTTAGAATAGACAGAGCTCAGCAGCCTGCCTAAGCCAGGCAAAGCAAAGAGGCTATTTCAATAGAGAGAAGAACGAGGCTGAACTCCTCACACTGTGTCCCCTCACATACTGTTTTCCTGAAACCATTTATAGAATCTTTGAAGGGTGCGGTCTATGGGACCATGGAAGGAAACAATGTCCCTAGTGACATCCACCAGAGCAAATCAAGTTGCCAGAGGCTCTGTCCTAGTCAGTAGACTTATTATCATTAGGAGGGAAGAGAAAGCAGTGGATGCAGTTAGTCTGAACCTCAATCTACTCCACCACCAACTTTGATCTTCACCTACTACCTTGCTCTCCTTCATGTCCAGACTTTCAGTGAATCAGGCTACAGATGTACCTTGGGACATGGCAGGTTTCTTATCACCATCTCCAGAGGCATTTGCTTTCCAGAATATGACCCTGAAGATAGCTGTAACATCTGCCTGATGGAAGGATTTTCCCCTCTGCTGTTGGCATCTTAGACTCTGTAGTTTCCTGGAACAAAAGCTTGCTTGTTACTATCCTGAGAAAGATAGGATATTGGGTATGTTTTGGTATTCTCTGGAAACAAACCACAAAGGAAGCGACCAGAGCATCCCTTAGTCACTGTGTTACACCTTCAAAAATTCTGTCTACATACACACACACACACACACACACACACACACACACACACACACACACACCACATAACTGTAGGGCCCTGCCTTAAGGCCTTCTTACAAGAAAAAGTCTCTTATGGTGTTGAGGAGAGAATATAGAAATTCCAATGAGATGGTACCAATAAATACTAACACAATGGGAGATGTCCTTCTGTACATATGTTGCTCTCATTGGTTGATGATGAAAACACTGACTGGGCAATAGCCAGGCAGAGGTATATACACAGCTGTAGGAGGAAGGAGGAAGGAGAGAGAGGGGAGCATTTACAAAGACTTGGAAGATGAAAGGTGCCTGGCACTCTCTGGTAAGATAAGGCTATATAGAAATACATAGTAGTTATGGGTTAATAATTAAGACAGATCTAGCCCAATAAGAAGTCTTAGCCATCAGCCAACACTTTATAATTAATATAGTGCCTCTGTGTTTATTTGGGGTTGAAATGGGGGAGGGATCAGACAGAACAGAAACCTTCATCTTTAATCATACACATCTTACAGACCAAAAGAGATGAAGAATCCCAATTAGTAACAATGTCTATAAGGGATTTCAGCTCTCTCTGTCTGAATTCTACATATTACAGGAAAATGATGCCAGCACCTTAAATTCCTGAGTATGTGGTCAAATACAATGCACATTAGTGAACACATATATCATGTGTAGTGCACAGACACTCTGCAGATATGAATGCACCTCTGTGGGAATAACAATATCGCAGGAAAGAAAATTGTTTAAATAATAGGAAACAATAACATCAAAAATAAGTAATTAATAGATAAGGCAAAGCCAGAGTGCCAAGGCAAACCCCTTGTGTTCATCAGAGCAGCCCTGTGCTGGACTCACTAAAATCTACATGTACATCCTGTCCTCTGGGATGGCTTGCCTACTGTCTTTCCACTCCCTTGAGCATCCACAAATTCCTGACTGTCATCTATAATCATATCTTGTATCCTCTCTCTCTCCTTTCTCTCTCATTCAAGCAATCTGGTTCTGTTGAGGCATTAAATCAAAATTCAGCAAAAGTATTGACACAGAAATATCTCTGATCTGAAGGCCCGCATCTCCTTCTCACAAGAACAGGCTGTGACCCTCAGAAGTAGTGGGTAATCCTCATTTTAACATGCATGGAAGGAAATTACTCCCTGATTCAGAAAGAAGGCCCAAACCCATGTCATTTCTGATAATATCTTCCCTTCTAGTGGTAAAGTAAAGTATCATCCATAAGACCCTTGAAGCTTTGATGGCTAGTATTGACTCAGAGGTGGCAATTTCCATGTACAACATCTTCAGGGAAAGATCTCAGAGCTGAGAGAAGATAATTGTTGCTAGGCCTGGTGATGCAAAACTGTTATCCCACCAACATGACAGACTGAGGCAGGGAGATCACAACTACAAGGCTAGCCTGGGCACCCTACCCTGGCCTCCATATAAAGTGCAAAAAGGAGAGTAAGAAGTGACTCCAGGCTTGGGCAAGGTGTCCTTTGTTGATTGGCCAACTACCCCTGCAGAAATTGTTGCCATGTTTAGAGGCCTACCATGGAGGCTGCTATGCTCTGTACTTCGCATACTATAAAGTATTCAGACCCAGCCAGCTAACTTCAAATTGGTTCCTTGCCTCATGGAGAGATCTGGCTTCCTTGTGACTGGGGCAAGGTTCAGCAAGGTCAGGCAAGGTCAGAAGCTAGACAAAAGGTCAGCACATGCTGGTAAACCTACATCTTGCTGGGTCTTCTGCAGCCTCTCATGGCTGGGTGAGGCTCTAGTCACTTCAATATTCATTGGGTCAAGCTCCTGAGTACAAACGAAGTGAGTGAAGAGTAAGAGTATGAACAAAGGAGACAAGACTGAGAAGGGGAAACTCACAGAGTCAGCTGATACAAGATTGTGAGTGATCACTGACTCCTGGTCTGACAAAGGGGAATCTGCTTAAGACCCAACTAGACTCCCTTAACAAAGGTGGCAATGGTGTAGATGGGACACATATGAGGTTACTGGCTGGGGTTCCAAGATCCAAGTCTAATACACAAACTGACTTAGCAGAGCCCATTCTATGGAGAGATCAATTGTTCAGAGGAGACACAGGTGTGTGGGTGGTATGGAGGTGCCATTTTCATGCCTCAGTGAGATGACGGAGTAAAATTACTAGGGGAGGTTTTACCCTCTGAGGAGCAGATGTTAATTGTGAGAGACATGGGGGGAGGTAATGGCAATGGAATGTAAAAGATAAATTAATAAAAATGTAAAAAGGCCATGCAGCGGTGGCACATGCATTTAATCCCAGCACATGGAAGGCAGAGACAGGCAGAACACATGATTTTAGACAAGCCTGGTCTCCAAGTTCCACAAGAAACCCTCTCTTTAAAAAAATATATATTGTTTAAAATATTATCACTGGATGATGTATCATAGTGTATTTAAATTGGAATTCAGTAGAGAAAAGAGAAGTAGCAAAACTTAAGCAAGGCTGAGATTTTCAGCTGTGTTGGGACACACACATACACACAAGAATATACATGGAAATATGATTACAAACACAAACACCTATATATATGTATATATATGTATGTATTATATATACACATATATACATAAACACATATAAGGTTATACACACTGAGACACAAACATATAAGACTGTATACACACACATATGTGTGTGTATATATATATGCATACATATATATACATACATACATATACATATACAAATACATACATACATATATATATATATATATATATATATATATATATATCTTCGAAGCAAGGAGGAAGATGGAGCAACAAAGATGATGATGAGTATGGAGACATTTTAGACTTAAACATTAGTAAAATAAAGGGAAAAAGAAAACATAATTTACTCAGTTAATTAGGAAACAACCAGATTATGTTTGGCTCCTCTCAGATAACAACATAACAAATACCTAGCTGTAAAAGCCAGGAGAAAAGAAAGTACAATAAGGAGGTAAGATGGGGACACTGACATCCTCACTGTGATCAATCTCATCCAGAGATGGGTGGACATGTTGGAGATCTATGTCACTGGAGGGAGACTGTCTGGGATACTTTGTTACTGAACAGTTCTATGTATCTCCTCCCCTGACACCTCCACCCTAGCTGGTCTTCCAGTTTCCATTGGCTCCTGGGATCAAAATTCTCTGCATCACTGGTCCTCCTGGCCCCATCAGCTCTCTGCATCCGGTTTCCTCTTCATGGCTCGTCCTGCTGGCTCCATCTTTTACCAGTATGCATTACTCTGCAAACGGGTCTCCTCTCTCCAGCAACTCCAAGGAACCTGTACATGATGTCCAGGAAAGACCTTCTGACTCCATCATCATCTGGTTCATGCCCTTTATACATAGAACAATATCCATGGTGCCCTTCTTTCATTCCACCACTCCTGCCTCCCTACTTCCTTCTTCCTCCCTTTCCCCCTTTCTATAGCATGAAAAATAAAAGGGCCAGAGACTGATATTGGGGTTAACCTTCAATTGAAGATCAGAAAAGCAAAGCAGCTGAACACGACTTCTTCTCTCCTCAGAATGGAAGGTTATTCTGGCTCACACCAACCTTCAGAATATATATATAACTTCTCCTCAGTGTGGCTAGAGAATACAGAGACTTCAGGGTCTTACTATACTCATTGTGGCTGGAGAATATATCCATGATATACTACTGAAACCCATACATCTATCTTTTATACCCCTCTAGTGCTGGGTTTAAAGGCATATGATTCCTGGTGCTGAGATTGTCTTTGTGTCAATTGTTCCTCTTTAGGACTGGATCAAGCTTGTGTTGATCTTGGTAGCTTTGCATTCACAGAAATCCATCTACTTCTTAATCTGGAGACCTGGGATTGAAAACCTGTGCCTGACTTCTATGGCTTGTGACTTAGCTTTCTGAATCCTCAGGCAAACTTTAATAAATCTAAATAAAGTATCAGCCCATCTTATTTTATTCTCTTATTTTATGTGACTGTCAGAGATTATACAATAAATTTTAGCTATTACTCTCACTGCCCACTGTCATACTTCTCCCTCTCTTGGTGAAACCACCATTCCTTTCCGCTTTCATGTCTTCTGTAATATAATAATGCTGAGTCTAATTGCAGCTTCTTGCCTAAGTGTCCAGTGTGTCATTTCCTGAGAAAAGAGCATTTATGTCAGGGGCTGCACCACTAAAGAAAATGGCACCCATTTCTTAGCAATCACTAACAGACTGCTGTCCCTCAGGTTGGGTCCCATATCATCCATGAGAAACATTGACAAGAAAAGTTCTGTGCAGGTCTTGTGCAGGTCACATTTGCTCTGTCATTTCTACAAATGTTTGCTGTTGCTGCTGCCCTTGTCCACAGTCTCAACTCTTACACACCTCCTAACCTTCTTCTAAAATGGTTTCTGAATCTCAGGGGTTTGTGATATCAACCCATTCAAGGTCCAATTCTCTCCCAGCACTAAATTTTGGCATTTTTGTGAGGAATTGGCTTGTACATCAATCACCACTCACTGGTTTACTTTTGTATTATCTGTATATTGTGATCCAAATGAATTTCTCTTCCTCTCCAGCTGCTTAGAACATGGGGTTTGTGACAACAGTGAGAAAAATAAGTATCACACTTACTTTCCTTTAAACTGTGCAGAACCAAAGTCAAGTTGTCAAAGGTGGGCCTGGAAGGGAGAAATAAATCCTATTGAATCATGAAATACATGACTGCTTGTTCTTGGCAGCATTTGAGGACACTGTCAAACATACTTTCAGTGTTCAGGAGAGTGATTTGATGAAAAATTGATGTATTTATCCTAAAGGTCACTTTAGAACAAACACACAATGATTGAATTGAATAGAAGCGCTGTTTCGTCTATACACCTTATGTAGCACTTAACACTTCCTTGTCTCAGATGTCTAGGTACAACTACTAGAAAGTGGTTTTTGACTCGGCAAGAAAAAGTTAAGTTAATTTTTTGTAAAAAAATATAGTTATTTTGAAATATTTTTTTTTCTTTTTTTTGTTTAATTTTATATAACAAAGTCCAATTAAATGAAAACAAACATTTATACAAATATTTGGGAATTTGGGCGTCGTTCTTTCCAAACTACTTCCTGCTGGTAAGGGGCGCTGTCTTGGGGGATTCCAAGAAGATTCAGATATCCTGGCTGTAGTCTGGAGGGCTGTTTTGTCCAGCTGTTTTGAATGTAGGATCAGCTTGTACTCTGTTTCAGGCGGTCTGGCGTGATCAAACCACATTAGTCTGGAAGGAATCCACATCTTTTCATTTTCTGTGGAAACAAAAATAGTTATGAAAAATTTACTGGTGGCATAATCATAGATATTTGTAATCCCACATAAATCAAGAGGGGGAAATAAACACATCAGAATTCTGATGCAAATCTGGCTTTCATGGTTAGACTATAAATCACCTAAACAATTAAAAATCTTTCTACAGACAAGAACACCACAGGTATTTCTAATAATTTGACATTTTTTCTGAACAAATTTTCTACTAAATATAGATTCTTACAAATATTGGGTAAGTACTCCTCACTCCTCCCACTGAGTCACATGAACCTCTATGACTTTTATCCTACACGATGCACAGTATGATATAGGCTGAGAAGATCACAGTGAATGACCTATTTACAAAATACGATACAAATAAGATTCCAAGGAAATATATTAGAAACATAATTTGGCAAAGCTAAAATACCATCAGGGAAAACATCAACAAATAATGCAAGTCCCAAAACTTACATTTCTAAAATGATACCTATATATTCAGAGGTGAAGTGAATTAGCATATTTTGACTGATAAAGAATCCAGAAGCTTCAAATTACCATAGAAGTCACTCTTGATAATTATTATTTTTTATGAAAATAAATTATGTATAGGAGGTTCACATGGTTACAAATGAGAGAAGGAAAACATGAATTCAAGATTGAACTATGCAATCTGTCCTAATAAGCACTTGAGATATAGGTACGTGGCCTAAGTAAGAAACTTTCCAGAATGATCTATTTTATGTGTACTGATCTGTGGGCCCACAATGCCAGCTTCTAGAGAAAGTCACATTCAATTGGCACTCATCCTACAAATCTTGTTCTTTAAAGAATTAAATAAGACAAACATCATCCTTGTAGCATAAAAGTGATTGGTTCATGAGTTGAATGCTTATTATACTACAAATTGGGTGAGTATTATTACTTATGCAGTACAAATTTGGAAAGTAGATTATCAGAACATTACTTGAACTAATGTAAAGTTGAGAGTGCTCCAGTTTGCAGAGAGAATGAGCATGCACAGATCTCATGGAGACACAGTCTGAAGTTCATCATGTGTCCCACATCCATTGCTCAGTCCAGAGGACATCGGCTTTCTGCTCACAGTATCTCACAAGGAATGCTATAATGTTTTTGTCTACACATAAGTGCAGAACCGTGAAACAATGAGCACAGAAGACAAAAATGTATGAAGACATGTGCCTTGAAAATATTAGAGACTGACTATAGTAAATTATATGATATATTTTCTTCTGCTATAACACCTACTCACCCAGATGTTATTCCATCCTTACATATGAAGACACAGCTGCACAGAGGATAACTAAATTTGTTGAACTTGTAGTGACTAATTCTGAGCGTGAGCTCAGTTACACAGCAATCGTGAAAGTATCTTTCTTCACTTATGCCTATTAGTTAATTTGTAATTAATTTGTTCCTACTAATTTATATTGTCTGACATCTACAAATACCACTTAGTAAATTACAAGCTTTGTCAACTGCCATTATCAACAACTAACACTTTTGCTTTCTCCATTACCTGGTCTCCTCGGTACTGGATATGCAATCAGTCTTTCCCACCTACACATGCATAAAAATTCAAACAAGCAACAGTTTAGAGTTGGACCAAATTATCTTGACAATTATCTTCTCAATAGAAGAAATTGTACATTCACTAAGTACTGTTATTCCCTTAGTAATTTAATAATTTACTAATGCTAATTGAATGATCTTCAATGATACAAATTGTTTTGGAAGAAGAAATACACCTTAAACTCAGTAAGTTATGGAACCTTAATTGTTATATCATTCCCCAATAATAGGATAATTTCAATTCAAATGGAAGGAAAACAAAATGTAAACAGTTTTATATGCATAATGCAAGCCAGACAAATAGAACAATTTGTAAATACGATGGATGGGAAGACAACTGGTATGTGACAGCTGTAGATTTAGAAAGCTCTTTCTAATATATAAATGTAAAAAGAAAACAGAATTCACTAAATTTTTCATAGACCATATGACTAATTCAAATGAAAACTATTAAGATGTCATCTGAGGGTATAATTAGTAAATATGAATAACCTAACTATAGATTTACTATAAGATTTCATGTAGAGAAATGATGTATGGCTGAATATTTGCACAGAAAATCAAAATTGGTTCAGAAGATTGTATATCTGGGTAATGGGAATAAATTTTGCTTCGCTATGAGGGACATTTGAAGGTAAGGATGGATGTAAGAATAAAATGTTTACCGGGAAGCTTGTCGTCTTGAAAAGGTTTCCCTGTGGTACTCGGAAAAGAGGGGCCACCAGTCATGTTCAAATCCTTTCTAACATTGTGGTTCTAAAATGCAATAAAAGCAATCTTTATTAAATTTGAAATCCCATTATGTTCTTAGATGTACTATTATACTTTGTTGACATAAAATATGTAAACCTTGTCTTATTCATTTTTACAGTGTATATAATCTGTAAATGATTCCTAATATCAAATGATTTTTAAAAACTTGCATTTTGTACTTTTCGTTCTCAATTTATACACATACCTCTTTTATGTTAAATATTACATACAGTCTGTTTTAGTCAGGGAATGTTGTTAGTCAAAGGGTTTCTAGCATCGGGTCTCATTACAAATACAAGACGCTGAAACAAAAACAGAAAATTACATTCACAATTTAGAATTGTAATTCTAGTAGAATGCAATCTTTGATCAATTTTTCTCTCCTTATTCAAAAGAGTTATGATCTTTCACCTCAAAATGCAGCCATGAATATATCAAATGTCATAAATTAAAACACATTGTAGATTACGTTTCCTTTGCAATGCTCATGATTGAGCTGATGGCTTTGTCCATATTGCTGTATCGCATTTGTCATTTTGTGCATTCTTAAAGAAAGATATTACTGACGAGTCAGAAATATAGCCACCTCACCTTGAAATGAAATAAATTTCTATGATCTCACATCTAGACTCAGGGTTTGTCCGCAAGAGGGCTTGACTTCATGTGAGACAATCTTCTGTGTTTTATCGAAGCTTTTCCTAATTGCTAAAACAGAAATGTAAAACTAAGTTCACCTGGGCTCTGTGAATGAACACAGTGTGCCATAAATACCTACCATACCATTGACATCCTTAACACTGATGTAACATACATAACACAAGTTAATATACATAAACAGATACACACCACCACACATTCAGTCACATATACACAAAATACACACACACACACACACACAAATGCACTAAACACATACTCATACACACAAACACACACACACACACACACACACACACACACACACACACAGGCTCCCACTGAGGTGGGTCAGTGGGATTTACTCATCGCAAATCCGTGATTGTCACCCTGCTGTTTTGGATGGTGACATGACTGCAGTCCTGCAATTGGAAAAAGGGAAATATTGTTAGGGATTGGAAATCAGTTTTGAAACAAGTTGTACATTTTATTTATACCAAAAGAGATCCTTGTGTGACATAGGCTAGCACACATAGCCTAGGTAAGCCGGGGGGGGGGGATCCTGACAATATTCTACTGCTTCGAGCTCCCCAGTGCTGGATTATAGGCAATCATAAGCACAGCTGTTTTCATCAGTGCTGGGAAACGAGTTCAGATCCAAATGCTTAAAATTAGAACACTCAAACAACTGAGCCACATCCTGAGCAGTAAGCCTTTGATTGAAGAAGTTCATTGCAGCCAGACAGTTCTCAGCCAAGAGGTGAAATCTTGATGTCCTTAGAAGTAATGTCAAAAGTTCTGGCCCCCAACACTCCCACCTAGATCACCTCATGCCTCATGAATAGAGTGAGTACATCCCCATGTATCTCAGGATCTTTGCCACCTATTTTCCAGAGTCACATAGCAAATAGATTTTGTTGTTGTTGTTGTTTTTTGTTGTTGTTGTTGTTGTTGTGGTTGTTGTTAGAGATGCGTACGTTCAGTGCTCCATTGGCGTCATAATGTCCATCAGATGGCAATGGTGACCCAATTCACCTCGAGGGGAGTCATTACATCAATCAGATTGTATTGGTGACCTTAATGACACTGAGGGGATGGTCACTCTGGGTCTACAACATGATAGGTAATCATCAGTCTGAAAGTCTTATTATGTAACATCAACTGGCCTCAAATTGATGATCTCCTACTGCAGCTGCCCAAGAGCTTATGTTATGGGTGTGTTTCACCATGAAAGGGGTCATTACAATTGGCAACTTGGGAACTCATGTTCTAGATAATTCATTTTTTAAATCAGCAATATCTTTTAGTATCTCAAAAACAACATTAGTGTACTCCAAAATGGAGCTAGGTAATTTTGAACAGTTCTGGTAGAAAGTTTTTGTCTACAAAAAAAACTGATCACCCTGGTTTGAACTATGAGTTACAAAGTGGGGCTTGGAGAATAGTGCTGGATTTAACAACACCCACTATTCTTGCAGGGAAGGAGGAAGTGCTTACTGCCTTGCTCCATATCTAGGGCATCTGCAAACATCTTCTACCACACAGGCTCTAAACTCCCATGTGCAAATCCACAGAGAAAACGAACTAAAATAAAAACAGGGTCTGTTTTTAAAAGGCTACACAATGAAAGTACAGGAATAAATATAATGAAATATAAAAGTGTATATATCTTTTAAAAAGTAGAGCTGAAATGGGTACAAGTCTTATTTTCCGTTCAGGATCAGAGTGTGATGAAAAGTCTATACAAATGCATATAGATATTAATTATGATACATATAATCACACACAGAGTGTTCTACCTCTTAGACTTAGCATTCTGATTCCAGGATTTCAAGCTTCCTTGAATCTCTGTGGTTGCATCCCTGGCTCTTATAAATTTTATGGGACAGGGTTTGGTATTATCACAATGTTATTATGTTTCTTCTCCTGTACACAGATACGTACACAGAAAAGAGCTGAGTCCTGATTATGGGGATGGAATCCCCTCCTGGGGCAGCTTGATATTTCTTTTAATCCAAAAGTTGTCAGTGTGAAAATTCCTGTTCTGAAAAGAGAAAGGCAGACTCACAGTCAAACAGAAATCCCCACAACACTCATTCGTCTCTCTCTCCTCTCCCTCTTTCTCTCTTCTTCTCTCCCCTTCCCCTTTCTTTCCTCCCTCTCTCTCCTCTCCTATCTATGTCCTCTCTTCTTTCTCTTTCACACCTACACTTGTTCCCCTGCTCTCCTGCTGTCTCTGCTCTGATCTGCACAATTCTTCCTCCCGCACAGATGATGTGTATGTCTTCCTTCTATTCCTAGTCAACACTATCATTGAAGTTCTGTTAGATCTTGTCTTCTTTGTCATAGTCCTAATTGCCCTCCCTCCCTTCTCTTCCTCTCTTTACTCTCCTTCTCATTCCTCTCCTTTTTCTACTCATTATGTGTATCTCTCTCTGTGACTTTAATCTCTCATGGTCCTTTTCTTGTAGTTTGACTTAAAGAAATAAAATACTCAACAGTAGAATTAAGCACAAAGAAGAATCAAGCCAAAAAAAAAATAGGTCTGTTCAGGGCAATCATTGTGAGCAATAAGTAGGATTGTGCTTATACCTGAGACCACTTATTCCTGTGAGACATTATCCAGAGTACAAAAATACTTTGCAGGATGATACACTGCTTTCCCAACACTAGCTCTGCTGAGGAATGCAGACTAATGTGGCATTGACAATGACCCTCTTTGGCAGTTTTTGGTGTGGAATATCTTCAACCTCTGACTCTTGAGGTCACTTCTTGGTGCTTTGTCTTAGAAAACCAACAGTGGTGTCAGCACATCTGTTAACAGCAGCTGCTGTTAGATAGAATGTGCACCTTAAATGGCGGCTTCTATAGCACTCGGTTAAAACCCTCTGGATATTACTATGTTTTTGCAGTGTTCTGAACCATAGAGGATTTTGTTCTTGTACTGCCCAGGTTTAAATTATACATACTCACTGTTTATATTTGGGTGCGCACACCACTGCAATTGATTCTGGCAGCATCTTCTGATAACAAAAATGTGTGTGTGCATCCACACTCGACAAAAAGGCTGTCTGGGTTGGATGGGTCTATGGAGACAAAAGAATTCAAGAAATCCCAGTAAGCCCCATGACATACCCAACACAGCAGGTCCCAAGGAGTTTCAACCCCTGCCTCCCACAATGACACCTGAAATCAAGCTGGAAACATCTCTAGTCTGCTAGGTGGAGAGGACGAGGAAATGATATCTTTTGGCCACCTCATCTACAAGGTTAAATGAAGCTGAGCTTTAAACAGTTACTCTTAGCTGTTCCCTCACTAGACCTACACTTGTATTCATCCATGCCTAATTATACCTGATGCCTTAAGAGTAACCATTCCAAGGTTTGTGCTTCAGCTTCTAATCTACATCTCCTTCCCTGCTGTCATCAGTACATTCTATTCTATCTTAACCAAGAGTTCGCAAATTATTTAAAACTTCAGTTCAAGAATCTCTGTGGATCTTCAGTTCCCTGCCTTCCATCCTGCCATAAAGAGGTGTGGGATATCTTCCTATGTGAAGAGAAGCCACATATGGTCTTATTTTGTGGTACTGTACCTAGTAATGTTGCATTAACTTATGCCGCTTCCCTCCCTTCCTCCATTGCCAACCAGGTTCAAGCACACCTCAGGCAACTGCATGCCACAAAGGGGTGAACATTGCAGATGTTAAGACAAGCAAGCCAGATGTAAAAACCAAATATCTAACCTCTACATTTCAAGACACAAGCAGTACTGAAATACTGATATCATGAAGGAAGGCAAACTTAGTATATGAATTCTAATGAAATGAGAGAGAGAGAGAGATGATTAGAAGAAGAAGTTGATCAATCTCACAGGAAGGAAGTTGTAAACCTGGACCCGGCTCTTGGGTGGTTCCTGTTTCCTTCTCTAAGTGTATTATTCACAAAGATGCATACTTACAAGTTAGCTATATTTTAAAATATACATTTGTAAAAGGAAAGGAAATAAAAACTGGTAAAATCAACAAAATAAAAAACTTGATCTTGCCAATTCCCCCTTCATGTACATTTGAAGACTCTCTTAACCAGTTCTGCATAGAGTGGACTCATGACTCTTTTATCCTCTAAGATCTACTAGATGATGACACAACATGACAGTCCTGTGAGACTCCCCCATAGACATAAATTCAGCACATTTTTTTTTCAAGCCTCTTTCTTTCTGTTTATTACATTTTGGTGCCAAAGTCATCATCCAGAAGTCTTACCTCCAGAATGATAGGATTCCAGTATTCTGACGGTATACTCAGTTATCTGTGGATTAGTTAAACCTTGCAGTCTCTGGTACCATGGCCTGCTTAAAGCTCAAAGGCCAAACTCCTCAATGAACTCCATCTCCAGCATGAGAACTGAATGCACTTGCAGATGGAGATGGCCCCTGGGTCACATTCTGAATTCTCTCTCTTACTGTCCCGCCTCTGTGGCTTCTGGGAACCACATGAACTGTTCTCCTGAAGCCTTTTGATCTAGAATCCCCCAATGTGTTGAAGCAGTCCCCATTAGGTCTTGTTAGCTGTCAGAAAGTCACTTCTCCTGCTGTCACACTCACCATTATCAGGTATTCTGAATCTCTGCAAATAAAAGCCTCCAGGGGATTACCTCCTGCCTTCCTGGAGCTTCACAGAACATAATTCCATCTGACATTGTATATAAATAAGCAAATGTGGATTCAACTTTGCATGAAGAAGCTCCTTGGGTGTACACAAAACAAGTACGTCTTCATAAAGGCAAAGTCAAATCATGAGAGTGATCTCTCTTGACTCAGTGAAGTACTTCCATGTAGCTCTTAGGTAGATGGTGCCTACACCATGTTTTCCTACCTCCTAGGGAGGCAAAAATGCACAACCCACTCACAAGGATGTGGAACATTGAAAAACTACACTGATTAAGATGTAAATTAGTAAAGCTGAAATTCACAAAGGAATGTGCCTTTGACTAAACACTAGAACACTTGTAAGTGTATGTGCAAAGAGACTGAAGAACTGCAATGTGTTGGCTATGAAAACACAGATCTGGCCTGTGCACTTGGAAGAGCAGCTCGCCATCAGTGAGATCAATTTGCTTACATGGATCCAACCTAAGGTCAGAAGGCCCAGTTCCTCTTGCTTGAAAAATATTTCTTCCTCCTTCTGGGCATAACAATAATCAGGGCCTGCTGTCTGCACAGGAATAATTACATGGGTCACATGGTATTCTTCTTTGACCTGCCACAAGGAAACAACTAGTTACAGTTACTGCCAATCCCACTTCCCATAAATAAGTGAAGCCCTCACCCCAGTGGATGACCCTCATCATTCTCCCTCACCCAAATGATTCCCCAACTTGACTGCTCCTATACTTTGCTGGGATTCCATAAAAATGCAGACATGATAAGGTGAGCATGAGATGTCTCCCATAGCACAACCTAGATCAAGGGATTTGTCTGCAGCTGGCATTAAGTCTGCTCACAGGTCCTGAGGTGTTTAATTTCTATTCTATGCATTACCACAGAGTAGGCAATCACCAGGCCACAGAAAGTTTTGAGTGTTCCCTTTTATAATTAGCCAAGGTGCTGTCTCCACTCCTCATTCTCACATTCCTGTCTCCAAGTCAAGCTGCTTTTACTTCAGTGTCTCATTCTGTTTGTGAACCAAGTTGAACTTTTAGGTGGCCTCCATCTCAGTTTGCCAGTGACTGGGATTACAGGCACCAGCCCTGAGTAGAATGAAAATTTCTAACTATGCCACTGAATGAACATGTTCAAGTCAAGGACCTCTGAAAAGCAACCTAATACAAAGTCATAAAATTCAAGTTAGCTAATGTCATTTCACACATGGTTCCTTCTGTTGAGGGATATGTATGGATACAGCCCCAAGATATATTCTCTGGGAGTCATGGGCAGCCAAAGGGGAAAAAGAAACAGCCTCAGATCAGGAAGGAGTGTTCATATATTTACCATGGTACCACATAATACACCGCATGTCTCTATGCCTTTCCTGGTGTTCTTCCGTGCACAACGCAGAAACTTATCACAAAGGTCCTTTGGAATGACCACAGTTCGGAGGCCTTTGGAGTTCTGAACTGCAATGGAAAAGAGAGACAAGTCTGAGGTTACAGGACCTGGTGTCCCTGAGCAGAGCTCAGCATGGTGGCCTGGAGGAAAATCACAAAGATATTGGGGTATCTCTCCAGGAGCCCTCTACATATAATAGAAGAACAAAGCAGGCAAGGAGTTTCTTCTCAAAGCTCTGGCCAGAGTTCAATGTGAGCATGGAATTCAATGTTGGCTAGAGTGGATGGACGAACCTATTTCTAGGTGTGACTGAGAGTTGCCTGTAATAAGGTTTTTTGTGGGTTCACAGACTCTGTGGTCAAAGTCCCCTCTAAACTCACGAGGGTAACATGTACCCCTTTGGAAGCTCAATAGGACAAACACACAGAAAAAATGGTACACTTCCAACACGACTCTCCTCAAACAGACATGTCTTCTTTGTCCATGGTTCAGCTCTTCAGGTCTGGTGGCCTCTGCACTCTCAGGTCTGGAGGTACATTTCCCTGAGACCACATTTGACTTGAGACTGAGTCTTATAAGAGTGACATTCTTCTCCTATGCCTTTCTGACATAGACTAACCCTACCTACTATCATTCCATATCTTGACTTTGAAGAAAGCTTTTAGAGGGCATGTTATGTCGTGTTGACCAGAAACACAGTCAAATTTTAAGAGTTTGAAATTACATGGAAACATACACAGTCTTTCTCAAGGTCATAGCACCATTGACAGTCCCAAATAGGGCATGTTGTAGAGATGGGGGAGACCTTTGAGAACCTAGAACATCATGTGCACACACAACCAAGAAATGTTGCATTCTAGACTCTAAGGTTGAGTGAAGATGGTGCACTAAACTCAGCAAAGTGTCTGGGACAGGTTTCGCAACTCAGCTGAGACCACTCATTCTTTCCTGGTTGTTTCTACATTCCAAAAGGAACAGCATAGCTTACTTCTGCTCCCATGTTATATTATGCAGATGTGTAGACTGCTACATGCACAGGCTTAAGGCTCTGTAAAACTGACCCTCTATTCTCATCTGTAAATATGTGGGTTATTGAATACACAGGCCCACAGCTGGGAAAGTCTGACTCTCACCAATTCATAATTAAAAAGGGAAATGTAATTTGCTTGAGGTTGGCATTCAAGTAGAGATTTGACTCATGCCAGCCCAGACAAGAAGCAACCAATAATTTAGAAACTTGTAAAAATCCAGTCCAATAGTGGCATATTTGGATTTTAAGCATTTCCTCGGTGAGAGTCCAGGATTTCAAATGAGGCCTATTTAGGCTGTAAAGCCAATAATACAAATAAAAAATAAAAGTAATAAAGTAATTAGGTGACATATTTGAGAACTTTTTTTTACTTCAGTATTCATGATTTCCCCTTTGAATTCAGTCTTATATGAACCATGTGTTTGCACATGTCAATGATATCTGTGCATTTTTCAGAATGTGCATGTTCATATGTGGGTAATGATTCGCAGATATTTGAGCACATCTGTAGATGCAAGCAGACTGACTGTGGTTCAGGCCTCCCTGGCACTGTTAGTCCAACAGAATCTATCTGTGGTCTGTGTCTTCCCAGCTAGCTGTGCTGTGAGAAACAAGGTCTTCTCTGTTTCTCTGTCCCATGTCACCTGAAGACAACTTTGAATATACAGTTGGCCACCCATACCCAATTGTCAGGTGCTTTCTGGAGATTCCTCCCCAGGTTCTGAGGCTGTAACAGCTAGCACTTCAATCAGTGTCATTACCTTCGTGACATATTTGAAGATTTCCTACAGAGGTCTACCTAATGCTGAAAATGTAATTTCATGCAACACAATTGTCTTTTAGGAATACTAATGCACAGCACAGTCCTCATGATGAGCAATATCAGTATTTATTAAAAGTGCTTCCTCTATTCTCTACAGAGCTCTGAAGAGGTGGGGATCTGATTGGAAGAAACTGATCTGGCTTAAACTAAGTTAAAGGCTTCTTTTACAGGAAGTCAGAGTGGCTGGAAGGAAAGAGACAACACTGGTCACTCGAGGTTCTTTTAACACAGCAAAGAGGATCCAGGCAAGACAAAGACTAGGAACATTGCAAGGGGCATGATGCTTTCTCTGTGCTGCTCAGTGCTCCCAACTTCAGACACCTCTTAAAAAGTGCAGCGTTACTAGACTGGTGAGGTGCACTCGCAAATGTGTGTGGCTGATCCGGGTGCAATAGGCTCCATTTAAACATAAGTCTTTAAAGTCATGAACATGTGGTGACTTACCTGGGCTTTCCACCATCTTCAACTCTCCACCCTGTGTGTCTGATGATGGGCCCCTTGTGATATCTTTCATGGATTCTTGTGGACTGCATGGCACTGACATTGTAATAACAGTGCTTTCTTCAGAGGACACTTTAGCACTTTTAAGTGCCAATGCCAGGCTGGGAATCCCCTCCTCGCTCCAGTCTTTCTCGACTCCATCCACCAGCCTGTCTACAAGAGCACTCCATTTGGAAAAGTGTGCAGAGTGTTTGATGGTATCTCTTACTTCATGCCAAAAGGCCTTATTTTCAGCCTCTTCTTCTTCTCTTTTTTTCTATAGGAAGAAAAATGGGATTAGTCTAATATTTCAAAAGTCAGAACAAAAAGACCTGCCAATAAAGAGATGAACAAAGGAAGTTGTGTTCAGGTATAACAAATCACCACAGCATCTATGCTCCCCTCCATCACCCTGGTACTATGAAAAACAACCAACACCCCTTTACTCAGTTACTGTAAGGCTTTCTTAAGGGACAATTTGGCCTCCATGTTCTCAGAACCATAATACACTTGGGGTGTATGTATCTGTGACAATGAATATGCATGAATATATGGGTGTGTAAATAGGTACATGGGTACGTGCATGTGTGTGTTGTCCTCTATAGGTATGAGTGCATATGTTTGCAAGTGTGTGTAGACCCTATTCCTTGGATCACAACCTCCGCTGACAGTAAAACACAGTCCCAGGTCACAGGCTGATTAAGTGATACAAAAACATCCTGTCTTCATGCTCACACACTGACCTTATCTGCCAGGTATTCTGAATACTCCCTCGCTATATTGCTTCAGGAGTTGTCTCTTCAGGGCCTCAACTATGTCAAAGACCCTATGTATTGTCTGCAACACAAAACAGAAAGGGAGAATTAGACCTGATCTAATGTCAGCAAAGGGGGGAAGAAAACAAAGTGGAAGGGACTTATGAAACTTTTTTTTTAAATTTAATATTTTTTCTTATTTTATATATCTATTCCAGTTCCATCTCACTCCTATCATCCCATTCCCCACACAGACCCCTACCCATCCCATCCCCCTTCCACTCCCCAGAGAGGGTGAGGCCTTCCATGAGGAATCATCAAAGACTGTTAAATCAATTGTGATAGGGTTTAGGCTCCCCACCACCCCGTGTCTCCATGTTAAAGAAGTATCATTCCATGGAGAATAGGCTCTAAAAGTCCCTTCCTGCACTAGGGATACAATCTAGTTCCATGAGATGTCAGAATCTTATTTATGACTTGACCCCAATATGCTACCATCCCTTTCTTCTGTATTGTGATGCAGAGAGATGTCCTGTTTACCCAGGGACAGGATCTGTGACTTTTCGCTAAGTAGCTGCCTGTGACTCTGGATATTTAGGTCTACCACATACACAAAGAAGAACCACCTTGTTGATTTTGGATCGTGTTCCCTTGGAAAGGGAGTTCCAGTATTCTGGCAATTTTCTCAGTTTCTCCACGAAGAGTCTAAAGCAATAAAGCAGAATGAATATGTGAGCAGAAAAGGTCCAAATTTCTAAATGAGACCCTGAAAAATATGGTCTCTCTAGGCATGGTTTCAGAAGTTGCTGGAGTGAGAAGAGTTTCACCCTGACATGTTACATCCATATCCATCCCAGTGCCTGGAAAAAGAAAGATCCTAATTCTTCTATCGACTAGTTCATTCCTCAAATATCTGCTATCAAGAAGTAGAGCTAAGCTGATATTGTGTGTGCTTGTCATCCCAGCACTCAGGAGACAGCAGGGAGAGTTAATGAACTCACAGAATATCAAGAAACAGACCATCCTCCTCCTGAACTTCAAAAGAAAAAAACAGAGTGGGGTCTCATCCTTCCACTACCAAAGGAGAAGGGTGTGTGCTCATAGAGAAGCACAGAGTATTGTTTCTGAGCAGGGCACAACCTCCCCCAGGGAGCATTAGGTAATGACAGGAAACACTGGGAGAACACAGAGCTGCAAGGAGCTGTGCAGTGGATCCTATTGAGAGGAGGCACCCTCAAAGACTGCCAGCCTACTTCAACACTCCTGTCAGTCGAGGAACCAAGAAAGTTTCTTGAGTGCAGGGTGGGATTGAAAACTGACTGTGACAAACTGATATTGGGGGGGGGCAGTGAACACATAAGCACTCTAGTAACAAAGTTATTTCTCTTAGGAAGGTTGAGGAAATGAGAATGATATTTCCTGTAATCTCAAGAGATTACATTCACGTTTCAGAATACCAAAAGTGGAAAACAAAAAGAAGTCTTGTTCTACAAGTTGCACAATCTGAGAATTATAAAATGTGGTATCTGTGTTCATGTCTAAGTCTGACCTTTCTTTTCCTCTGTGGAACATGATGAAGATATGCCTACTCAGCACAAACAGTCTTCTGAAGATCAATAGATTCAGGCCCACAGAGCTCTTCCCTAGAGCCTGGGCTCCTTACAGTCACCTGCATTCATGTCCTCAGGTTCTCTTTCACCAAACACAGGGCTAGGCAGGACTGGTGAGACCTTTGCCATCTTTCCCTTCCTCAAACACAGAGCATTCATGTCACTTAGGATACATGTAAATATCTGGTGACAGCTCTGCCATCCTGCATTGATTCTGCCTACCCAAGGATGGTGAACAACACAGAAAGTATGCTAAGCCCCTTTGACCCCAGGGAGTACACAGTCCTTTGGTCCCCCTAGCTACTGGATATGCTAACATCTTTCTCAACCAAACAATATGCTACAGGATTAAGAGAAGAGCAATCTGGGCTCTGCCATACATAGGAATAAGTCTGTGACTGGATGCCTGGCCAGAGATAGAGCAGTTGACACACTCACCAATGCCGACACAACCACATAAACTGCCAACTTTCATCTAAAATGAGGGCCATGTGGAAACATGCTCATGAACTATCATGATTTCCCTTATTGTGGTTCTTGTGTCTTTGAATAGCAAGGAAAAACATTTGTGTGAACTGCCATAAATTTGACTGAAAGATGTCTTTCTCAAGTTCTCAAAGCCAGCAGAGGGGAGAAGCATGAAGATGAAGACAGGATTAGTGAGGGATTTGTCACAGGAAAGGAGATGGAAAGTGCAGGCTCTCACGTTAAAAATCTGTGGTATAACACAAATGCTTCCTCCTTAAGTTCTTTCGTGTGTAGATCTGCCGCCATCTCTAGGAGGTCATCACTCATTTTTATATATATTTCCATGGGTACTTTGTCGCTGACTTCCACATTCATTCCTATGGAAATTAAAAATCTGAACCGCTCTTTTGGCAGAAGAGCTATGTCTTGGTATTTTTCCATGGTGCTCTTGTTCTACAACAGAAAAGGCAAGATAGAGGAACATCAGAAGCCACCTCCTAATATCCTGACATTCTGTCAGTCTACTGTCTGACATTCACACATAAACAGTGTGTGTGTGTGTGTGTGTGTGTGTGTGTGTTTGTGTGTGTATGTGTAAGTGTGTGACAAAGCTCTTACTAAAGGAATTAGAGTAAATTAAATACCACATGCAGTCATACAGCTCAATAAATTTAGTGACCTACCCAGTTTTGGATCTCCTTACTATGCTACTAAAGGGGGAGGTAGGGGAATGGATAGAAGGGAGGAAGAGGCACCTGGCATTCATATGTATAATAACATAGATTTTAAGTTAAATAACAACTAATTTAAAAAATGATTCCATTTCTTTAAATTTCTATATATGATTGCATGCCAAAGAACTTTGTTTTCAAAAGGAATGAGACTTACCCCATTAGGGGCCATGGGAGTGAAAAGTCCCGGTGAGCTCTGTTGGTGTCTGAGACAGGATTTTAAAAATTTGCCTGTAAGCAAGAATAAAAGAACTTATGAAAACAAAACCTCCTCTTCTCCAGTAATTAATGTTAGTTTTTGTTCATATATGCATTGCTAACTTAATGACCACTACGGTCATAGGGGTGAAGGCTTTTAATCCTATTATACAGCTGATGAGGTTGTAGATATGACATAACTTCAATTTCAATTGAAAAAACAGGGATTACATCAAAATGTTCTTCAAGAATTTACAGTAGACATCAATTTGAGATGGCAGTGGCTGCAGGCATCTGCACACCCACAGAGCAGCTCCAGGAGGCTTAGAGACCCAGGGAGGCACAGAGGGGAGATGAGAGAGCAGAGGATATTGAGAGAACGAAAGAACTCTGAAAGAATTAAAATATCAGGTCCTGTGGGAAGATGCCTTTTAAAAGCATTCTCATGAGATTGAAAAGAAGAAGTTGATGCTAGCTGATGGCAAGAACACAGCTCCATGAACAGGCCAAGTAGAAGTGAATCAGAGCTGCAGAAGCTCACACTAATGGAGATGGAGAGTGGTTCTTTATCTGAATTGAGCCTCCTCAAAAGAACTCCATAGACTGTGCTGTAGCTCCATGCCAGGTTTGTCCCTATAATCTATGCTGCCCCCTGAAGCCAAGTAGAAGTCAATGATCTGTGGTGTCATTGGCTTCCTCTGCAGTGGTATCTATGATGACAGACTCATAATTAAGAATGAGAAATGATTACAGGAGATTTGTACCTTCCCTCACATTAAAAAGAAACAGTCTAGACCAAAAGGCACTGAGGAGAGTCATTAACTTGTGATAAAGATGCTGAAGTGTTACTCTATACACTTGATGGCTCAGGCAGAAAGCAGGAATACTGGCGGTGGAGGAGGGCTCAGTTATATTTAAGCGGTGTGCCAGTGAGACTTTGACCATGCTCCAGGGAAGATATGGTCAAGAAAACATAGACTTACTATAGTCTTTTTCAATTGTACTTTGGAATGGTCAAAAATTTTGGAGGGAAAACATGGGAGGAGAAGTAAGCTAGTGTGACTGGATGGTTTACAAAATCATTCCCAACATCATCAATAAAAATATTATCATTTGAGAAATTAAAAAAGAATTTTAACATGAAGAAAATTTCCTTTAAAATTGGACAGAGCTTTGCTAGTGGTGGCACAGGTACCTCAGCTCCCAAGTGCTCAGGGAACACACCAAAAAACAAAACATTCCTGGAACTGACATTACTCTTCAAGAGTTTGTTTTGAGAGTCACAACAGGAAACACTATTGCTTTTGTGTTCTAGACATGAAACACAGACCCATCACTCCCATCAAGTAATAGGCCTAACTGTAATAGCCCAGGTCCGAGAAACTTGCCTTCTGGTCCATGAGTAAGACATAGCTGCCTATCAAGCCTGGGTGGCCAGGCAACCCTGCTCATGGAGGTGTGGAAGATATTGCAGACATTTCCACTGATATCCTAACTACACTGTTCCACAGTATTAACATGGTAATTCTCATGAGACAAAATTAGTGCAGGGAAGAATCATGGCCCTTACTTGACCTGTCTACATACCCAGCTCTCTGTGCTTCAGCTGAAACAGTCCCAGGAATAGTCTGGTTTCCTTCTTTCATACTCTTAAGACACAATACCTCAGAGAGCCCTTCCAGCCTGCTATCTCACCAAGGAAAGTAAAGACACATTTAGTGACAGGATGGAGAAATTCTCTGTCCAATTCAACCCTATGAAATGTCATATCCAAGACTACACTTAATGCCATCATCCTGATGTTCACCATTTTCCCCTTAATCCCACATTGTTTGATGCTTCCCAGTTTAAGGAGCTGTCCATTAAAAAAGAAAAGAAACTATTTTTTTTCCTACCTGACATCTTCAAGTCAGGAACAACAAAGAAAAGGAGTAGATATGGATTAAGGGATGAAAGAACAGGTTCTTGGTTTCTAAAAGTTGTAGGATCTGGATAAAGGGATGAGTACTCTGGTTGTTGGGTTTTGCAGTAAAAAAAGTCCACGTCTGGGCACGATCAAAGATGCTCAGCAGTGAAGAACGTTTGGTCAGTTATTTCCAAGGTAACCTCATAACACTATCTAGTGCTGATTGGCTGAGGGAGGATGATGTCATTAAGCTGGTGAAAGTCAATGGCTATCCCAGAAGCCATGTATTAAAGGGACAGAGGGAACACCTGCAGGAAGACTAGAGCATCCTTACATGGCAGCAATCTGGTCAGCTGAAAGCATAAAACCCAGACTTGACAGTTTCTGTTATTAAGACACTTAATTCAAGAACACTGTCACAAGTTTGTTACAAGTGGACATTAATACAGTCATTAATCATTGACACAGGATTTTCTCATTTTACCTGATGTGGTGATATCTTTCTTACACAAATAAAGTCTTTCTGAGGTTCTGAGAATGGACTTTGCCACTAGTTAAAAATAGTGGTCTGCAGTACTGCCCAGAAAGACAGGAACTGATGTAGGTAGGCAGAAACAGGTTATAAGCAGGGAAAAACAGGAAATTCTTTTGTTCTCTATTGAGATGCTTAGGAGAAATAATGAGCTGTGGCTTGCTCCTTCTCTCTGATCTCTCACCATTTACATCTATATCTGACTCCCAAACAGACTTTATTTCTGTAAACAAGATACCACCACAAAAGGATAACATTAACATATTTTGATGCACAAATTATATACTTGGTGAGTGTCTGAATTACTGTTTTCCTTTTTTAAAAGCTACCAAGACCAAAACATCTGTTCTGCCAGGAAGGATTTGATTGGGTGCTTGCTTACAGTTTTAGAGTCAGGCTAAGAATTTTTGGTTGTTTGTTTGTTTGATGTTTTAGACATGGTTCCCCTGTAGTACTTTGGAGCTTATCATGGAACTTGCTTTGTAGACCAGGTTGGACTTGAACTCACAAAGATCTGCCGGCCTTTTCCTCTGGAGTGCTGGAATTAATCGAGTGTGCCACCAACACCCAGCTTAATTCAGAGATTTCTTAAATTAACTTCCATGAATGTATCAACATTTCCCACAACTCTCTGGCAGGGGAGTTGAGTAGCAAAGTGAATAGCAAGAAGGAAACATGGTCTTGGTCACTTCAAAAAGTTGCTTCATTTCATATTCATCACAGGAGAAATCCATGAGTACAAAGTCTCAGTTGTGAATATGTATCTATGCTCCAAATAAAAGTACCTGAATTCGAAAAAGAAACACTACAAAACTCAATGATCACAAAAAGTAAACTCACACACTCATAGTTGTGACTTCATCACCCCATTCTCACCAGTAGATTAGATCAGAAGAAAGAAACTTTAAAAAATATACATAATTAACACAGGTTTTGCCCCAGTTGGGAAGAGACATCCACCTGGGCCCAGCCAGGACAGCTTTAAAAAGCCTCAAACACATCCCGGCATGCTGAAGGCAGTGCATGTCATTTACCCATGGGAAAAAAGGAGTGAGAAGAAAATGGGCATCTACTCCTCCCAGGCTTTGATAAACTTCAGCAGGAACAAAGACCACAGGACAGGGCCTGCCATCACATCACTGCTGGATGAGACACTTGATGGCCGAGGGCCTGGTCAAACCTGGGGAAATGTTTACACAGCACAGAGCAGTGCTCATAGTGATTGTCCATCTCCGTCCCTGGATGAGCTGTCCCTTCCTGGTAAGGTCAAGTAAGTACCTCTGGCTTTCCAAAACCTGGACAAACCTGAAGCCGTAGCTATTTTCCGAAAGCTTCACCCCCGGGTTTCCAGCATGCACACTGTTGCTTACCCTGTGAGGCCACATTCCCAGTCAATGCAGTCTACCACATTCAAACTGTTCCAACCAGCTCCTGCCAGCGCATCTTTGATGGCCTCTGACAAGAAAGCTGTACCGACTGCCACCAGTGCCACACCACCTAAATTAACCAACCACATCCATTTTTGCAATAGGCCTTGCCCAGTATCATCTCATACTGTTGCCAGAAACAAGGCCCCATCACCTCCCAAAACTCAAATGCAATATCTGCGGCTAGACTTCAGCTGCCAACCAAATCCATAAAGGAAAGTGATATTCCACGACCATTCCCCCTAGCCCACCAGAACAGAGCAGAGGTCAGAGAGGGAGGCCATGAAGAGGTGGGCCTCACATAAGCAACAGAACGCTGCCAAGTACACCTCTCTAACTGCACATTTTCATTCTCTGGAAGAAGGATATGGATATGGAAGTTGATCCATATTATGGCTATATGATTACTTAGTATCAAAGCAATTAGCCAAATGCTGAAGTGTTGATAGAATTATTCTCCTTGTCTTTTATTTTCACTATACCAGTTACTAAACATGGTATGATTCTCAGAGTTTATATTATATAGTGATCACATTCCTGCTTGCTTCACAATTCCTATGACTCTGAACCTCACACCCCAGCACTTTACTCATTACTAGTCTGGGACAGAGCAATTTCTGCAAATGCATGAAATACAGGATTTCAGGTGTACACAGTCAAGCACTCGTTGTGAAGTGAACATACCCATGGGTGACTCTCTTTTTGAAATGGTTTTAAGTTGATTCCTATGTTTATCGCAAGTTGTATCCAGTTTGAAATCATGCATTTCATGTTTTAATTTAATTTATATGTGTGTGTCATCCCCATGATTTCCTGTGTGGAGTGCCCAAGGGAGACAGAAGAGGGCACCAGATCTCTGGAATCTAGATTTCACTGAGTCCCTGAGTTTGAAAGTCAACATGAAATACTCTGTATTCATCCTGGGAACTGCAAGAAGAACAAGTGTCCTCATCTGCCGAGCCACCTCATCAAGCCCCATTTGGATCTGCATACTACAAACAACAGAACTACTTTTTATATAAGGCTGAAGAGACTGCACATTCTCAGTACATCACTGAGCTTCATCTTTGACAATGCTTTTGGACACTATGCTTGGTTCACTAATGTTCTGCACACAATGATGCCATCAACAATGATGGGCAAGTACCTGTTTAAAAAATATACTGAGGTCTTTGGAAAGCTGTACATGAACCATGTTTTAGGATAGGTTTTGGCTCTGGAGGATCCATATACTTATATCCAACCATGCTGCAAACCATCCCATACCTCCCAGCAGAGTATTAAGTATAGCATTTCCTTCTGAAAACTCCCTTAGCTCTCTTTCCCACTTATTTCTCATTGGCCTTGGTTTGCAGCTACTGCAGGTTCACCACGTATTTCCCTGATGCCTCCTCAACTGATTGACAGTAAATCTGTGAGGACTGTCTTTTTCTTGTTCCTTTAGTAAGTTTGTTGACTTCTTTCTCGTGATTTACATATTTTATGTAATTGCAAATAATCCAGATATTAAATCATCTAATTGAGGAGTCAATAGCAAAGAATTTCTTTACAAAATACTCTCAGGTAACTCCTTAATTTGCTGGCAATAAACTCTTTACTTTCATGAGAGATCATTTGTCAACTACTGCCAGGATTTCTGGAGTGGTTTATATTTTCCTCCATTCAGGTCTTTCCCTAAACATTCAAGCCTATACTACAACAGGAACGTACATTTTAAGTGTATGTTGCACATTGACCTCTGACACATTTGGCATTGATATTTTATAAGGTCAAATAGAGAATGATGAATCGATTTATTTACTGACTTTTTTTATTATCTTTCCTGATGTTCTGAACTAAATATGTTGCATCAGGGTAGGCTTGATCTCACATTAATATGATGGTCTCTAACCGTGCTTCCCCCACAACCAACACACACACACACACACACTCACACACACACACACACACTCACACTAGTTTTAAAATTTCTTGAAAAAAATATATATTCTGAGTACTAAATCTGTGAGGCATCCAGAGACACCTGGGAATCATATTTTTTTATTTGTTTGTTTTTAGTTTTCACCAGAATAAGTATTTAGATCAGGCTGGCCTTGAATTCGCAAAGATATGCTTTCCTCTGCCTCCTGATTGTTGGATTAAATGCATGCACCAACAACACATAGTTGGAGTCAGAAGTTTTGAAACCATTAATTTTCTTTACTCTTTGTGTATGCTGAGATAGCCCCAATCTCTTTTCTTCCTGGGCCAACTATCTGAGGGCTGAGCTTATAGGCATGCACCCTTCACCCATGTGAAAAATTTAATTTACCAAATATATCAGCACAAACTTCATTTTCTCAAGACATCCATGTCAAATGTTGTTCTGAATACTTCGTAATTATAAATAATAATCACAAAATTCTAATTGGGATCTCTCTTTAAACACTGTTTTCTGAAAATGATAAAAAGTGGAAGCACCTCCTTCCTACAAAGTAAATATTTTAGTAAGCAATGTCTCACTGGGGACCTGCCACCCTACTTTATTCTGAGAACCACAGGATATACTGACAGATACACAAAGCTATGCTAGGTATTTGGAAAGGGTTTATTAAGAGATTTCCAGTAATTTGGCTACAGAGATGGCTCAGCAGCTAAAAGCAACTGCTATTCTTATTGATGATAAGGGTTCAATACACATTAAACACATAATGTCATAGAACCATCTCTGTAAGTCCAATTTGAAAGAATCTGGTGCCCTCTCCTGGCTTCTGCAGAAATCAGCCACATACAAAGTGCACACGCTAACATGCCTTCAGACCATATGAAATAGTGCTGGGCATTGTAGCACGCACATGTAATCCTTTAAATGAAAAGAAATAAGAAGGTGAGGGCAGTTGTTCTCTAATTACCCTTATGTTGGAACAAAACCATCATTAGATTGGATTGAAAGTTGTGACAAACTCTGCTTCTGAAAACTGTAGGGTATTTGTTTGGTGAGTTATCAGTTGCTAGTTGATTCTCTTGTTCATTTATCATTCCTCTTTTTTTTTTTTTTTTTTTTTTTTTTTTTGGTTATTTCATTCCTGCCTATTTATCTATTTATTTATAATTTGGATACAGTGTCTCATTTTGTGTTCTGTTAAATACTGATGTATGAAGATGATAATGGCCTACATATAAATTGCTTAACTAAACTCTGAACAAACAATCTGGAGGATATGCATAAATATAAGCACACAAAAATAAAAGTGGGTGATACCAGGGGAAAATATCCAATACCTCAAAATGTAAACAGAATCCATTCATAAAAAATAACAAGCTGAGTGGTACACTGAAACTAAAAAATACAGTAATCTGAACAGGATATACAGAGAAAAAACCCCTGAGGGAATACAAGAGATGGAATTGAGAATCTCTGGCTTTTAAAATATGATAGGATAATAAGATATAAGAGTCAAAGAAACTAGACCTTACAATATATTAAAACACCAGGGATGGAGAAAATGGCATATTCCATTATAAAGTAAAATAAAAACATCATCTATATACAAATCAAACATTAGAGAAACTGTTAGAAGGCTAATTCAAATTTACGGAGGATAACTATACCCAAGAAGTCACAGGAAAAAATGAATTAACATTGGTAATAGTGAAGGTCCCAGACCCTCATGCAGACCCCTACTTGACTCCCATGACTGGCTGCAGAAAAGTTCCAGCAAGATGTAGGCCGCTAACTTAGATGCATGAAGGTAACCCCTATTTCCCCAAACCTCTGGGAAGTAAACAGTAGATACTCTTCATCTGGCAATGAACCAATCAGAAGATAGCCTGCAGGCTCTGGATGTGCTTTGCTGATAATATTGGAATGCAGGACATAGCAACTGCCCAGTGATGACATCTAGGAGTAGCATCCTTCTGCAGGTGAGGCTGACCAGTCAACTCAGAACAGGGTGCCAAAGCCCAAAAGTGCAACAGTCCGGAGACTGTTGATATGCAACTAGGAGACCTCCAGACATTCCACGTTCTCTACTCCAATATATGTCCTGCCCCACTGCTGCACAGGGTCACTCCTACTCTACACACTGTGACAGACTGACAGTTATCCCAAGTTAATTCAAAAGTAGAGTCTTTGATTTGCACTGCATCTGGTCTCATTGTAGTGTTGGGGGTTCAGAGTCTGGGCACAACAAAACCACAAGAAGGAAAAACACACATATATACACACATAAATTCTCTCTCTCTCTCTCTCTCGCTCTCTCTCTCTCCTCACACACACACACACACACACACACACACACACACACATTCACTCAAAACCATTGTTTATAGATAGCTCTCCAGACTTTTGTCTAAATTGACCAATGCAAGGGCAATGACTAATAGAATGGAAGTGAACAGATTCCAGTCTTCTGGTGTAAAAAAGAAAGACACACATCTCCACACCAAGAATAAACATTACCTAGGGTAAGGGGTTGGAAGAACATATTTCAAGTAAAGTGCACATCTTTAATCCTAGCACATATAAGGCAGAGACATGTGGATCTCTATGATTTTGAGGGAAACCTTGTCTACAGATTGAGTTCTATGAAAACCAATCTACACAGAGAAAGTCTGCCATGAAAAAAAAAAAACAAATATTGGCCATTCTTGGTTTTGAGGTTAGAAACAAAAACTCTTAGTATAATGGCAAACCAAATTTAATGACATACACAAAGTTCTTCATCATATAAAATGACTTCATTCCAGATAAACATGGTGGATTATTCCTATGTAAAACATCACAAAATTAAACTCAGGGATAGATATTACCTGACAATATCAAAAGATTCAAAAAAACTTCTTTAACAAAGTTGAAAATCCATTTATAATAAAAAAAAATAACTGAAGAACCTAGAAATAATAGGAACATAGTCAATCTTATGCTAAGAAGGGAAAAAAAGTATTTCCACTAAAATCATCAAATAGACAAATCTGCCTTATCTAGTTTAAAATACTTTCATCAACTCTTTGACAATATCATACATTTTAATTTGATCATATGAATTATCCTCTACCAACTCCTGCCACATTTAACACTCATTCAATACCCACTCACTACTTTTTTATTATTTTTATTTATTTTATTTTACATGTCAATCGCAGTTCCCTCTCCCTTACAACCTCCGTCACTCACTTTTACTTTGTCTCCCCCCTCACATGTACCCTGACCACTCTCCCCTCCCATCCTCCCCCACTCAACATGAAAGGCTATGTCATCCAGGTGGAGTCATGTAAATCTGAAAAGTGATTTCAACTAGAAACTATGAGTTTTCTCCTGTCTCTAGGTTAAGGGAGTATCCCTCCATGGGGGATTTGTCTGCAAGTCTTTTTGTGCACCAGGAACACAACCTGGTTCCACTGTCTGAGGTACATTAGTCTACTCAGCCCTTCTAGCGGAGACCCATGCTCAGGGGGTCTGTGTCACTTACATACCAGATTCGCACCAGGGAGACACAGAGCAAGCTGTACATACAAAATAAGGAAAGTAAAACAGCCATGTGGCAGAATGTAGATTAATAGAAACAGGTTAATTTAAGTAATAAGATCCATTGGACAATCCTAAACTAAAAGTCAAGCTTTTGTAATTAATCAGAAATCTACGTTTAGGGGCTAGCAACCAAAAGACAGTCCAACCAGAAGGCTTGCCAAAGGAGGCTGTACAAGGGAAGCTGCACCTACCACAAAGCTGCATCAAGATGAAAAGCTGATTGTGGCCAGCCAGCAGGAGATCCTTCAGGTTCACTGCCTGAGCCACTGTCAACCAAGTGGTGCCCTGAACACATATCCAATGTCACTGGACTACACCTACATCAAGCCTCTGGAAGGCCAGCATGATGGAGACAAGTTGGTGAGCAAGCACTTCAGTGTTGCCTTTTCACTACCTGATGATTGAAAAGCACAACTGCATGAACATGTGTATGCACATGCTGCAGTGAGGCCAAAGATGGAATGGCAGACCAGAAGCTGGACCCTGCATAGCACAAGTCAGTGAGTGTGAATAGCATGCCATTGTCCTTCAAGCACATGGTTGGTATCAGTGACAACGTTTTACAATGGTCAGCATGACAGCCATAGGAATGCTACAGGACAAAAAAAAAAGGGCCATGATGGTTTTTAATCTATTGAGTCATAGAAATATGAAAAAGGAAAATGTACCTGGTTTAACAGGAGTGAAGAGCCCAAAGACTGCACATGGTCAGAGCCCTGCCAGTCCAGGGAAAAAGAGTCCAAACAAAAGACACTGTAACTCATCATTCTGAAGTTCCCAATCCAGTTCAGGAGGCCCCACCACATTGGGTTCATGGCAGGTGTACTGAGGGCAGAAACAGAAAGCAATGCTCATCGCATAAGCCACAAAGCATGGAAAGTCAGAAAGGGGCCAAGGTCTTATCCTCCTCATTATATCCTAACTTGTTCCATGCTTCCACATACTAAAAGTTCCATCACCTCCCAGTAGTGCTCTCCCCCCCAAGGACCAAGTCTTTATGTCATGGGCCTAAGAGGAAAAGTCAATTTCCAGATCATTGTACCTAATCCATCAACCCTCCCATCTACTTCCTGGCCACCTGGCAAAACACCCCACATGTGCTTCAGCCCATAAGTACTTCTCATGCACATGAGTTATTAAAGCCTCTCTGAGACCAACACACACACATATTAAGGACCATGCTAGACAGCACTCAGGATAAAACCCTCATGCCACATTGGCTGTTAAAGTGTTTCTGCTATTTCTGACTTTCTATATTTGATACTTTGATTCGTAACTGCCAACTAAAATTTTTCTTTCAATTATGACAAAATACAAGGCTTGAGATAGAGAAAATACACTGAGTAGAAAGAGGTGTCGGCTTTCATCTAGAGCAGAGGGAACAGAGGCTGCAGCCAGCCCTGAATTGTCATTTTCTTGTGACTGGAAACCAGGGAATATAAATGGTCATTCATGTGACATTGGAGAGGAACTTTTAAACATCTGTCTTCAGGACCCAACTACCAGGAAGGATTTTCCACTTCTTTGTCTGATAACTAGGTGGGTAAAAGAAAATCTCCTGAACACTCTTTGAGTGTTTGTCTGTCCTAGATCTCAGACTGTGATCCATTACACAGATTTTCCATTGCAATTGTGCCTAGTACAGAAATTATGCACTGAAAATTAACATTATGGATGAACACCCATGAATATGGTCAGCAGGCATAATTATAATCCATTTTACTAATTTCTCATCTTACCAAATAGAAGGAAGATCCTCTCGGCCCATCAGGTTAAATTTATATTCATGTCAAAGAAAACTTGGGGCTGGCTGGCTCTCTGCTTGGGATTCAGCATTAACAGGGATCACACTGCAAGATCAGTGAGAATTCTTATATGCTCTGAGGCTCCAGAAGAGCGTGCATCTCTTCAAAGGGGAGGGGAGACACTTTAAAAACTACAGTGCAAGGGAAGGACAGAACTCAGCTAAGGACACACAGAACTCAGCAGGCATACCTCAGCCAGGCAAAGCAAAGAGGCCGTTTTAGGGGAGAGATGAAAAAGGCTGACCCCCTCACACTGTGTCCCCTCACATACTGTCTTCCTGCAAGCTTTTATAAACTCCTTGGAGGGTGCAGTCTATGGAACCATGGAAGGAAGCAAGCTACTTGTCCCTAGTGACATCCACAAGAACAAATCAAGTTGCCAGAGGCTCTCAACTAGTCAGTAGACTTATTATCATTAGGAGGGAAGAGAAAGCAGTGGATGCAGTTAGTCTGAACCTCAATCTACTCCAACACCGACTTTGATCTTCACCTACTACCTTGCTCCTCTTCATGTCCAGACTTTCAGTGAATCAGTCTACAGATGTACCTTGGGACATGGCAGGTTTCTTATAATCATCTCCATAGGCATTTGCTTTTCAGAATATGACCCTGAAGATAGCTGTAATATCTGCCTGATGGAAGGACTCTCTGCTCTGCTGTAGACATCTTGGACTTTATAGTTTCCTGGAACAAGAGCTTGTTTGTTACTGTACTGAGAGAGATAGGATATCGGGTGAGTCATGGTATTCTCTGGAATCACACCATGAAGGATGCTACCTGAGCATAGCCCAACTGCTCGGTCATTGTGTTACTGCTTCACAAATGCTGTCTGCACAAACACACACCCCAGCACAGCACAGTCCTGCCTTAAGGCCCTCTTAAAGAACTAGTCTCGTATGATGCTGAGGGCAGAATATAGAAATTCCAATGTGATGGCACCAATAAATACAAACATACAATGTGAGATGTCCTTCTGTACATATGTTTCTCTCATTTTTAATGAATAAAACAAGGACTGGGCAATACCCAGGCAATTAGTAGAGGTAGACCTATAGGAGGAAGGAGGGAAGAGAGAGAGGGATGCATTTAGAGAGACTTGGAAGATGGGAGGTGCCTGGCACTCTCTGGTAAGATAAGGCTATATAGAAATACAAAGTAATTGTTGGTTAATAATTAAGACAGAGCTAGACAATAAGAAGTCTTAGCCATCAGCCAACACATTATAATTAACACAGTGTCGCTGTGTTTGTTTGGAGTTGAAAAGGGGAGGGATCAGACAGAACAGAAACCTCCATTTTTAATCATACACATACTATGTGCCAAAAGAGATGAAGAATCTCAGTTAGTAACAATGTCTATAGGGGATTTCAGCTTCTTCTGCCTGAATTCTACATGTTACAGTAAAATGATGCTGGCACCTTAAATTCCTGAGTATGTGGTCACATATAATGCACATTAGTGAACACATATATCATGTGTAGGGCACAGACACTCTGCTGTTAGGAATGCCCCTCCGTAGGAATAACAAGTTCACAGGAAAAAAATTCTTTAAAAAATAGTAAAAAATAATATGAAAAGTAGTAATTAATAGATAAGACAAAGCCAGAGTGCCAAGAAAACACCCTTGTGTTCATTAGAAAATCCCTGTGCTGGACTCACTAAAATCTCCATTGGCATCCTGTCCTCTGGGAAGGCTGACCTACTGTCCTTCAACTCCCTTGAGCAGCAACAAATGCATGAATATCATCTATAACCATATCTCTTCATTCTCTCTCTTTTTACCATATGTCTCATTCAAGTCATCTGGTCTGTTGAGGAATCAAATCAAAATTCAGCTAAAGTATTGACACAGAAATATCTCTGATCTGAAGTCCCACATCTCTTTTCACAAGAACCAGCTGTGTTCCTAAGAAGTAGTGGGTTGGCCTGATTTTAACAGGCATGGGAAGGAAATCACTCCCTGACTCAGGAAGAAGGCACCAGCCCCTGTGTCATTTCTGAGGCCCTCTTGTGTTCGAATAAAGTATCATACTTAAGACCCCTGAAGCTTTGATGGCTAGTATTTCACAAAGCTGGCAACTTCCATGTGCAACATCTTCAAGGAAAGGTCTCAGAGCTGACAGAAGATAATCGGTGCTAGGCTTGGTGATGTAAACATGTTATTCCACCTACATGATTGACTGAGGCAGGGAGATCACAACTTCAAGGCTAGCCTGGATACCCTACCCTGGCCTCCAAATAGACTGCAAATAGTATGGAACAAAATGAGCTTGTGACTGAACATTTTCTAGTACTTTGAAATGTAGTAGGGTTAATCTCACATGCAATTGCATATTCAACAACTAAGCAGGACGTTGGCTTGTGACCCTAGGGTAGAATTATGCGCAGTAACCATCATGTGCTTTCTTTATATGTGTGGCTTCCAGTGAGAACAAATACCAAGGTTTTAACCCTTTTTGAGTTTCATGTGTTCACCCACTGTGTCCATGTTTTCCTCTAAGTAGTTTGAGGTTTCTGTCATAGAATCATATGGGACTTTATTCCAGTTCAGCAAGCTAGGACATCCATAGTTGTGTCCCCTCCTTGTCTAACCTGCAGTATCCTGCCTCTCAATGTATTGTCCTCTCCTGGTCTAGCACGTAGGTTACTGCATCTGCATATTTTCATCTGCATTGCTTTTGGATATGCTCCTCTATACTCCTTGTTGTATTGTAAGTTGCATGTTACACATTAAAGGACAGGGGAGGTAGGAGAATCTAAAGGTATCCCTGCCTTTCAGAAAGCATGTGCCTTATAAACTGTTGCAAGCAGCGGTGCTGAGGCTTCTATTCAGAACAGAGGTAGACTAAAGTAGCTCCGGGTCCTCTAAACCTGAAGGGGGTATGTGTCTTCATTCTGTTAGGTGTCAGGACACCAGAAACATACACAAAATATAGTTATTGCTTCTACACCTTTCTCTCTCTGTATTGCCAATATTATGAACCACCAAGAAAGGATGCACAGGGAAATGTTATGCCTGCCACCAGCATCTGGTTTTCTGAGACTGAGCTTCTCAGAAATGGAGGTACAAGTATGAACTGAGTGCATGCCATTGCAGCCTATAGTGAGACCCCTTGGAAACACCTCCGGTGTCTCCAATGACTATCAAATCCAAAGAGATTTAAATTTATGTGAACCTATCACAGAAAACAAAACCACTTTTACTCAGTAGGGTGAAGTCACAGAAAGACACCAGATAAGTTTTAAAATCAACTCAAAAAATGATACAGTGGTTCTCACATTAAATGCTAGCACTCAGGAGGTCGAGGTATGTGGTTGACTTCAAGACTATAATGGCATACAGATAGTGGATTCCAGGACAATCAGAGTCACATAATGGGACACTGTCTAGGAACAGAAAATCTACTGAAGCTCTATTGTAGACAACATGGGTCAGGATAGCCTGAAAGTGAAATCCACAGGTTCAGTCTATAGAATGCATTTGAAAAACAGATCTCAGGCTATGAATGATATGTGACAAAGCCTCTACTGTTGATGACTCCAAATACTAAATGTGGTGTCACCTCCTGACCAGGGTGATGCATGTGAACCAGCTTGCGAATTCTATTCCCAATGTGTCTACTTCTTCAATGCAGAAATGGTTTGTCCAACAGACTGCCCAGTATTGAGCTACAGGAGAGCTCAATAGTACATCTGTTGCCCATCAAGTGGGAAACCTGGGTTCCATCCACAACATTATGGGGCCTAACAAATAAAGTGAAGGAAATAAGGTCTCCAATGGCTTCTGGTGACATTCCTAAACTAAAAGAATGGAGACAGCAAATGAGTGAGTGGATAAGGGAGCTAGGCACAAAGACTGACAACCAGAGCTTAATATCCTAAACTCAATGAGAGAGGGAAAGAAGCAACTATTATAAGTTCTCTTCTGACCCCCACAAACATGACATGGTGACAACACATGCATACACCGAAACACAATAATTAAACCAACCAACCTGACAGATGCTGCTGCCACTGTATCCATGTTCTCCTCAATCAAATCCCTCCAGCTCTGCTCACCAGTCCTCTCTGTATGGAGGCCAGTATTTGAATCAAGTGCAAAATCACAGACAAGAAGTTCATTATGTGTGTCTTGCGTTTTTGAGGGCATGAGTGAAGCTGTGTATCATCTGTTAAGCAGTGCCTTCTGACAGACTACTCCAAGTCATCGTGTGAAACAAGCACAGGAGAATCCACCCTCCATGATCGGAAAAAAAAAACAGAATCTAAAGTGTCTTGAGAAACTTACAGGCCACGCATTGCTGGTGCACTGCTTTAATACCAGCACTCAGAAGGTAGAAGCGGGAAGATCTCTGTGAGTTCCACACCAGCCTGCTCAACAAGAGCTACTTCCAGGACAGCCTCCAAAGCCATAGAAAAACCCAGTCTCAAAAAAAAAAAAAAAAAATGAAAGAAAGTAAACAACCAGAAAAACCTTCAGATCAGAAAAATTCCAGCTTTAAGTTTTCAGATCAGGATTGTTCAATCAAAAAGCCCATGCTCAAACATTTTGGAAAAGATGAGAAATGCTCACCTTCTGCTGTTCTCATGCTGTTACACACAGCTGTCTTGTGGGAAAGAAAAAATGACCTGCCTCTCTCACATACATGTATCCATTGAAAAGTACCAGAATAGGACATGGTAGTGATCCCTTACAATCCTGTCACTGCACAGACTGAGGAACATGTAACATGTGTGTATACACCTTTTGTACAATGAATGAAATAAAAGAGTAATAAAATTAAGTAGATAAAAACTCTCAAGACCCCTTTGGTTCTAATTGCATTCTTGGAGACGATTCCTTTCTAACAATTAATTTTGTAAGTGGTGACAGGAAATTGATGATGGATTTCATTCTGTAAATATGTCCCTCTTATTGCTTAATGAATAAAACACTACTGGCCAATAGGAAAGTAACAAAGGCAGGATTAGGAGACAAGTAGGTTTCAGGCAGAGGGAGGAGGAGTTTCAACATGCAGGATAAAACAGGGTAGAAGTCCAGATCCTCTCTCCGGGAGGATAAGACCACGTGGAAATACTTAGATTCATAGAAATGGGTTAATATTTAAAACAAAGCTAGCAAATAAGAAAGGCCAGTAACAGACCAACATCTTTATATATAATACATAGTATTTGGGTCTTATTTGGGGCTGGCTCGGCTGTAGGACCAGACTGGGGGCAGAAAGAGCTCATAATAGGAAACTCCAGTAGAAAAGAAAGTAATTCCCACTGTCACCAGAAGTGATTAGACAAATGATCTCATTCACTTAATGGATCACATGAAGTGAATCTTCAATCTACAAAACAGTCTCGGCCTTTGAGAAATTGTTCCCTACCTGGTGGTACAATTTGGGAGGGTATGGTACCTGCAAGAAGTCCAGCCTTCTTGGCAGAGTGAATACTTTGGGGTGACATTTAAGTTTACAGCCCACACATAGGTCTTGCCAGTCGGTTTTTCCTGGTCAGCCATGAAATGAACTGCCACAACCACACAATCCACTGCCATGAACTGAGGGACTCCACCATGCCCACTCTGATGAGATATGCCAGAATACTGACCCTGAGTCAAAGTAGACCTTTCCACCCTTGTTTCTGTTGATAGGACATCATGGCAGCCAGAGGGTTCTGTGGGTGCAATTGCTAGTTTTCAGTCACCTTGATATGAGTTAAAGTTACTAAGAGCAGGCAAAAGTGAGGTTTCAATCAATGAAATGCCTCCAGAAGGTCAGTTGAAGGCAAATATGCAGAACATTTTCTTATTGATAACTGAGGGCCCAGCCCATTGTGGCTGATGCCACTCCTGGGCTGGTGGTACTAGGTTCTGTAAGGAAACAGAATGAACAAGAAATGAGGGGTAAATCAGTAATCATCTCTCCTCCATGGCCTCTGCATCACCTCCTGCCTCAAGAGTTCTTTCCAGTGGACTGTGACTCTGGATGTAAGAGAAATAAACCCTTGCCTGCACAAGTTGCTTTGTGTCATAGTATTTCACCACACCAATAGAAACCCTAATAAAGACAGTGGATAAATGTGCTTGCTGCCAAAAATGATCACTGGGCTTTGATTCCAGGGACACACACAGTGAATGAACAGAACAGATTCCTATCACTGTCCTTACAACTTCACCCATGTGGAGCAGTGCACACAAGCCACCACACACACACACACACACATGATATTTGTAAAAGGAAGGGGGTAGAGAGATGGTCAGCAGTGAAGAGCACAGGCTGTTCTTCAAGAGGACCAGTATGGGATCAATTCCCTGCCCCCACATGGCAGCTAACAATTGTCTGTCACTCCACTTCCAGGACACCAACATCCTCTTACTGATACAAATGCAGGAAAAACACCAATACACAGAAATAAAAATAAATCTAATCACAATGCAAAAAGGAAGTAAGCTGAGTACAGACCTGATTTTCAAATACCCATGTATCTAAGACTCCTAACAATACTGGAGATAGTAAGTGAACTGGACTTCCCCTATAACGACATTCATGACTACTTACATTGTCATCACAAAGCCTTCCTCATGTACCTGATAGAAGCAGGTGCATTGAACCATAGCCAAGCACTGGGTCGAGCTCGGGGTGTCTGGTTCCAAGAGATGGAGGAGGGATTATATGAGCAAGGGGGATCCAAGTTTGTGGGATTTCATGGACTCTGGAGGAAAATCTAGGGACCATCCTATACACACACACACACACACACACACACACACACACACACACACACACACAGAGTGTTTAAAATCATTTTTAAAAACAAAGATTACATGTATTCATTTGTTATGTAATTCTCCTAACAGATGCCTAGAAATCAGATATTTTCAAAACTTTTATTTACTTTTCAAGACGTGGTCTCACGGTGTATGCTAAGAGAGCCTCAAACTCTTTGTTCTCTTTGCCCAGCTATCTGAGTGCCAGGATAATAGGTATGCACTGTATCACCCAAACAATATATTTAATTTACCAAACAAATCAGTATGTACTTCCTTTACTCAGTCTATCCATGTCAAATACCATTCTGAGTACTTTGCTATCAAAATAATGATCACAAAAATTCTAATATGTATCTCTCTTCATATACTGTTTTCTGAAGATAATAAAGTGGGGGTCACTTCCTCCCTACAAAGCAAATATTGTAGTAAGCATTGTCTCTCTGAGGAACCTGCCACCCCACTGTAATCTGAGAATCACGGGATACACTGACTGTTACCCAAAGCTATGCTAGGTATTTGAAAAGGCCTCATTAAAAGATTCCTAATAACTGGGCTGGAAAGATGGCTCAGCAACTAAGAGCACAGGCTATTCTTACTGAGGATCAGGGTTCAATAACACATGAAGCACATAAAGCCTTACAACAATCTATGTAAATTCAGTTCCAAAGAATCTGGTGCCCTCTTATGGCCTCTTCAGAAAACAGCTCCACATACATACACAATGCACATATCTAGATGCATTTAAAACACTATAGAGTAAGTTCAGGCATGGTAGCACACACTTATATTCCCAAGACTAGATAGAAAGGCAGGATTATCTCTGTGAGGTCCAGACCTGCCCAGTCTACAACGTGAGTTCCAGGACAGCTGAGAAACCTGGACTCAGAAAACAGAAAGAAAAACCACTAATAAAGTAAAAATAATTCTTTTAAAAGAGAGATTAGTAATAACCTGAAAGAGGCTGATTTTTGTCTGTGTCACAAAAACCACAGATGTCATGCTACTTTTGATTCTACACCCCATGAAATGACTCCCATATTTTCTGTTGTCTACCCCAACCCCACTCCCCACAGATCTGAAATAAAACTCAGGACCTAGATGTATATGTGTTCATTCACTGAGATACACCCCTAGGCCACAATTGTCTAATTAACTTTTTAAAGGAAACCAAAATTTTACATATAATAATCTAATGTATGACATAGTAATTAAAGTAATATCATATACTTTAAAGAATCACTGAAATTTTAAATATCTCACCAGAAAAACAATATTATGACTTTATTAGATTAATTAGCATGATTTTACCATTTCATAATATGTAAATTTCAAAATGCCATAAATATGTACAATTTTTGTCAAGTAACCTTATAAAATGTTTTAATCCCAGCACTCATGAGATAAGAGACAGGTGGATCTTTGTGAGGTTGTAGCCAATTGATGTACATAGCCAGTCCCCAGGTAGACAGGCTTACATAGATAGGGAGACACTGTCTCAAACAAAAGAGGTTGGGTGTACATTATTGAGTTCACATTTTATGGGCTTTTTCTGAAACACACTCTGATAGATGCTAAATATGGTGCAGGAGTTGTAATCAAAACACATTTAGTGTCCATTCTGATGTTATCAGACTGGCCTCAAACTGGAAATCCTATGTACCTTACTGCTTAAAATCAAAATGGCCACAATGATCACCCAAAGAACTACAAAGCCTATGTTTCTTAAACAAGGATGTGGTGCTGTTTGCCCAGGTTCCTCTGAGAATTCCTGTTTGCTTTAAAAGGTTGCATAGTGCTCACTATTTTAAAAACCACTGTTTTCCCTCACCCACTGTCCAAGTTAAAACAACATTCATCAGAAATTAAGGGCAGTATTTTGACAGAACCCAGGCCACCTGAGCAGGCTGGGATGGGCCCTTGGGTCCCAGATCTACAGCCACTTTTTATCTTTTATCCTTACACGAGGTGATAAAAGTGCTTAGTAGTTGAAATGGATGTAAACTCCTGTTATCTTTACACAATGTGAGTAGTAATATTGTGAATGAATCCCAGGAGAGCCAAGGCCATATGAGACCCTTGCTTAAAAATTAATAAGGGAGGGTTGTGGCAGATGCCGTTAATATGAGCACTCCACAGGCAGAGGCAGGCAGATCTTTGAGTTAGAGGCCATCAGGACTAAGAGTGAGTTTAAGTCATAGAAACCCTGTCATGAAAAACTAAAAACAAACACACAAACAAAAACCTCCTTAAACCTCCCAACAGCCATTACCTCCAACATTTCAGGTGCATTTAGGCCTTCGTAGTCTGCACTCTCCCCAAAGTCTTCTCCATGACAGCTTGCCTCCTATATTCCTTTATCCTGACCAACAAGGGAACTGTTGTAGCCAGGGGGAGACAGCAACTGTAATGAGCAGGAGAAACAGACTGCACCCTCCACAGTGGATGCCACTTCACTGCCCCTCCCTTAGCCATGTAGCTAAATCCAAGGTGCATGCCTGCCAGAGGACAAAGCTGCTCCATGACATCACAGAAGGCTCCAAAGTGGAAGTGTGATGGCTGCACATCCATTTCCCTGGGGCAAGTCTGTGTATGCACAGGGCCTATGTTGTTCCCTGGGCACAAGGGTTTTTTCCAGCAGAAATTTAAACAACAAAGAGTCTTGGTGGCTAAAAGCTGCTGAATACAACAAAGAATGGGAAGGAATGAGTGAGGCCTGAAGTAGACTTCGTAGGAGACAACAGGAAGCCTAGATGACAGACAGGAAATGGGAAGACATGAAAGAATAGAGGGTCGGAAACTGGAAGCTGAATCAGGGATACCTGTCACAGCAGAGTCACAAGACAACTTCCAGGGAATTGACTAAGAGTACTCAAAAGCAATTGAGACACAGAGTGTGAATCTGACCAACTCAATCACTAGACTAGAATAGATGTCAGGATGAGTGTGTTTTCTCCTCAGGGAAACTAGTGGTGCTCAGGAGAACTAGAAGAGGTGCATCCAAGGCCTTCAGTTTCTCTTGGCCACTGTCTGCATGGATAACTACTGCTACTGAAAGACCCCCACTATGCATATTGCCTGTTTGTGAAATGGAGCCCTTGTGGGCCAGAGAGTTTGGCTCCTGATCCTTTAAAATAGATCTGGGCCTTCAATTTAGTCAGTAGAACTTGAACCAGTAAAGGATATGGACAGTCTGTTACATGCAAAAATGAATGTGAGACTTTACCTGATGTGAGATGAACTTTTCACTCCGTGGTCCATCGGTATTGTTTTACTCCAGTGGCTCCTTGTACCCAAGCTGTTTTGGTACTCAGTGGCCCGTTCGTTTCAGTGAGACCCGAATGTTTGGCTCCAGTGTCCACCAGGAAGGTGACTGGTTGCCCCCTGACTCTTAAGGTTAGCCTGGGCTGGGGGGTCTCCTGGCCCCGACCACCCTAGTCTTCATCTAGGGCTTGAAGCTGAATTGGTCTTCGGGGTCTGTCCCCATGCCTCTGATTTTTAGGTCTCTTAGAGCAATCTTTGACCCAATGGCCTTTTTCTTTGCAGTAGGCACATTGGTCTCAATATACCTGGGGCCTCCTTCCTTTTTCCTTCCTCTCCTGACTTCCTGCATTATGATTATTCTGAGCTACAGTGGCTAGGATTTTGCTTAATTCTCTCCGGTTCCTACGATCTCTCTCTCTCTCTCTCTCTCTCTCTCTCTCTCTCTCTCTCTCTCTCTCTCTCTCTCTCTCTCCTCTAGCTCCTTCTTTACCTTATCCTCTCTTTCCTCCTGCAACTTTCTAAGTCTTTCTTTTTTTCCTCGGGTGCCTCTCTCTTATCAAAGATCTTTTCTGTTTCCTTTACGAGATCCTGCAGGCTATAATCTTGTAAATTATCTAGTCTCTGCAACATAGTCCTAATATCTGGAGCCGACTGCCAAATGAAAGCCATAGAAACATTGCCCCTTTGTTCGTTACTATCAGGATCAAAGGGTTTATACATAAGGTAGGCTTCCTTTAGCCTCTCCAAAAATGCAGTTGGTGTTTCCTCTGGTCCCTGGGTTATCTGTCTTACCTGAGCCAAATTCGTGGGGCAGCATCCCACATACCACGGAAGCCTGCTATGAGTAACTGGCGATAAAGAAGTAGGTGTTAAAGTCCCAATAGGGATGATTTAGGGGGAAAACTTCCTCAGTTTCATTAGGCAACTGAATGGGTTTCCCATCATCCTCTAAGACGTTTTTCCGGGCTTCCAGGAAGATGCATTGTTTTTCTTCTGAGGTTAGGAGGACCTGCAAAAGCTGTATTCAATTAGGTTAGAGAGAGCTATAGGGTCTTTGGAGAAGGAGGGGTTGTTAGACTTCCAATTATAAAGGTTGGATGCTGAGAAAGGCCAGTATTGAAATTGGCCTCCTAATCCACAATCTGGTGCAGGGGAAAGGCTGGGGGGGGTTCCTTCCATGGATGGTTCCCTTCAACCACGGAGTCAGCCAGCTACCAGGGAGGAGTCCGATGTAGTTTTTTTTCCCCCCATATTAACGGACTGATTGTGAGCATGGCTCTGTACCTCATTCCTTTCTTTCATGAATGGCACTTTGAATTTGCTCAAACAGTAATTTAACCTGATTATTACTAGCTCCAATGTATGGGACCATGTCTATAACTTGAAGATTTCTGAAGACATAATGACTATTAGTATATGAGTTAAATGTATCATTCATTAGAAGCTGAAAAGCTATTGCAACAGCTCATAATTCAACTATCTGAGCTGAAGCTGGATCTGTTGCTCTACATATTCTTTCCCATCAATAACATAAGCTGCTTTACTATTAGAAGAACCATCAGTAAATACTAACATAGCACTTTTAACAGAATTACTCCTTACAATTTTAGGGAATACAAAAGGATGCATTAATGCAAATTGCAAGAGAATATGAGCTGGAAACTGGTTATCAATTTTTCCCAAAAACTGAGTAAAAGCAATTGTTCATGAATCACTGTTTTGAAATAATCAATCAACTTACTGTTTGGTATAGAGAACATGTATTACATTTGGTTCCTTGACAAAATATCTCCTAGAGTCCATATGGCATTTTTATACCACATAAGCTACTGCTTCAAAATAAGGATTTATCACTTTGGCTGGGGAAACAGGTAAATGCAACCATAACAATGATCCCCTTTCCATAAGACAGAAGTCTGACTATGCTGTATGAGAAGCATGATTTTGCATAGTCAATATACCATATCTGCTGATGTTGGATTGCCTTCTCCAATTGTAAGACAACTTGTCTACTCTCTTCATTTAGCTGTCTAGGTGAATTGGGATCACTATCTCCTTTTAGGATATTGCTTAAAGGTTTCAAATCACCAGTAGATGCTTTAAAATATGACGTAACCATTGAAATATTTCCTAATAACTTCTTAAAATCATTCAATGATCATAAGCTATCTTTTCTAATTTTTAATTTTTTGAGGCCTAATTTCTTTAGGATATAACATAAGTCCCAAATACTTTTGAAAACTTTCTACTATGACCTAGAAAGCTTTCATTAGCTGACATGGTCTCATTTGCATTTTCACTGACACCTTTCTAGGTGGAGGGCCAAACAGGGCTGCAGTCCCCTGAGGCTTCCTTACAGTAGTTTTTCTCAAATCTTATATTAACCCCCATTCTTTCAATTTCTTTTTTAACCACCAGAATTTAGGAAGAATTTTGTATTCTCCCCTCTGCTAAACTCTTTTGAACCATCCATAAAGATTTCTCTGGCTCTCAGGCCATTCTGGCTTTGACCATTTCCTACGGTTTCACTCTGCAAGACAGTCATGGGAGATGCAGATCTCAAACCCTGATCTCTCTCTCTCTCTCTCTCTCTCTCTCTCTCTCTCTCTCTCTCTCCCCTCTCTCTCTCTCTCTCTCTCTCTCTCTCTCTCTCTCTCTCTCTCTCAAGCAATTTAAGTAGTACCTATTGTTGGAATTCACACATTCACATATTCACAATCACACATCAGACTCTCAGGCACTCACATGTGAGGCCACACCATACATACAGAACATACATACATTTTTAAGCTCTCCTTTAGACCAAGATTAGTTTGTTGAAATAGAACATCTTTAAATGAAATCTCTTGTAATGCAGGTGTTGTAACTAAATCTTGAATTAAGAACATGCAAAATCTGAACAAATCCCAATATATGTCACTTTTTTCCACTTTTTTCTTCTTTTTTTTTTTATTTTTTATTTTTTTATGAGTCCTTAAAACACTTTCTCTTTTAGTTATTCCATACTCTTGACTGGGTGTTAGCCACATCAGCAGCTCCTAAAGCAGCAGGCATCTAGGTCTCATCCTGCCTTTGCTCTCTAGGCCTGTGCTGGCCAGCTGCAGCTCATCTGTGACTGCAGCTGTTTGAAAAGCAAGCAATCACCATTGTAGGAACTCTGATACTTGCTGACCTAGTTTGTAAGCTGGGCCTCACCTTTGCTTCTCCAAGCCCTGGTGCAGCTCTGAGACAGCTATGGTGCCAGTTTTGGGGAGGGCGCCTCTCCTAGGAATGTGCTCCAGGGTCCTTAGGAAAAGTCCTGCCTTTCCCTGAAGATAAGGTATTTTTCTGATCTGCACGGGCACCCAGAGGATTCTTGGATAGCCTCTTATGCTCATCTTCCTCACTTTTACTAGCTTGTTGAATGGATTTTAAAAAGCCTTAGAAAGTTTCTGTCTTTAGTGCAGTTTCCTGTTTCTCTAAAAGTTCCTTTAATTGAAATTCTAATTCAACCTTTCTGGGTGAATTCCCCAGCTCTCTTTTTTCTATTTATTTACTTATTTACCCCAATATGTCCCTGCTTGCACAAGGGACGAACCTGTCCTCTTACTTCGCTTTCAGAATCTTGGTGAGGACCTCCACTTGCAGCCCCTGAGCTGCTGTAGAAGCCTTTGAAACTGTGGAGGGTGTCAAGGTTAATAACACTGGACTCTCTTGAATATTAAGAAGGCTTTTTATTATATCCCCACTTTACTCCTGGGGGCTAGATTACACTTGCCAGCACCAGATAGAGGAGGGGGAAGCAAAAGGGGGCGGGCGGTTAGTCATCTCAGGTTCCAAGGACTGGTTAGGGCACTTTCAGGGCTGTGGGAGCCAAAAGAGCATTAGCATTTTGCATTTGAAATCATCTCTTCTGTTATCCAGGGTTACAGTTGCTCACCCTGAGGGCAGCAGGAGGGGGAATGAGTTCTTTGCCAAGGTCTTAATTCCTACAGCAGGATACCAAGAATTTACACTGCCCCTCCTTTCTGTGAGTCAACAGGTGGTAAATAGGGTCCTTAGGAAACAAAGAGATAGCTTGCCCAGACAAGATTCATTAGCACATCCTGAGGCCCTATGGTCTACTGACCTTAACAGCAAGACCATCTGGCTTCAAAGGGCCAAGTACTCAATGGACAGAGGGTCACACCCCCTCCCTAAGCTTGTGGGTTTTGCCTTTAAAAACACCTGTGCCCAGGGGATGGGGCTTCTCTGTAGCTTTCTTGCTGAGGGAGCCTGTTTGAGCAAACATTTCCTGTTCATTAAAGTCTCCTGCGTGTTGCAGCAACTGGATTGGACATTGAGTCCTTGGGGGTACCAAACAAAACTGGGAGACTCTTCATTCTGAGGGTCTTGCATTTTAGAGGTTCCACCGTGATCTGGTCGACCCCCAGACTCAATTCCAATGCCAATTGGAGGTAAGATAGAGCTTGCAACCTATATGTTTGATGTATGTCTGATGCGTCAGATGTTATGTGTTTTTGGCTCGAGTATTTGAATCTGTGCCTGGCCTGCACAGGACTTGTATTGGGTAGAGGACCACAGGGAGGTGTCCTGATACCCTAGGTCCTGCCCTGAACAAAAGTCCAGGGTTGTTTGGAGGAGTGGAGGAGACGAAGTCTTGCTTCTCTGGGGAACCGACAGCTCTCGGACTCTGCTTCCCTCCTGCTTTGTAACTTTGGTTTGGGTGATATTTGTATACTGTGCTTATTTGTCCTGTTTGTAGGATTGTTCTGTTTGTCACGTTCTTCTGTTCCTACTGTTTGTGTCCATTTCTACTCTGCCCATGGGTCAACAACTAACTACCCCACCTAAGTTTGACTTTAGATCCATTGGAGAGCATGGCAGGTAGACCCAGGGAGACAATGAGCGAGCTGGTCCCCCGCCCCCAGGAATGTGGCAGGCAGCCAGAGCCACTGGGGCTGAACTGCAGCAGATAGGCTGAACAGCCTTGGGCTGGGGCAGCCTGGGCGGAGCCATGCAGGAATGGAAGGACAGGGTTATGGGTTATGACTCTGCCACCGCACATGTTTGGCTCTCCAACGCCAGCCTCCAGGGCTGGCCCTTCTCCTCAGATCTTTGTAATTAGAAAACTAACCACCCCTTTATCTCAGAGGATCCCCAATACCTTACAGGGTAGGTGGAGTTCCTTATGTTCTCTCACCAGGCTAATTGAGATGATTATTATCATTTTCTGCTTGAGTTTAGAAAAATTTCCCTGGGGCCGATGGGCGGCCCATGCAGCTGAAAAATGAGATTGACTTGGGATTCCTTTTTATTCGCCCCAGTTGGGACATCAACACTGCTGAAGAGAGCTTAAAAATCATGTCCAGGCTCTAGAGGCAGGTCTCTGAGTGCCAAGAGATGACCCACCAATTTGGCTAAGGTAAAGAGAGCACTCCTTTTGACCCTACCTCAGAAGCCCAGAGAGCTGAGGTGGCTCTGGTCTTCATGGGGAAATTGGGCCCCAGATATTAGGAAGAAACTCCAGAGACTGGGAGGGTTAAGAGGCAGAGAAAGTGTATTGAAGGGACATAGAAGAGAAGGAGAGAAAAGACAGAGAAAAGACAATAGAGAGACAAAGAGCAGAGTAAAGAGAAAGAAAACGAGAAAAAGCATAAGAGAAGACAGGAAAACAATTTGACTATAATATCTTGGCCACAGTGGTTAAAGGAAAAAATAGAGAGAGAAAGAGAAAAAGAAGTTAAAAAATTTAGAATAAGCCCTTGACAGCTAGGGAGCCTGGGCAACAGGACCCCACTCAACAAGGACCAGTGTGCATAGTGTGAAGAAAAAGGACAATTGTCAAAGGACTGTGCCAAGAAGACAAACAAGGTGTCAAAGGTCCTAGCCCTAAGAAAAGATAAAATTAAAGGGAGACAGGAGTTTGGACCCTTGCCCCAAGCCCAAGGTGATTCATGGACTATCCAAAGAACAGTGGACCTTGTCATGGGCCGGGTATCCACTAGTTCTAGGTTACATCCCACCAGTCAACTGCTTTTTGCCTTTGAATGGAAGGACCCTGACATATGCAGAACTGGTCTGCTCACCTGAACCTGACTGCCCCAAGTGTTTAAAATTCCCCAACGATGGCCAGTCAAGTAAGAGAATTTCTGGGGACATCTGGGTTTTGCAGGCTATGGATCCCAGGTTTCGAGACCTTAGCAGCTCCCTGCTGACTAAGAAAAAATTCTCCTGAACCCCAGAGCATCAGGAGGCATTTGATGCCATTAAAAAGGTCGATCTGAGAACACCTGCTCTAAACCTCCCTGATGTAAACAACCTTTTACCCTTCATGTGGATGAGCATAAGGGAGCCTGGGGAGTTTTGTTCAAATCCCTAGGGCCATGGAACTGACCAGTTGTTTATCTGTCATAGAAGCCTGATCCTGTAGCCAGGGGATGGCCTGGATGTCTAAAAGCTATTGAGCTGCCAAGTTGACTTTGGGGCATAAAGCAACTATAATGGGCCACCATGCATTGGAGAGCATTGTCTGGCAGCCCCCAACTGATGATGACCAACAGCTGCATGACTCACCACCAAAGCCTGCTTCTCACTGAGAGACTGAGAGGATTGTGTTGGCTCCACCAGCCAACCTCATCCCACCACTCTTCTGCCTGAGGAGACTGATGAACCAGTGACTCATGACTGCCATAAACTGTTGGTTTAAGAGACTGGGGTTTGCAAAGATCTTAATGACATCCCACTGGCTGGGGAGATGTTGACCTATTCACTGCTGGGGGCAGTTAAGGTAAAGAAAGAAAGGTAAAGAAAGGGCTGGGGCAGCAGTACTTCTAGCCTAGCTAAAGAGAAGTCCATAAATATTTAACAGGCAGTAGGTATGCTTTTTCAGCTGTTAATGTGTATGGGGCTGTCTCAACTGTGGTGGTTAAAAAAATTACTGAAGAAAATTTTCCAAAGATTTAAAATACTTAAGGTAGTAAAATCAGACAATGGTCCAGTTTTTGTTGACCAGGTAAGTCAATCACTGGCCAAGATATTGGGGATTGATTAAAATTAAATTGTACATGCAGATCCCAATGCTCAGGTAGAAAGAATAATTTAAACCATTAAGGAGATCGTCACTAAATTGACCGCAGAGACTGGCATTGATGATTGGATAGCTCTCCTACCCTTTGTGATTTTCAGCGTTAAAAACACCCCTGGACTGTTTGGGCTGAACCCCTATAAATGGCTCTATGGGGGGCTCCACTAGTGGAAAGTGCCTCTGTACATAGTGTTGATGTGCTGTTCTCCCAGCCTCTGATTGCTTGGCTTAAGGTGCTCAAATGAGTGAGATAGAGAGCATGGAAGCACCTCCAGGAGGCCTACTCGGCGGGAGACTTGGAAGTTCCACATCACTTCCAAGTTGGAGATCCAGATTACCTGAGATGTCACCACACAGGAAACCTTGAGACTCCTGGTGAAAAGGCCCAATTTGCTACCGGTCCAGAATATGTCCTCCTCCTTTAGACCCACCCCCATGCCACTCAAGGTCATAGGACACAGGGATAGCCTCTTACAACTGCTCATTTTTATTTCTCTCTTGTTGCTTACTGTTGTAAAAAATGTTACTTTCCTTAAAAAATAAATGAGTGCTGTCCAGATTATGGTACTTATATAGCAGTACAGGAGCCTCTGGAGCCAAGAGGAGACTGCCTTTTAATTTCTATCATTCTAAGATTAGAACTATTGACAAAAGAAAAAGGGGGAATGAAATACAAAAAAGTAAACCTCCCCATTTGAAATAAAGGACAGTCTGATCTGGAATTTGCTAACTTCCCCTCAAAAGGTCCTGAGATGGCAGGATGACAAGAATTCATACTGCCCCTCCATTCCATGAGTCAACAGGTGGTAAATAGGGTCCTTAGGAAACAAAGAGAAAACTTGCCCATGCAAGATTACTTAGCACAGTGTCCTGACCCCATCAAGAGCACCTTTGAACTCTGATACACCCCTACCCATCCCTATCGCAAGCCTGCCCCCTACCCTGGGCCTACACTGCCCACTGTCCCGCCACTCTGGTTGAGCCCTGGGGCAGAGGTTGAAGCCAACAGTCCTCCCTACTTTGGGGACTTCTCGGAGAAACTCTGAACAAAGGAGACCTGCCTATCCACGCGGGACCACCAGTAATTTCCACCTGCTTGGTCTCTGACCCCACCTCCAGTCCTCTGCTGGAGTCCTGGGCACCTCCCAGAGATCTGCCTATCTCTGCAGGTCCAATCTGAGTTCCTGCCAGCAAGGTACTTGACCCCCAAAACATACTAAAGAAAGAGGCCTCAGCTAGAGAGTGCCAGTTTCACTGAGATCCGACCATCATGCAGAAACTTCCCAAGTATCAGCCCAGCCATTGTCCTCTTCTGCCAGCCTATCTCTGCGGGACCACTCTGAGGTTCTACAGGCATCTTCTACTGGATCCTCATCCCTGACACCATCCCTGGGTCCCTGTCTGCGGAGATACCTCCTATAAAGCTTGGACCACCCAGAGCTACAGATATTGAACCTCTGACCCACATAAGACCACCGGGGAAGTACCATAGAGAGAGGGGGAGACCCCACCAACACCTACTGGAAGAAGCTTTGGGAAGATAGCAATACAAGAAAACACCTAACAACAGAAAGACAAGCATGACACCACCAGAATCTAGGGAAATTACACCAACTAGAAAGGAACACAACAACAAAGCAGAGGAAGCAGAAGGGAACGACTTAAAAATTACTGCCATAAAAATGATAGAGGCCCTCAAAGAAGATGTGAGAAAATCCCTTAAAGAAATGGAGGAAAAAACAAACAAAAAAGTGGAAGAAATGAACAAATTCCTTAAGGAAAGTAAAGAAAGTACAGAAAGCCAAGAAAAAAAACAAAAAACAAAATAAAAAAAAAACAAAACAAAACAATTAAGCAGGTGAAGGAAACGGTTCAAGACTTGAAAACTGAAATAGAGAAAATAAAGGCAACACAAACCCAAGGACTGCTGGAAATAGAAAAACTAGGCAAAAAATGGGGAACTATAGACGCAAGCATAACCAACAGAATTCAAGAGATGGAAGAGAGAATCTCAGGCACAAACGTCACGGTAAAGAAGCTTGACCCTACTCACCAGCAATCTCTCCTGCTGCCCTCTCACTGAGATCCTTCCTATTGATATTCTGGAAGATTCTGATGGTCACATCCCAGGCTTTCTTCTCTATGAATCTTCACTAGTAAGTTGGGAAGATCTTCCGATGAGCCGTCTTCACTTTGTTCCAAGAACTCTGTTTCAGTTTATACTGCATGATTTCCTGCTCGAAGGCCTCTTGAACTCCATGAACTTTGAGAACATTCAACAAGTATAAATAAAAAAAAAAAATAGGCAGTAGTGTTACACAACTTTAACTCCACTCACCGGCAGTCTAAACTCTATATGAGTTTTAGCCCAGCAAGGTCTATAGAGTGATTCTAGGTCACAGTGGACTACACAGGGAATCTTGTTGCAAGAAATGAAAGTAAATAAATACACTAAATAAATAATAAATTAATGATTTACCATGGTCCTATACACCTTTAAACCCTGCACTCAGTAGGCAGAGGCAGGATTATCTCCCAGCTTGAGACAGTCCATGGAATACAAAATGAGACACTTTCTCCAAATAATAAATAAATAGATAGATAAATAAACAAATAGGCAGGAATGAAATAACAAAAAATAAAGTATAAATGAACAAAAAGAATCAGCTAGCAACTGGAAAACTCATCCGATGTCCTGCAGGTGTCAGAAGCAGAGGTTGTCACAACTTTCAATCCAGTCTAATGATGGTTTTGTTCCAACATAAGGGCTCTTAGAGAACAACAGCCCCCGTCTTCTTACTTCTTTTCATTTAAAGGATTTTGTATTCAGCTTTAGAGATCAGTCCCTGGGCCTTGGGCATGCTACACAACCCTTCTCACCACTAAGCTAAATCTTCAACCCCTGACAGAAAAGCTAAAGGCTAATTTTAACAGGTGAAAAATTCCTCCCTAAGACTTTGGATTCCAACATATTCATCAATCAACTGGGTCAAAAAGAACTCAGCTTGATTCATCCAGAACTTATTTTACACCCACACCCATGCTCACAAATCCATATGTCCTTACACATAGCACAACACACACACACACACACACACACACAGGGTTTTTTAAGACAGGGTTTCAATGCATAGCCATGGTTGTCCTGGCACTAACTCTGTAGACCTGGATGGCCTGGAACTGAGGTTAGCCTGCCGCTGCCTCCCAAGTGCTGGGATTAAAGGTAAGACCCACCAATGCCCTGTGAACACACCCACCACCTTTTCATTCATTATTTTATGTGGTATAGGGTGCTGGGTTCAAAGGCATAGGACACAAGATCAAGTATTTCCTTTATATACATAATAATATTGACTTTGAGGCATGCCTAAGCACTTGATCTCTGATAATATGACACAGTGGGGTGTGCATCACCAGATCAGAGGCTTAATTTTCAAAGTGTTTTCTGTCTTCTCTAAAACCGCTCCAGTGTTCACTTTGCTTCTCTTTTCTGCTCACATACCAACGACTTAGGTTTGTGATACTGCATGCACCTACGGAGGTTTTTATGAGAGGAAGCGTGAAAAGCCAGGCAGTGGAAGGGAGCAGGGTCCTTGGCAGCACTTATTCAGGTAGGCAGGGGCCAGCACAAGCTAAAGGACTTGCACTCAACTCTTCTAGTTCTCCTGAGCGACACTAGTTCCCCCTGGGGATAATACACACTCATCCTGACATCTATTCTAGTCTAGAGATTGAGTCGGGTGGCTTCACACTCTGGGTCTCGATTGCTTTTATGCACTCTGAGCCAATTCCCTGGAAAGTGGTCTTGGGACTCTGTTGTGACAGGTATCCTGATTCAGCTTCCAGTTCCTGGCCCTCTATACTCACACCTTTCTCAAATCCTTGTCTGTCCTCCAGCTCACCCTTCATTGTCGGCCGGCTTTCCGAGCTATCCCAAGAAGTCTACTTGATTTAAGCCTCACTCACTCCTTCCCTTTCTTTGCTGTGTTCTGCAGCTTTAAGCCACCAGGGATCTTTCTTGTTGAAATTTCCTCTGGAAAATCCTCTGTGCCCAAGAAACAAAGTAAGCACAGCCCACACACTTGCTCCAGGGTCATCAATGGACCTGGACCAGACTGGATTTATTGCCTTGCGTGACGTCATAGAGCTGCTTCGCCCTCTGGCTAGACATGTGCCTTGGGTTTACCTCCATGGCAAAGTGGCCCCTTCAGTGGTGGGTGGGGTCTGTTTGTTGTGATCTCTTCAGTTGTTGTCTCCCCCTGGCTGCAACAGTGGGGCTGCTGGTCAGGATAAATGACTATAGGAGGCAAGCTCTCAGGAAGAGGATGCTGGGGAGAGTGGGGATTATGGAGGCAGAAATGCAGCTGAAATAGCAGAGGGGATGGCTGTAGGGAGGGTTTCAGAGTCCTTTGGAGGGGGTTGAATTTATTTGTTGTTTGGTTTTTAAAGTTTTTCCCGACAGGATTTCCACTGTTTAACAGCCCTGCCTGACTTGGAGCTCTGTAGAGCAGGTGCCCTCAAACTCAGAATCTGGCTGCCTCTGCCTCCTGTGTGCTGGGATTAAAGGCATCTCCACAACCCTCTGTTATTTATTTATTTGTTTATTTATTTATTTATTTTTATTTTAAAATAAGGGCCTCATATGGCTCTTAGGTGTCCTAAAATTCATTGGCAGTATTAGTAGTCATGTTGTGTAATGATGTCTGGGGTTTACTTCTGTTTCAGCTACTAAGTACTTTTATCAACTCATTTAATGAGTACAAAAGGAGAGTAGCTTTAGTTGGCTTTGGTCTCAGAACTCTTGCTTTTTCAAATTAGTTTTCCCCTCTGAAGACAAAGTAACCATGTACAGCTCAGAACTTGCTATGTAGAGTAGGCTGAGCTCGAAAGTGTAATATTCCTGTTCCAGCTTCTGACATATTAGAATGTAGAGTCCTCTCTTACCACATCCATGTATACATGCATGCATACATGTTCCTCAGCCTGCCCTGTGACAGGATTAGAGGAGATCACTACTGTATCCAGTTATGGATCTTTTCAGTAGATACATGTATATGAGAGAGGCAGGTATTTCTGTGCTCTTCCAGAAGAAAGCTGTATGTAACAGCATGAGAACAGCAGATAGTGAGTATTTCTCTTCTCATTCAAAAGGTTTAGAACCAGAAATGTGTCATCCTGTGAAGTTTCCTGGAGGGGGGAGGGCATTGGCTTGTGTTTGCTAATTGTACAATCCTAATTTGAAAACTTAAAGCTGGGATTGATCTTATTTGAAGAGTTTTCAAGACCCTTTTCATTCTGTGTCATTTGAGATCTTGGAGTGTGATTCTCCTGTGCTTGCTTCATAGGATGGCTTGGAGTATTCTACAAGACAGCACTATTTAACAGACAATACCCAGCTTCATCCGGGCCCGCCAAAATACAAGGCACAAATTATGAACTTCTTGGCTGTTCTTTGCACTTGATCCAAATTCTGGCCTCAGTACAGAGTACTGGCAAGCAGAGCTGCAGGTTGTGGATCGAGGATAACATGGACAACCAGCATCTGCCAGGTCGGTTGGTTATTTATTGTGTTTACGTCTATGCTTGTGTTATCACCAAGTCACGTATGTGGAGGTCAGAAGAGAATGTACAATAGTTCCTTCTTGTAATTAGATAAATAATCAGTAACAATAGTGCACCACCTCAACCATGGCTCTGCCTCTACCCAATTCGCTTTCAGTCAGTCCCTCCAAATGAAAAGGCCTCACTACCACCCTCCTCTCAACTCTCCCCACCACCACCTTACTCTCTCCCTCACCACATTCACCCTGCCACCCTGGGCTCCACCCTCCAGGCAGGGCTGATTTCTCACCCTCTGCAGCTTGGTGGAGATCCAGTCTTTGCAGAGGCCAGGAGCTCTGAGAATGCTTAGTTAGGTGTGGGCAGATACCTGTGGAAAAGACAGTTGGGAGGGTTGGAATTCTGGCCTCTGAGCCCGTGAAAACTGTGTTTCAGTGTGCTGTCGGCTGCCTTCTCTGATCCAGCAGGAGGAGAAAACTGCCACTTATTCCCAATTCATAGGCAGTGGATAGAGACCTGCGATAGCCATAACACTCTCCCGACATCTGGTTAAAACTAGATTTACAATCACTAGGGACCAGACGGATATTCATGTCAAGAGCATGTCTCCCCACACCAAGGCTTTGCGGTTATTCTAACAGTCTGAATTTGCCAAATCAGCTTTTACCCTCAAACACAGCACATGCCTTCTTTCTTTTAGATGGGACAGACGGCAGGTATCCATAGGTTCTGACTTCCAGGCTGTATAAGCAGTGGAATTTCCTTGTCTGGTTTTCATTCTTTTCTTTCTTCTCTTCCTCCCTCCCAGTCTCTCTCTTTCTGTCAGTTTCTATTTCTTTCCTCTCTTCGTCGATTATCCTCAAACATATTGCAGTTAAATGAACAAATGCATCCATTTACTTTAGTAAACAAACAGAAAATATTATTTGAATTAGCTCTGGTTCAAAATAGTACAAATGCTTTTCATATTTCTATATATCTGTGTCTATAGATGTGTGAGAAGTTGCCCTCACATTATTGACTTGGGGATTTTACTTTTTCTATTTTGAAGAATTTTCACATTTAGTTTCAGGTTTTGATAAATTCCATTGAACTACAAAGTACAATTAACACGAATTCATTCCAGGTGTAAGTTTACTGTTCTCCAGGGCCTTAATGTTTGCTCCAGCTCCACCAATCTCTTGTTTCTTCCTAACTACTCATGTCTGACTTCCCTGTTCTTAGAGGATTTACATTAGGAGTCTGTAAATATTAAATTATCCTCTGCTGCTTTAAGATGTTCTTTCCCTAGGCTCTCAGTACTTCTATAGCACAGAACTTTATCAAGGACCAGAGTGTCCTGTCTGAAATACAACACTCAGAAATGGTTAGCAGCTGTAGTTCCCCATCTGTGTTTAGTTTCTGACTTCTCTAACTGCTGCCAAGTCAGCAGATGCAAACACAGGTGTTCCAAAGGAATGGTACATCCTGGATCCTGAAATCCTCCAACTCCTTTTCCATGGGTCACTAGGAAGGCTAATCTTAGTTGTCAGCTTCACACCCAAATTAAGAATCTACCATTATTTATGAGACCCTGGGAACCCCAAAACATAAAAAATTATAAACAAATGGGTCAGAAAAATGCATACATTATCATAATACTTTCAACACGGCTGAGATACAACAAAGGGACTACACTGACTACTGCAATTAAAGTACCAATGCACACTTGTCCCAATGGCAACATCACACAGGCCAGAGTACTGAGGAAAGGGGAACTCTGATTCAGTAGTTACCATCCTGAAGTTATATCCTGGGACTGGCAATGTCATATGATCTTTATTAGTAAATGATAGAGATAGACCAACTCTATGTTAGGAAATACTATACAAAAGCAGTTGAAGTTGTAATATATGGAAACATTTGCTGGGCAAAGCAGAAGAAGCATGCCTGTGAGCAACAATTCTCTGTGGTCTCTGCTTCAGCTCCTGCTTCCAGGTTCTGCCTTTTCTCCCATGTTTTATTGCCTAGACAATGGGTTATAAAACTATATGATGAAAGGCACTTGAACTTCCTCCAATTTAAATGTACTCAGTGCTTTATCATACCCACAAAGAAGTATTATAGAAACACACACACACACACACACACAAACACACACACACACACTGAAAAGAAAACTCTCACGCATTCAAAGGCATCACAAGTATACTGGAATCCTCAACTAAAACTATACCACCAGAAAGGCTTACGGTAACACTGATGGCTAACCTGCGTGTATATATCCACCAGGAGTAACACCTTGGTTAACAGAAGAAGCAGAACTTTCCGTGAACACACAAACTACACAAACCATGCTCACTAAGTAATGACTTGAGAAGATGACCTGAAGATGACAGAAAATGTACATCTATGAAGCCATAGGGAGAAATAAATTGCACAAAGAGATTTTTTAAAAAGCAAATAACAAAAGGTCATTGAAAAACATTAGAAAAATCAAAAGAATTAACATTCACTGATTAATATGAACTCAATTATTAATATGAATTCAATGATTAATATGGGCTCAATACTATAAATAATCCTCAAGTCTATATGTGATGGAAAGCCATTTAGGCTTCCTGCAGGCTTTCTCTTCTGTCCCTGATACCAACAACCTATCCCACAAACTGATCACTACCTATGTAACAGAACGCACTTGGCAACCTTGACTTCTGCCCTTGCTAAAATCTCCTGTGGATCTCACAGATATGTCCCTTGAGCAATGAGTAGGCCTAAGAGAGACCCAAAACTTTCAGATAATCAGTGATCCTAGGCTCAACCCCAGCTCTGTAGCAGGAAACCTGCTACACTCTCCCAATTCTCTTTGACCCCATTCTCAAGAGATCACAAGAACCTCCTCCAACTTTCCATACTTAATATTGACTCAGTAACCCAGTCTCCAACATTGTCTGCGAATACACAAGAGAGCAGAACATAACACAGACAAGTGCCAAAAATGGAAATCTCTGAAATCCCCAGAGAGGAAACTGATCCAAGGAACAAAGCACCCACTTAACAACTACAAATGCATAAATCTGCACCTAGAACTTAAACTTACCCCAAACCTAGCTGTTTAGAAGCCAGCACAATGACATGGTGAATAACACAGAAGGAGATACGTCCCCAGGAGATCCCAAGTATTGTTCTACAGAATGTGCTGAATATTGCCAAAGGAGCTGTGCACATTCCCAAACGAGCAAAGAAAAATAACAAATAAAAACAAACAATAAAAAACCATCAAATACTAATATATGAAGATGATAAAGGTCTACATATAAATCGCTTAACTAAACTCAAAATAAACTGTGGAAGATATGCATAAATCTAAGCACAGATGAAAGACAGTGGGCAATATCAAGGGAAAATATTCAAGACCCCTGAAAATGGAAACCGAATCCATTAATTAAAATTAAAAAAAAACAAGCTGGGGCGTGCACTGGAAATAAAAAATATAGGAATCTGAACAATAAGCACAGAGAAAATACCACCTAAGGTAATACAAGAGATGGAAATGAGAATCTCTGGTTTGAAGCTATAATAGCATAATTAGATATAAGAGTCCAAGAAAATGTTGACTCCCAAAAAACATCCTGACACAATAGCAATAAAAATTCAGGTCATAAAAAAAAATAACTAAACATACGAATAATTGATGTAAAGGAAGAAGAATGCCATCTCAAAAGCCCAGAATATATTTATAATGAAACCATAGAAAATCATATTGCTAATCCAAAGGAGATGCCTGTACAAGAAAGACTACCAATCCCAGTGTGCAACGGGTGGCCAGCTCACGGACTAGCAGTCCCAGCCTGCACCCTGGTGGCTTTCCTCCCTGGACCACAAGCATTCGCCCAAGCTCCTCCTTGAGGGATGAGCTGCATGCGGTTTCTCATTCAGCTCAGGACTTCCTGCAGTTAGTCTTGGCACGTTTGCAGCACCAACACTCGAAGTTTGGTCCGCGGGAGCTTTGGCGGCATTAGAACCGACTTCTAACTTCCTTACAACTTAGTCCTATAGTAGGCGTAGTAAATGGCTCATGGCACTTTGACGAAGGGTAGGTTGGAAGCAGAACTCCCTGTCCGAGGACAGGGCGACAGGCTCCGGGAAGAAGGCTGTGCTAGCTAGTCCTAGCTCCCTGGTTCGAGTCCAGGCCAGCATCCCTACTCCATAGGTATCTGCGCTCCTGGCAGGTCACCTCTGTGGTAACTCACATCTACCCTTGCCCACTCCACAGCAGATCTGGCAGCATCCTCAAAATGGCAGGCTGCGGGTTTGTGGAGACCTAAGACCCTATGCACTTCAGTGTTCCACAGGTCTGCAAGCCATCCCTGGAGCACCAGACCTTTCATTGAGACTTTTCTACTTCCCACTACACAGCTTTGGTTCTCTGAGGAATGCTTTTACCATTCTTGCTCTGTTCCTGTTGTGTGAATGCAGCATAGTAGGTGAGGATCCTCAATATGAACTTAATGGACTTGTTCTCTGGATGTAAGCAAGTCCCAATTCCAGCTGGCCTCTGGCAAGGATGCTTGAGTAGTATCCTAGCCCATTGGAAAGAAGTAATCGACCCAGTCGTTTTTCTGAAGCAAAACTAAGAGGCCTGCCTATGCTACATTTCGCATTTCAGGACTCAGGTGAGAAAGAAGTATCCAAAGATGTCTGGAAGCTTTCCTGTGAAGTGGATAGGGTGTGTGCACTGTGGACTTCAGGCATAGAGGTAAGTCAAGTATAGGGATGCCACTTCAGCGTGAAAATAAGGACATTTGCCTGACAAGAAAAATATCACTCGGCTTTGACTATAAAAAGTACATCTATTGATAAAACTTTAACACCCAGAAAATTCTCTATCCTGTCATATAAAGCCCCCAAACCCTGCACCTGATCTAGTGTTTTGGGATATTTGTACACTGTATGAAGGTGTATTTGCTGTGCTTGGTCTAATAAAGAGTTGAATGGCCAATAGGTAGGCAGGAGGTATAGGCAGGATTTCTGGGGGAGAGAGAGAGAGAAAGGGGGGATCTGGGCACACAGGAGACACTACAAGACTCAGAAAGGAAACAGGAGGTGCAAGATGGAGAGAGGTGTAACAAGTCTTTCTTTGTCCCACCAGCCAGCTCCTCAATAATGATAACAGAGACTTCTTACTAATTATGAATGCTTGGCCTATAGCTTAGGCTTGTTCCTTACTAGTTCTTGTAACTTAAATTAACCAGTTTCTATTAATCTATGTTTGGCCTTGTGGATTGTTACCGTTCTTTCATTCTGTATGTCCAAATGCCTCTGTGTCTCATTTGGCATCTCCTTTGAGTGCCTAGATTTATCGTGAGTTCCTCACCCTTTCCTGGAAGTCCCACCTATTTCTCCTGCCTAGCTTTTGACCTTTCAGCTTCTGATTATACCAATCATAGCAATATATCTTTACATAACATATAAATGGGCTAACTTAAGTTATAAGAGCTAGTTAGGAACAAGCCTAGGCCATAGAACTTTTTTGAATGTTTTTATATTGTCAGGTAATAGCTATCCTTGGGTTTAATTTTGTGATGTTTTACATATGGTTAATCCACTATATTTATCTGGAATGAAGCCAATTTAATAATGGTGAAGAACTTTTTGTATGTCATTAAATTTGGTTTGCCAGTATACTGAGAGTTTTGATTCCATCGTCATCAGCAAGAACTACCTATATTTTTTTTCATGGCAGACTTCCTCTGTGTAGATTGGTTTTCATAGAACTAAATCTGTAGACAAGGTTTGCCTCCAAATCATAGAGATCCACATGTCTCTTCCTTGTATGTGCTGGGATTAAAACTGTGCACTACCTATTACCCTAGGTAATGTGTATCCTTAATGTGTAGATATGTGTCTTGTTTACACAAGAAGACTGGAACCTGTTCACTTCCATTCTATTAGTCTTTGTCTTTGCATTGGTCAATTTAGAAAAATGCTCTTGAGAACTATCTATAAACAATGGTTTTGATTACCTTATTCTATATTGTTGTTGTTATTGCTCATACTGTAATTGATGAGTGAATGTGTGTGTGTGTGTGTGTGTCTTTGTGTGTATAAAAGAGAGAGAGAGATTATGTGTGTGCATATATGTGTTTTTCCTTCTTTTGGTTTTGTTGTGCCCAGACTCTGAACCCCCAGCACTACCATGAGACCTGATGCACTGCAAAAGCAAAGAGTCTATTTATGAATTAACTCGGTATAACTGTCAGTCTGTAACAGTGGGTGGAGAAGGAGGAACCCCTTGCAGCAGTGGGGCAGGACATATACTGGAGTAGAGCCCGTGGAGTGTCTGGGGGTCTCCTAGTTGCATAGCAACAGTCTCCAGACTGTTGGACCTTTGGTCTTTGGCACCCTGTTTCCAGTTGACTGGTCAGCCTCAGCTGCAGAAAGGATGCTTTTCCTAGAGGTCATCACTGGGAATGCCCTGCATTCCACTATTATCAGGAAAGCACATCCAGAGCCTGCAGGCTAACTTCTGATTGGTTCATTGCCACAAGGAGGGTATCTACTGTTTGCTTCCCAGTGATTTGAGAAAGTAGGGGTTCACTTCATGCTTCTGACTCAGTGTCCTACAACTTGCTGGTACTTTTATGCAGCCTGTCATGGGAGTCAAGCAGGGGACTGGGTGAGGGTCTGGGCCCTTCACTTTTACCAGTGTTAATTTACTTTTTCCTGTGTTTTCTTGGGTATAGTTATCCTCCTTAGTTTTGAATTTCCCTTCTAGCAGCTTTTCTAATGCTTGATTTGTATATAGATAATATTTTCATTTAATTTATAATGGAATATGCCATTTTCTCCAACCCTGGTGTTTGAATAATTTGTAGGGTAAAGCAGTGTGTGTTAGCATCTTTGGTCTCAAAGATTTCATGCTCTTTAAATCTTCATTGAGAAGTTAGTTGTAATTCTAATATGTCTGCCTTAACACGTAACATGTTCCTTTATGCTCTTGCAGCTTTTAATATTCTTTCCTATTTTAATCAGTTCAGTTCTTAGAGTACTATGTGGCCATGGAATTTCTTTTTTCCTATAGCCAATGTGGTATTTTGTCTCTAGACCAGGCTATACTGGAACTCAGAGATCTACCTGCCTCTGGCTCCTAAGTACTGGGATTAAAGGCAAACATTAGCACTGCCTGACTGTAATTAAAAAATATGTTTATGTGGCTAGAGAGATGACTAAAAACACATACTACTCTTGCTGAAGACCTGAGTTCAGTTCCTAGCACCCACATCTGGCAACTCATAACGGCCTGTTAACTTACCATCTCTGCCTTGAAGACACACACACATGCACATAATTAAAAATAATAAAATAAGGTAGGAGGATCAAGACCAGCCTATAGCACTAATTGGTCTTAATATTAAAAAACCCAGAGTCAGATATCAGGATGAATACTGAAAGATCAAAGAAGTAAAGGGGCACCCACTAGAGACTTCTTACTTCTACCGAATCTCAGACCAAAATGCTGAGCTGTCTCTACCGCCCTAGTAATGGGATTAAAGTTGTGTGCCTCCCAAGTACTGGGATCAAAGGCATGAGATCCCTAGTGCCGAGATCAAAAGTGTGTGCCACCACTGCCTGGCTTCTGTGGTTAACTAGTGGCCAGTTCCATTCTCTCATCTTCAGGCAAGCTTTATTTGTTAGAGCATGAACAAAATATCACACCAGACTGGTCTACATATCAAGTTCCTGACAGCCAGAACTACACAGAGAAACCCTGTCTCAAAATAATAATATAAGAATTATATTAGTATATGTTTGTAAGAGTATGAGTACCTGCCATAGTACTCAGTTCTCTGGAGTTGCCAGGTACAACTCAGGTCATCAGTCTTAACAGCAGACACTGTATCCAATGAACCATCTGGCCTAGGAGTATCTTTTGTTTGTTTGTTTGTTTGTTTGTTTGTTTGTTTGTTTTTCAAGGCAAGGTTTCTCTGGGTAACAGTCCTGGCTGTCCTGGAACTCACTCTCTGTAGACAAGGCTGTCCTTGAACTCACAGATCTGCCTCTCAAGTCACTGTTGGGACTAAAGGCATGCACCACATGTCCTGTCTGTATCCCAGACCTTGAGAGATAGAGGAAGGAGAATCTAAGTGTAAAGAGGTGTAGGCTTTCATCTAGAGCAGAGGGAACAGAGGCTGCAGCCAGCCCTGAATTGTCATTTTCTTGTCACTGGAACACAGAGAACATAAAAGATCATTCATAGGACATCAGGGAGGAATTTATAAACATGTACCTTCAGGACCCAAGTACCAGGAAGGATTTTTTACTTCATTATCTCATAACTAGGTAGGTAAAAGAAAATCTCCTGAACACCCTTTGAGTATGTGTCTGTCCTAGATCTCACACTGTGATCCATTACACAGATTTTCCCATTCCAATTATGCCTAGTACAGAAATCATGCACTGAAAATTAAGATAATGGATGAACATCCAGAAATATGGTCAACAGGCACAATTATTATGAAGGAATAGCTTCTCTGCCAATTACAATAAATTTATGTTCAGCTAGAAGATTTGTTGGGGCTGGCTTGCTCTCTGTTGGAGATTCAGCATTAACAGGGATTACCTTGCAAGAACAGTGAGAATTCTTATGTTCTCTGTGGCTCCAGAAGAGAGTGCATCTCTTCAAAGGGAAGGGGTGATACTTCAAAAACTACAGTGCAAGGGAATGACAGAACTCAGCTTAGAATAGACAGAGCTCAGCAGCCTGCCTAAGCCAGGCAAAGCAAAGAGGCTATTTCAATAGAGAGAAGAACGAGGCTGAACTCCTCACACTGTGTCCCCTCACATACTGTTTTCCTGAAACCATTTATAGAATCTTTGAAGGGTGCGGTCTATGGGACCATGGAAGAAAACAATGTCCCTAGTGACATCCACCAGAGCAAATCAAGTTACCAGAGGCTCTGTCCTAGTCAGTAGACTTATTATCATTAGGAGGGAAGAGAAAGCAGTGGATGCAGTTAGTCTGAACCTCAATCTACTCCACCACCAACTTTGATCTTCACCTACTACCTTGCTCTCCTTCATGTCCAGACTTTCAGTGAATCAGGCTACAGATGTACCTTGGGACATGGCAGGTTTCTTATCACCATCTCCAGAGGCATTTGCTTTCCAGAATATGACCCTGAAGATAGCTGTAACATCTGCCTGATGGAAGGATTTTCCCCTCTGCTGTTGGCATCTTAGACTCTGTAGTTTCCTGGAACAAAAGCTTGCTTGTTACTATCCTGAGAAAGATAGGATATTGGGTATGTTTTGGTATTCTCTGGAAACAAACCACAAAGGAAGCGACCAGAGCATCCCTTAGTCACTGTGTTACACCTTCAAAAATTCTGTCTACATACACACACACACACACACACACACACACACACACACACACACACACACCACATAACTGTAGGGCCCTGCCTTAAGGCCTTCTTACAAGAAAAAGTCTCTTATGGTGTTGAGGAGAGAATATAGAAATTCTAATGAGATGGTACCAATAAATACTAACACAATGGGAGATGTCCTTCTGTACATATGTTGCTCTCATTGGTTGATGATGAAAACACTGACTGGACAATAGCCAGGCAGAGGTATATACACAGCTGTAGGAGGAAGGAAGAAGGAGAGAGAGGGGAGCATTTACAAAGACTTGGAAGATGAAAGGTGCCTGGCACTCTCTGATAAGATAAGGCTATATAGAAATACATAGTAGTTATGGGTTAATAATTAAGACAGATCTAGCCCAATAAGAAGTCTTAGACATCAGCCAACACTTTATAATTAATATAGTGCCTCTTGGTTTATTTGGGGTTGAAATGGGGAGGGATCAGACAGAACAGAAACCTTCATCTTTAATCATACACATCTTACAGACCAAAAGAGATGAAGAATCCCAATTAGTAACAATGTCTATAAGGGATTTCAGCTCTCTCTGTCTGAATTCTACATATTACAGGAAAATGATGCCAGCACCTTAAATTCCTGAGTATGTGGTCAAATACAATGCACATTAGTGAACACATATATCATGTGTAGTGCACAGACACTCTGCAGATATGAATGCACCTCTGTGGGAATAACAATATCGCAGGAAAGAAAATTGTTTAAATAATAGGAAACAATAACATCAAAAATAAGTAATTAATAGATAAGGCAAAGCCAGAGTGCCAAGGCAAACCCCTTGTGTTCATCAGAGCAGCCCTGTGCTGGACTCACTAAAATCTACATGTACATCCTGTCCTCTGGGATGGCTTGCCTACTGTCTTTCCACTCCCTTGAGCATCCACAAATTCCTGACTGTCATCTATAATCATATCTTGTATCCTCTCTCTCTCCTTTCTCTCTCATTCAAGCAATCTGATTCTGTTGAGGCATTAAATCAAAATTCAGCAAAAGTATTGACACAGAAATATCTCTGATCTGAAGGCCCGCATCTCCTTCTCACAAGAACAGGCTGTGACCCTCAGAAGTAGTGGGTAATCCTCATTTTAACATGCATGGAAGGAAATTACTCCCTGATTCAGAAAGAAGGCCCAAACCCATGTCATTTCTGATAATATCTTCCCTTCTAGTGGTAAAGTAAAGTATCATCCATAAGACCCTTGAAGCTTTGATGGCTAGTATTGACTCAGAGGTGGCAATTTCCATGTACAACATCTTCAGGGAAAGATCTCAGAGCTGAGAGAAGATAATTGTTGCTAGGCCTGGTGATGCAAAACTGTTATCCCACCAACATGACAGACTGAGGCAGGGAGATCACAACTACAAGGCTAGCCTGGGCACCCTACCCTGGCCTCCATATAAAGTGCAAAAAGGAGAGTAAGAAGTGACTCCAGGCTTGGGCAAGGTGTCCTTTGTTGATTGGCCAACTACCCCTGCAGAAATTGTTGCCATGTTTAGAGGCCTACCATGGAGGCTGCTATGCTCTGTACTTCGCATACTATAAAGTATTCAGACCCAGCCAGCTAACTTCAAATTGGTTCCTTGCCTCATGGAGAGATCTGGCTTCCTTGTGACTGGGGCAAGGTTCAGCAAGGTCAGGCAAGGTCAGAAGCTAGACAAAAGGTCAGCACATGCTGGTAAACCTACATCTTGCTGGGTCTTCTGCAGCCTCTCATGGCTGGGTGAGGCTCTAGTCACTTCAATATTCATTGGGTCAAGCTCCTGAGTACAAACGAAGTGAGTGAAGAGTAAGAGTATGAACAAAGGAGACAAGACTGAGAAGGGGAAACTCACAGAGTCAGCTGATACAAGATTGTGAGTGATCACTGACTCTTGTCTGACAAAGGGGAATCTGCTTAAGACCCAACTAGACTCCCTTAACAAAGGTGGCAATGGTGTAGATGGGACACATATGAGGTTACTGGCTGGGGTTCCAAGATCCAAGTCTAATACACAAACTGACTTAGCAGAGCCCATTCTATGGAGAGATCAATTGTTCAGAGGAGACACAGGTGTGTGGGTGGTATGGAGGTGCCATTTTCATGCCTCAGTGAGATGACGGAGTAAAATTACTAGGGGAGGTTTTACCCTCTGAGGAGCAGATGTTAATTGTGAGAGACATGGGGGGAGGTAATGGCAATGGAATGTAAAAGATAAATTAATAAAAATGTAAAAAGGCCATGCAGCGGTGGCACATGCATTTAATCCCAGCACATGGAAGGCAGAGACAGGCAGAACACATGATTTTAGACAAGCCTGGTCTCCAAGTTCCACAAGAAACCCTCTCTTTAAAAAAATATATATTGTTTAAAATATTATCACTGGATGATGTATCATAGTGTATTTAAATTGGAATTCAGTAGAGAAAAGAGAAGTAGCAAAACTTAAGCAAGGCTGAGATTTTCAGCTGTGGTGTGACACACACATACACACAAGAATATACATGGAAATATGATTGCAAACACAAACACCTATATATATGTATATATATGTATGTATTATATATACACATATATACATAAACACATATAAGGTTATACACAGAGACACAAACATATAAGACTGTATACACACACACATATGTGTGTGTATATATATATGCATACATATATATACATCTATACATATACATATACATATACAAATACATACATACATACATGCATACTTATATATATATATATACATATATATATATATATATATATATGTATATATATATATATATCTTCCAAGCAAGGAGGAAGATGGAGCAACAAAGATGATGATGAGTATGGAGACATTTTAGACTTAAACATTAGTAAAATAAAGGGAAAAGGAAAACATAATTTACTCAGTTAATTAGGAGACAACCAGATTATGTTTGGCTCTTCTCAGATAACAACAT
>NW_026126634.1:90000-383541 GCF_943737965.1 Phodopus roborovskii
CAATAAGCCCCATGACATACCCAACACAGCAGGTCCCAAGGAGTTTCAAACACTGCCTCCCACAATGACACCTGAAATCAAGCTGGAAACAGCTCTAGTCTGCTAGGTGGAGAGGACGAGGAAATGATATCTTTTGGCCACCTCATCTACAAGGTTAAATGAAGCTGAGCTTTAAACAGTTACTCTTAGCTGTTCCCTCACTAGACCTACACTTTATTCATCCATGTCTAATTATACCTGATGCCTTAAGAGTAACCATTCCAAGGTTTGTGCTTCAGCTTCTAATCTACATCTCCTTCCCTGCTGTCATCAGTACATTCTATTCTATCTTAACCAAGAGTTCGCAAATTATTTAAAACTTCAGTTCAAGAATCTCTGTGGATCTTCAGTTCCCTGCCTTCCATCCTGCCATAAAGAGCTGTGGGATATCTTCCTATGTGAAGAGAAGCCACATATGGTCTTATTTTGGGGTACTGTACCTAGGAATGTTGCATTAACTTATGCCGCTTCCCTCCCTTCCTCCATTGCCAACCAGGTTCAAGCACACCTCAGGCAACTGCATGCCACAAAGGGGTGAACATTGCAGATGTTAAGACAAGCAAGCCAGATGTAAAAACCAAATATCTAACCTCTACATTTCAAGACACAAGCAGTACTGAAATACTGATATCATGAAGGAAGGCAAACTTAGTATATGAATTCTAATGAAATGAGAGAGAGAGATTAGAAGAAGAAGTTGATCAATCTCATAGGAAGGAAGTTGTAAAGCTGGACCCTGCTCTTGGATGGTTCCTGTATCCTTCTCTAAGTTTATTATTCACAAAGATGCATACTTACAAGTTAGCTATATTTTAAAATATACATTTGTAAAAGGAAAGGAAGTAAAAACTGGTAAAATCAACAAAATAAAAAACTTGATCTTGCCAATTCCCCCTTCATGTACATTTGAAGACTCTCTTAACCAGTTCTGCATAGAGTGGACTCATGACTCTTCTATCCTCTAAGGTCTACTAGATGATGACACAACATGACAGTCCTGTGAGACTCCCCCATAGACATGAATTCAGCACATTTTTTTTCAAGCCTCTTTCTTTCTGTTTATTACATTTTGGTGCCAAAGTCATCATCCAGAAGTCTTACCTCCAGAATGATAGGATTCCAGTATTCTGACGGTATACTCAGTTATCTGTGGATTAGTTAAACCTTGCCGTCTCTGGTACCATGGCCTGCTTAAAGCTCAAAGGCCATACTCCTCAATGAACTCCATCTCCAGCATGAGAACTGAATGCCCTTGCAGATGGAGATGGCCCCTGGGTCACATTCTGAATTCTCTCTCTTACTGTCCCGGCTCTGTGACTTCTGGGAACCACCTGAACAGTTCTCCTTAAGCCTTTTCATCTAGAATCCCCCACTGTGTTCAAACAGTCCCCATTAGGTCTTGTTAGCTGTCAGAAAGTCACTTCTCCTGCTGTCACACTCACCATTATCAGGTATTCTGAATCTCTGCAAACAAAAGCCTCCAGGGGATTATCTCCTGCCTTCCTGGAACTTCACAGAACATAATTCCATCTGACATGGTATATAAATAAGCAAATGTGGATTCAACTTTGCATGAAGAAGCTCTTTGGGTGTACACAAAACAAGTAAGTCTTCATAAAGGCAAAATCAAATCATGAGAGTGATCTCTCTTGACTCAGTGAAGTACTTCCATGTAGCTCTTAGGTAGATGGTGTCTACACCATGTTTTCCTACCTCCTAGGGAGGCAAAAATCCACAACCCACTCACAAGGATGTGGAACATTGAAAAACTACACTGATTAAGATGTAAATTAGTAAAGCTGAAATTCACAAAGGAATGTGCCTTTGACTAAACACTAGAACACTTGTAAGTGTATGTGCAAAGAGACTGAAGAACTGCAATGTGTTGGCTATGAAAACACAGATCTGGCCTGTGCACTTGGAAGAGCAGCTCGCCATCAGTGAGATCAATTTGCTTACATGGATCCAACCTAAGGTCAGAAGGCCCAGTTCCTCTTGCTTAAAAAATATTTCTTCCTCCTTCTGGGCATAACAATAATCAGGGCCTGCTGTCTGCACAGGAATAATTACATGGGTCACATGGTATTCTTCTTTGACCTGCCACAAGGAAACAACTAGTTACAGTTACTGCCAATCCCACCTCCCATAAATAAGTGAAGCCCTCACCCCAGTGGATGACCCTCATCATTCTCCCTCACCCAAATGATTCCCCAACTTGACTGCTCCTATACTTTGCTGGGATTCCATATTAATGCAGAGATGATAAGGTGAGCATGAGATGTCTCCCATAGCACAACCTAGATCAAGGGATTTGTCTGCAGCTGGCATTAAGTCTGCTCACAGGTCCTGAGGTGTTTAATTTCTATTCTATGCATTACCACAGAGTAGGCAATCACCAGGCCACAGAAAGTTTTGAGTGTTCCCTTTTATAATTAGCCAAGGTGCTGTCTCCACTCCTCATTCTCACATTCCTGTCTCCAAGTCAAGCTGCTTTTACTTCAGTGTCTCATTCTGTTTGTGAGCCGAGTTGAACTTTTAGGTGGCCTCCATCTCAGTTTGCCAGTGACTGGGATTACAGGCACCAGCCCTGAGTAGAATGAAAATTTCTAACTATGCCACTGAATGAAAATGTTCAAGTCAAGGACCTCTGAAAAGCAACCTAATACAAAGTCATAAAATTCAAGTTAGCTAATGTCATTTCACACATGGTTCCTTCTGTTGAGGGATATGTATGGATACAGCCCCAAGATATATTCTCTGGGAGTCATGGGCAGCCAAAGGGGAAAAAGAAACAGCCTCAGATCAGGAAGGAGTGTTCATATATTTACCATGGTACCAAATAATACACCGCATGTCTCTATGCCTTTCCTGGTGTTCTTCCATGCACAATGCAGAAACTTATCACAAAGGTCCTTTGGAATGACCACAGTTCGGAGGTCTTTGGAGTTCTGAACTGCAATGGAAAAGAGAGACAAGTCTGAGGTTACAGGACCTGGTGTCCCTGAGCAGAGCTCAGCATGGTGGCCTGGAGGAAAATCACAAAGATATTGGGGTATCTCTCCAGGAGCCCTCTACATATAATAGAAGAACAAAGCAGGCAAGGAGTTTCTTCTCAAAGCTCTGGCCAGAGTTCAATGTGAGCATGGAATTCAATGTTGGCTAGAGTGGATGGACGAACCTATTTCTAGGTGTGACTGAGAGTTGCCTGTAATAAGGTTTTTTGTGGGTTCACAGACTCCGTGGTCAAAGTCCCCTCTAAACTCACGAGGGTAACATGTACCACTTTGGAAGCTCAATAGGACAAACACACAGAAAAAATTGTACCCTTCCAACACGACTCTCCTCAAACAGACATGTCTTCTTTGTCCATGGTTCAGCTCTTCAGGTCTGGTGGCCTCTGCACTCTCAGGTCTGGAGGTACATTTCCCTGAGTCCTCATTTGACTTGAGACTGAGTCTTATAAGAGTGACATTCTTCTCCTATGCCTTTCTGACATAGACTAACCCTACCTACTATCATTCTATATCTTGACTTTGAAGAAAGCTTTTAGAGGGCATGTTATGTCGTGTTGACCAGAAACACAGTCAAATTTTAAGAGTTTGAAATTACATGGAAACATACTCAGTCTTTCTCAAGGTCATAGCACCATTGACAGTCCCAAATAGGGCATGTTGTAGCGATGGGGGAGACCTTTGAGAACCTAGAACATCATGTGCACACACAACCAAGAAATGTTGCATTCTAGACTCCAGGGTTGAGTGAAGATGGTGCACTAAACTCAGCAAAGTGTCTGGGACAGGTTTTGCAACTCAGCTGAGACCACTCATTCTTTCCTGGTTGTTTCTACATTCCAAAAGGAACAGCATAGCTTACTTCTGCTCCCATGTTATATTATGCAGATGTGTAGACTGCTACATGCACAGGCTTAAGGATCTGTAAGACTGACCCTCTATTCTCATCTGTAAATATGTGGGTTATTGAATACACAGGCCCACAGCTGGGAAAGTCTGACTCTCACCAATTCATAATTAAAAAGGGAAATGTAATTTGCTTGAGGTTGGCATTCAAGTAGAGATTTGACTCATGCCAGCCCAGACCAGAAGCAACCAATAATTTAGAAACTTGTAAAAATCCAGTCCAATAGTGGCATATTTGGATTTTAAGCATTTCCTCGGTGAGAGTCCAGGATTTCAACTGAGGCCTATTTAGGCTGGAAAGCCAATAATACAAATAAAAAATAAAAGTAATAAAGTAATTAGGTGACATATTTGAGAACTTTTTTTTTACTTCAGTATTCATGATTTCCCCTTTGAATTCAGTCTTATATGAACCATGTGTTTGCACATGTCAATGATATCTATGCATTTTTCAGAATGTGCATGTTCATATGTGGGTAATGATTCGCAGATATTTGAGCACATCTGTAGATGCAAGCAGACTGACTGTGGTTCAGGCCTTCCCTGGCACTGTTAGTCCAACAGAATCTATCTGTGATCTGTGTCTTCCCAGCTAGCTGTGCTGTGAGAAACAAGGTCTTCTCTGTTTCTCTGTCCCATGTCACCTGAAGACAACTTTGAATATACAGTTGGCCACCCATACCCAATTGTCAGGTGCTTTCTGGAGATTCCTCCCCAGGTTCTGAGGCTGTCACAGCTAGCACTTCAATCAGTGTCATTACCTTCCTGACATATTTGAGGATTTCCTACAGAGGTCTACCTAATGCTGAAAATGTAATTTCATGCAACACAATTGTCTTTTAGGAATACTAATGCACAGCACAGTCCTCACGATGAGCAATATCAGTATTTACTAAAAGTGCTTCCTCTATTCTCTACAGAGCTCTGAAGAGGTGGGGATCTGATAGGAAGAAACTGATCTGGCTTAAACTAAGTTAAAGGCTTCTTTTACAGGAAGTCAGAGTGGCTGGAAGGAAAGAGACAACACTGGTCACTCGAGGTACTTTTACCACAGCAAAGAGGATCCAGGCAAGACAAAGAGTAGGAACATTGCAAGGGGCATGATGCTTTCTCTGTGCTGCTCAGTGCTCCCAACTTCAGACACCTCTTAAAAAGTGCAGCGTTACTAGACTGGTGAGGTGCACTCGCAAATGTGTGTGGCTGATCCGGGTGCAATAGGCTCCTTTTAAACATAAGTCTTTAAAGTCATGAACATGTGGTGACTTACCTGGGCTTTCCACCATCTTCAACTCTCCACCCTGTGTGTCTGTTGATGGGCCCCTTGTGATATCTTTCATGGATTCTTGTGGACTGCATGGCACTGACATTGTAATAACAGTGCTTTCTTCAGAGGACACTTTAGCACTTTTAAGTGCCAATGCCAGGCTGGGAACCACCTCCCCGCTCCAGTCTTTCTCGACTCCATCCACCAGCCTGTCTACAAGAGCACTCCATTTGGAAAAGTGTGCAGAGTGTTTGATGGTATCTCTTACTTCATGCCAAAAGGCCTTATTTTCAGCCTCTTCTTCATCTCTTTTTTTCTATAGGAAGAAAAATGGGATTACTCTAATATTTCAAAAGTCAGAACAAAAAGACCTGCCAATAAAGAGATGAACAAAGGAAGTTGTGTTCAGGTATGACAAATCACCACAGCATCTATGCTCCCCTCCATCACCCTGGTACTATGAAAAACAACCAACACCCCTTTACTCAGTTACTGTAAGGCTTTCTTAAGGGACAATTTGGCCTCCATGTTCTCAGAACCATAATACACTTGGGGTGTATGTATCTGTGACAATGAATATGCATGAATATATGGGTGTGTAAATAGGTACATGGGTACGTGCATGTGTGTGTTGTCCTCTATAGGTATGAGTGCATATGTTTGCAAGTGTGTGTAGACCCTATTCCTTGGATCACAACATCCGCTGAGAGTAAAACACATTCCCAGGTCACAGGCTGATTAAGTGATACAAAAACATCCTGTCTTCATGCTCACACACTGACCTTATCTGCCAGGTATTCTGAATACTCCTCGCTATATTGCTTCAGGAGTTGTCTCTTCAGGGCCTCAACTATGTCAAAGATCCTATGTATTGTCTGCAACACAAAACAGAAAGGGAGAATTAGACCTGATCTAATGTCAGCAAAGGGGGGAAGAAAACAAAGTGGAAGGGACTTATGAAACTTTTTTTTTAAATTTAATATTTTTTCTTATTTTATATATCTATTCCAGTTCCATCTCACTCCTATCATCCCATTCCCCACACAGACCCCTACCCATCCCATCCCCCTTCCACTCCCCAGAGAGGGTGAGGCCTTCCATGAGGAATCATCAAAGACTGTTAAATCAATTGTGATAGGGTTTAGGCTCCCCACCACCCCGTGTCTCCATGTTAAAGAAGTATCATTCCATGGAGAATAGGCTCTAAAAGTCCCTTCCTGCACTGGGGATACAATCTAGTTCCATGAGATGTCAGAATCTTATTTATGACTTGACCCCAATATGCTACCATCCCTTTCTTCTGTATTGTGATGCAGAGAGATGTCCTGTTTACCCAGGGACAGGATCTGTGACTTTTCGCTAAGTAGCTACCTGTGACTCTGGATATTTAGGTCTACCACATACACAAAGAAGAACCACCTTGTTGATTTTGGATCGTGTTCCCTTGGAAAGGGAGTTCCAGTATTCTGGCAATTTTCTCAGTTTCTCCACGAAGAGTCTAAAGCAATAAAGCAGAATGAATATGTGAGCAGAAAAGGTCCAAATTTCTAAATGAGACCCTGAAAAATATGGTCTCTCTAGGCATGGTTTCAGAAGTTGCTGGAGTGAGAAGAGTTTCACCCTGACATGTTACATCCATATCCATCCCAGTGCCTGGAAAAAGAAAGATCCTAATTCTTCTATCGACTAGTTCATTCCTCAAATATCTGCTATCAAGAAGTAGAGCTAAGCTGATATTGTGTGTGCTTGTCATCCCAGCACTCAGGAGACAGCAGGGAGAGTTAATGAACTCACAGAATATCAAGAAACAGACCATCCTCCTCCTGAACTTCAAAAGAAAAAAACAGAGTGGGGTCTCATCCTTCCACTACCAAAGGAGAAGGGTGTGTGCTCATAGAGAAGCACAGAGTATTGTTTCTGAGCAGGGCACAACCTCCCCCAGGGAGCATTAGGTAATGACAGGAAACACTGGGAGAACACAGAGCTGCAAGGAGCTGTGCAGTGGATCCTATTGAGAGGAGGCACCCTCAAAGACTGCCAGCCTGCTTCAACACTCCTGTCAGTCCAGGAACCAAGAAAGTTTCTTGAGTGCAGGGTGGGATTGAAAACTGACTGTGACAAACTGATATTGGGGGGGGGGCAGTGAACACATAAGCACTCTAGTAACAAAGTTATTTCTCTTAGGAAGGTTGAGGAAATGAGAATGATATTTCCTGTAATCTCAAGAGATTACATTCACGTTTCAGAATACCAAAAGTGGAAAACAAAAAGAAGTCTTGTTCTACAAGTTGCACAATCTGAGAATTATAAAATGTGGTATCTGTGTTCATGTCTAAGTCTGACCTTTCTTTTCCTCTGTGGAACATGATGAAGATACGCCTACTCAGCACAAACAGTCTTCTGAAGATCAATAGATTCAGGCCCACAGAGCTCTTCCCTAGAGCCTGGGCTCCTTACAGTCACCTGCATTCATGTCCTCAGGTTCTCTTTCACCAAACACAGGGCTAGGCAGGACTGGTGAGACCTTTGCCATCTTTCCCTTCCTCAAACACAGAGCATTCATGTCACTTAGGATACATGTAAATATCTGGTGACAGCTCTGCCATCCTGCATTGATTCTGCCTACCCAAGGATGGTGAACAACACAGAAAGTATGCTAAGCCCCTTTGACCCCAGGGAGTACACAGTCCTTTGGTCCCCCTAGCTACTGGATATGCTAACATCTTTCTCAACCAAACAATATGCTACAGGATTAAGAGAAGAGCAATCTGGGCTCTGCCATACATAGGAATAAGTCTGTGACTGGATGCCTGGCCAGAGATAGAGCAGTTGACACACTCACCAATGCCGACACAACCACATAAACTGCCAACTTTCATCTAAAATGAGGGCCATGTGGAAACATGCTCATGAACTATCATGATTTCCCTTATTGTGGTTCTTGTGTCTTTGAATAGCAAGGAAAAACATTTGTGTGAACTGCCATAAATTTGACTGAAAGATGTCTTTCTCAAGTTCTCAAAGCCAGCAGAGGGGAGAAGCATGAAGATGAAGACAGGATTAGTGAGGGATTTGTCACAGGAAAGGAGATGGAAAGTGCAGGCTCTCACGTTAAAAATCTGTGGTATAACACAAATGCTTCCTCCTTAAGTTCTTTCGTGTGTAGATCTGCCGCCATCTCTAGGAGGTCATCACTCATTTTTATATACATTTCCATGGGTACTTTGTCGCTGACTTCCACATTCATTCCTATGGAAATTAAAAATCTGAACCGCTCTTTTGGCAGAAGAGCTATGTCTTGGTATTTTTCCATGGTGCTCTTGTTCTACAACAGAAAAGGCAAGATAGAGGAACATCAGAAGCCACCTCCTAATATCCTGACATTCTGTCAGTCTACTGTCTGACATTCACACATAAACAGTGTGTGTGTGTGTGTGTGTGTGTGTGTGTGTGTTTGTGTGTGTATGTGTAAGTGTGTGACAAAGCTCTTACTAAAGGAATTAGAGTAAATTAAATACCACATGCAGTCATACAGCTCAATAAATTTAGTGACCTACCCAGTTTTGGATCTCCTTACTATGCTACTAAAGGGGGAGGTAGGGGAATGGATAGAAGGGAGGAAGAGGCACCTGGCATTCATATGTATAATAACATAGATTTTAAGTTAAATAACAACTAATTTAAAAAATGATTCCATTTCTTTAAATTTCTATATATGATTGCATGCCAAAGAACATTGTTTTCAAAAGGAATGAGACTTACCCTATTAGGGGCCATGGGAGTGAAAAGTCCCGGTGAGCTCTGTTGGTGTCTGAGACAGGATTTTAAAAATTTGCCTGTAAGCAAGAATAAAAGAACTTTTGAAAACAAAACCTCTTCTTCTCCAGTAATTAATGTTAGTTTTTGTTCATATATGCATTGCTAACTTAATGACCACTATGGTCATAGGGGTGAAGGCTTTTAATCCTATTATACAGCTGATGAGGTTGTAGATATGACATAACTTCAATTTCAATTGAAAAAACAGGGATTACATCAAAATGTTCTTCAAGAATTTACAATAGACATCAATTTGAGATGGCAGTGGCTGCAGGCATCTGCACAACCAAAGAGCAGCTCCAGGAGGCTTAGAGACCCAGGGAGGCACAGAGGGGAGATGAGAGAGCAGAGGATATTGAGAGAACAAAAGAACTCTGAAAGAATTAAAATATCAGGTCCTGTGGGAAGATGCCTTTTAAAAGCATTCTCATGAGATTGAAAAGAAGAAGTTGATGCTGGCTGATGGCAAGAACACAGCTCCATGAACAGGCCAAGAAGAAGTGAATCAGAGCTGCAGAAGCTCACACTAATGGAGATGGAGAGTGGTTCTTTATCTGAATTGAGCCTCCTCAAAAGAACTCCATAGACTGTGCTGTAGCTCCATGCCAGGTTTGTCCCTATAATCTATGCTGCCCCCTGAAGCCAAGTAGAAGCCAATGATCTGTGGTGTCATTGGCTGTTATGGCCTAGGAAGCTTCCTTTGCAGTGGTATCTATGATTACAGACTCATAATTAAGAATGAGAAATGAGTACAGGAGATTTGTACCTTCCCTCACATTAAAAAGAAACAGTCTAGAGCAAAAGGCACTGAGGAGAGTCATTAACTTGTGATAAAGATGCTGAAGTGTTACTCTATACACATGATTGCTCAGGCAGAAAGCAGGAATACTGGCGGTGGAGGAGGGCTCAGTTATATTTAAGAGGTGGGCCAGTGAGACTTGGACCATGCTCCAGGGAAGATATGGTCAAGAAAACATAGACTTACTATAGACTTTTTCAATTGTACTTTGGAATGGTCAAAAATTTTGGAGGGAAAACATGGGAGGAGAAGTAAGCTAGTGTGACTGGATGGTTTACAAAATCATTTCCAACATCATCAATAAAAATATTATCATTTGAGAAATTAATAAGAATTTTAACATGAAGAAAATTTCCTTTAAAATTGGACAGAGCTTTGCTAGTGGTGGCACAGGTACCTCAGCTCCCAAGTGCTCAGGGAACACACCAAAAAAACAGTCCTGGAACTGACATTACTCTTCAAGAGTTTGTTTTGAGAGTCACAACAGGAAACACTATTGCTTTTGTGTTCTAGACATGAAACATAGACCCATCACTCCCATCAAGTAATGGAGGTGTGGAAGATATTGCAGACATTTCCACTGATATCCTAACTACACTGTTCCACAGTATTAACATGGTAATTCTCATGAGACAAAATTAGTGCAGGGAGGTATCATTGCCCTTACTTGACCTGTCTACATACCCAACTCTCTGTGCTTCAGCTGAAACAGTCCCAGGAATAGTCTGGTTTCCTTCTTTCATACTCTTAAGACACAATACCTCAGAGAGCCCTTCCAGCCTGCTATCTCACCAAGGAAAGTAAAGACACATTAATGACAGGATGGAGAAATTCTCTGTCCAATTCACCCCCATGAAATGTCATATCCAAGACTACTTTTAACACCATCATCCTGATGTTCACCATTTTCCCCTTAATCCCACATTGTTTGATGCTTCCCAGTTTATGCAGTTGTCCATTAAAAAAAAAAATGAAACTATTTTTTTTTCCTACCTGACATCTTCAAGTCAGGAACAATAAAGAAAAGGAGTAGATATGGATTAAGGGATGAAAGATCAGGTTCTTGGTTTCTAAAAGGTGTAGGATCTGGATAAAGGGATGAGTACTCTGGTTGTTGGGTTTTGCAGTAAAAAAGTCCACGTCTGGGCAGGATCAAAGATGCTCAGCAGTGAAGAACGTTTGGTCAGTTATTTCCACGGTAACCTCATAACACTATCTAGTGCTGATTGGCTGAGGGAGGATGATGTCATTAAGCTGGTGAAAGCCAATGGCGATCCCAGAAGCCATGTGTTAAAGGGACAGAGGGAACACCTGCAGGAAGACTAGAGCATCCTTACATGGCAGCAATCTGGGCAGCTGAAAGCATACAACCCAGACTTGATAGTTTCTGTTATTAAGACACTTAATTCAGGAACAGTGTCACAAGTTTGTTACAAGTGGACATTAATACAGTCATTAATCATTGACACAGGATTTTCTCATTTTAACTGATGTGGTGATATCTTTCTTACACAAATAAAGTCTTTCTGAGGTTCTGAGAATGGACTTTGCCACTAGTTAACCATAGTGGTCTGCAGTACTGCCCAGAAAGACAGGAACTGATGTAGGTAGGCAGAAACAGGTTATAAGCAGGGAAAAACAGGAAATTCTTTTGTTCTCTAATGAGATGCTTAGGAGAAATAATGAGCTGTGGCTTGCTCCTTCTCTCTGATCTCCCAACATTTGCATCTATATCTGACTCCCAAACAGACTTTATTTGTGTAAACAAGATATCACCACAAAAGGATAACATTAACATATTTCGATGCACAAATGATATCCTTGGTGAGTGTCTGAATTACTGTTTTCCTTTTGTAAAAGCTACCAAGACCAAAACATCTCTTCTGCCAGGAAGGATTTGATTGGGTGCTTGCTTACAGTTTTAAAGTCAGGCTAAGATTTTTTTTATTTTGTTTGATGTTTTAGACATGGTTCCCCTGTAGTACTTTGGAGCCTATCCTGGAACTTGCTTTGTAGACCAGGTTGGACTTGAACTCACAAAGATCTGCCGGCCTTTTCCTCTGGAGTGCTGGAATTAATCAAGTGTGCCACCAACACCCAGCTTAATTCAGAGATTTCTTAAATTAACTTCCATGAATATATCAACATTTCCCACTACACTCTGGCAGGGGAGTTGAGTAGCAAAGTGAATAGCAAGAAGGAAACATGGTATTGGTCACTTCAAAAAGGTCCTTCATTTCATATTCATCACAGGATAAATCCATGAGTACAAAGTCTCAGTTGTGAATATGTATCTATGCTCCAAATTCAAGTACCTGCATTCGAAAATGAAATAGTACAAAACTCAATGATCACAAAAAATAAACTCAGACACTAATAGTTGGAGACTTCATCACCCCATTCTCACCACTAGACAAGATCAGAAGAAAGAAAATTTAAAAAATATTCATAATTAACGCAGGTTTTGCCCCAGTTGGGAAGAGACCCTGGGCCCAGCCAGGACAGCTTTAAAAAGCCTCAAACACATCCTGGCATGCTGGAGGCAGTGCATGTCATTTACCCATGGGAAAAAAGGAGTGAGAAGAAAATGGGCATCTACTCCTCCCAGGCTTTGATAAACTTCAGCATGAACAAAGATCACAGGACAGGGCCTGCCATCATATCACTGCTGGATGAGACACTTGATGGCCGAGGGCCTGGTCAAACCTGGGGAAATGTTTACACAGCACAGAGCAGTGCTCATAGTGATTGTCCATCTCCATCCCTGGATGAGCTGCCCCTTCCTGGTAAGGTCAAGTAAGTACCTATGGCTTTCCAAACCTGGACAAACCTCAAGCCAGAGTGGTTTCCCGAAAGCATCAACCCCGGGTTTCCAGCATGCCCACTGAAGCTTACTCTGTGAGGCCACAGTCCCAGTCAACCAAGTTTACCACACTCAAACTATTCCAACCAGCTCTTGCCAGCATGACTTTGATGGCATCTGACAAGACAGCTGTTCTGACTGCCACCAGTGCCACACCACCTAAAATAACCAACCACATCCATTTTTGCAATAGGCCTTGCCCAGCGTCATCTCATACTGTACTCCCAAAGGAGCTTGTTTCTGTTGCCAGAAACAAGGCCCCATCACCTCCCAAAACTCAAATGCAATATCTGCGGCTAGATTTCAGCTGCCAACCAATTCCATAAAGGAAAGTGATATTCCATGACCACTCCCCCCTAGCCCACCACAACAGAGCAGAGGTCAGAGAGGGAGGCCATGAAGAGGTGGGCCTCACATAAGCTACAGAACACTGCCAAGTACACCTCTCTAACTGCACATTTTCATTCTCTGGAAGAAGATATGGATAAGGAAGTTGATCCATATTATGGCTATATGATTACTTATTATCAAAGCAATTAGCAAAATGCTGAAGTGTTGATAGAATTATTCTCCTTGTCTTTTATTTACACTATACTAGTTACTGAACATGGTATGATTATCAGAGTTTATAATATATAGTGATCAAATTCCTGCTTGCTTCACAATTCCTATGACTCTGAACCTCACACTCCAGCACTTAAATCATTACTAGTCTGGGACAAAGCAATTCCTGCAAATGCATGAAATACAGGATTTCAGGTGTACACAGTCAAGCACTCATTGTGAAGTGAACATACCCATGGGTGACTATCTTTTTGAAATGGTTTTAAGTAGATTCCTATGTTTATCTCAAGTTGTATCTAGTTTGAAATCATCCATTTCATGTTTTAATTTAATTTATGTGTGTGTGTCATCCCCATGATTTCCTGTGTGGAGTGCCCAAGGGAGACAGAAGAGGGCACCAGATCTCTGGAATCTAGATTTCACTGAGTCCCTGAGTTTGAAAGTCAACATGAGATACCCTGTATCCATCCTGGGAACTGCAAGAAGAACAAGTGTCCTCATCTGCCTAGCCACCTCATCGAGCCCCATTTGGATCTGCATACTGCAAACAACAGAATTACTTTATATAAGGCTGAAAAGACTGCACATTCTCAGTACATCACTAAGCTTCTTCTGTGACAATGCTTTTGGACACAATGCTTGGTTCACTAATGTTCTGCACACAGTGAGGCCATCAACAATGATAGGCAAGTACCTGTTTAAAAAATATACTGAGCTCTTTGGCAAGCTGTACATGAACCATGATTTAGGATAGGTTTTGGCTCTGGAGGATCCATATACTTATATCCAACCATGCTGCAAACCATCCCATACCTCCCAGCAGAGTATAAGTATAACATTTCCTTCTGAAAACTCCCTCAGCTCTCTTCCCCACTTATTTCTCATTGGCCTTGGTTTGCAGCTACTGCAGGTTCACCACGTATTTCCCTGATGCCTCCTCAACTGATTGATAGTAAATCTGTGAGGACTGTGTTTTTCTTGTTCCTTTAGTAAGTTTGTTGACTTCTTTCTCGTGATTTACATATTTTATGTAATTGCAAATAATCCAGATATTAAATCATCTAATTGAGGAGTCAAAAGCAAAGAATTTCTTTACAAAATACTCTCAGGTAACTCCTTCATTTGCTGGCAATGAACTCTTTACTTTCATGAGAGATCATTTGTCAACTACTGCCAGAATTTCTGGAGTGGTTAATATTTTCCTCCATTGAGGTCTTTCCCTAAAAATTCAAGCCTATACTACAACAGGATCCTACATTTTAAGTGTATGTTGCACATTGACCTCTGACATATTTGGTATTGATATTTTATAAGGTCAAATAGAGAATGATGAATCGATTTATTTACTGACTTTCTTTTATTATCTTTCCTGATGTTCTGAACTAAATATGTTGCATCAGGGTAGGCTTGATCTCACATTAATAGGATGGTCTCTAACCGTTGCCACAACCAACACACACACACACACACACAGTTTTAAAATTTCTTGAAAAAAAATATATATATTCTGAGTACTCAATCTGTGAGGCGTCCAGAGACACCTGGGAATCATATTTTTTTATTTGTTTGTTTTTAGTTTTCACCAGAATAAGTATTTAGATCATGCTGGCCTTGAACTCGCAAAGATATGCTTTCCTCTGCCTCCTGGTTGTTAGGATTAAATGCATGCACCAACAACACATATTTGGCGTCAGAAGTTTTGAAACCATTAACTTTCTTTACTCTTTGTGTATGCTGAGATAGCCCCAATCTCTTTTCTTCCTGGGCCAACTATCTGAGTGCTGAGCTTATAGGCATGCACCCTTCACCCATGTGAAAAATTTAATTTACCAAATATATCAGCACAGACTTCATTGTTTCAAGACATCCATGTCAAATGTTGTTATGAATACTTCGTAATTATAAATAATAATCACAAAATTCTAATAGGGATCTCTCTTTAAACACTGTTTTCTGAAAATGTTAAAAAGTAGGAACATCTCCTTTCTACAAAGTAAATATATTAGTAAGCAATGTCTCACTGGGGACCTGCCACCCTACTTTATTCTGAGAACCACAGGATATACTGACAGATACACAAAGCTATGCTAGGTATTTGGAAAGGGTTTATTAAGAGATTTCCAGTAACTTGGCTACAGAGATGGCCCAGCAGCTAAAAGCAACTGCTATTCTTATTGATGATAAGGGTTCAATACACATTAAACACATAATGTCATAGAACCATCTCTGTAAGTCCAATTTGAAAGAATCTGGTGCCCTCTCCTGGCTTCTGCAGAAATCAGCCACATACAAAGTGCACACGCTAACATGCCCTCAGACCATATGAAATACTGCTGGGCATTGTAGGACGCACATGTTATCCTTTAAATGAAAAGAAATAAGAAGGTGAGGGCTGTCGTTCTCTAAATACCCTTATGTTGGAACAAAACCATCATTAGATTCTGAAAACTGTAGGGTATTTGTTTGGTGAGTTATCAATTGATAGTTGATTCTCTTGTTCATTTATCATTCCTCTTTTTTTTTTGTTTATTTCATTCCTGCCTATTTATCTATTTATTTATAATTTGGATACAGTGTCTCATTTTGTGTTCTGTTAAATACTAATATATGAAGATGATAATGGCCTACATATAAATTGCTTAACTAAACTCTGAACAAACAATCTGGAGGATATGCATAAATATAAGCACACAAAAATAAAAGTGGGTGATACCAGGGGAAAATATCCAATACCTCAAAATGTAAACAGAATCCATTCATAAAAAATAACAAGCTGAGTGGTACACTGAAAATAAAAAATACAGTAATCTGAACAGGATATACAGAGAAAAAACCCCAGAGGGAATACAAGAGATGGAATTGAGAATCTCTGGCTTTTAAAATATGATAGGATAATAAGATATAAGAGTCAAAGAAACTAGACCTTACAATATATTAAAACACCAGGGATGGAGAAAATGGCATATTCCATTATAAAGTAAAATAAAAACATCATCTATATACAAATCAAACATTAGAGAAACTGTTAGAAGGCTAATTCAAATTTACGGAGGATAACTATACCCAAGAAGTCACAGGAAGAAATGAATTAACATTCGTAATAGTGAAGGTCCCAGACCCTCATGCAGACCCCTACTTGACAACCATGACTGGCTGCAGAAAATTTCCAGCAAGATGTAGGCCGCTAACTTAGATGCATGAAGTTAACCCCTATTTCCCCAAACCTCTGGGAAGTAAACAGTAGATACTCTTCATCTGGCAATGAACCAATCAGAAGATAGCCTGCAGGCTCTGGATGTGCTTTGCTGATAATATTGGAATGCAGGACATAGCAACTGCCCAGTGATGACATCTAGGAGTAGCATCCTTCTGCAGGTGAGGCTGACCAGTCAACTCAGAACAGGGTGCCAAAGCCCAAAAGTGCAACAACCCGGAGACTGTTGATATGCAACTAGGAGACCTCCAGACATTCCATGTTCTCTACTCCAATATATGTCCTGCCCCACTGCTGCACAGGGTCACTCCTACTCTACACACTGTGACAGACTGACAGTTATCCCAAGTTAATTCAAAAGTAGAGTCTTTGCTTTTGCACTGCATCTGGTCTCATTGTAGTGTTGGGAGTTCAGAGTCTGGGAACAACAAAACCACAAGAAGGAAAAACACACATATATACACACATAAATTCTCTCTCTCTCTCTCTCTCTCTCTCTCTCTTTCTTTCTCTCTCTTACACACACAAACACACACACACACACACACATTCACTCAAAACCATTGTTTATAGATAGCTCTCCAGACTTTTGTCTAAATTGACCAATGCAAGGGCAATGACTAATAGAATGGAAGTGAACAGATTCCAGTCTTCTGGTGTAAAAAAAAAGACACACATCTCCACACCAAGAATAAACATTACCTAGGGTAAGGGGTTGGAAGAACATATTTCAAGTAAAGGGACATTTGGCCAGCATGTGGTAGTGCACATCTTTAATCCCAGCACATATAAGGCAGAGACATGTGGATCTCTATGATTTTGAGGGAAACCTTGTCTACAGATTGAGTTCTATGAAAACGAATCTACACAGAGAAAGTCTGCCATGAAAAAAAAAAAAAAAAACAAATATTGGCCATTCTTGGTTTTGAGGTTAGAAACAAAAACTCTTAGTATAATGGCAAACCAAATTTAATGACATACACAAAGTTCTTCATCTTATAAAATGACTTCATTCCAGATAAACATGGTGGATTATTCCTATGTAAAACATCACAAAATTAAACTCAGGGATAGATATTACCTGACAATATCAAAAGATTCAAAAAAACTTCTTTAACAAAGTTGAAAATCCATTTATGATAAAAAAATAACTGAAGAACCTAGAAATAATAGGAACATAGTCAATCTTATGCTAAGAAGGGAAAAAAGTATTTCCACTAAAATCATCAAATAGACAAATCTGCCTTGTCTATTTTCAAATACTTTCATCAACTCTTTGACAATATCATACATTTTAATTTGATCATATGAATTCTCCTCTACCAACTCCTGCCACATTTAGCACTCATTCAATACCCACTCACTACTTTTTTATTATTTTTATTTATTTTATTTTACATGTCAATCGCAGTTCCCTCTCCCTTACAACCTCCGTCACTCACTTTTACCTTGTCTCCCCCCTCACATGTACCCTGACCACTCTCCCCTCCCATCCTCCCCCACTCAACATGAAAGACTATGTCATCCAGGTGGAGTCATGTAAATCTGAAAAGTGATTTCAACTAGAAACTATGAGTTTTCTCCTGTCTCTAGGTTAAGGGAGTATCCCTCCATGGGGGATTTGTCTGCAAGTCTTTTTGTGCACCAGGAACACAACCTGGTTCCACTGTCTGAGGTCCCTTAGTCTACTCAGCCCTTTTAGCCGAGACCCATGCTCAGGGGGTCCGTGTCACTTACATACCAGATTCACACCAGGGAGACACAGAGCAAGCTGTACATACAAAATAAGGAAAGTAAAACAGCCATGTGGCAGAATGTAGATTAATAGAAACAAGTTTATTTAAGTAATAAGTACCATTGGACAATCCTAAACTAAAAGTCAAGCTTTTGTAATTAATCAGAAATTGCATATTCGACAACTAAGCAGGACGTTGGCTTGTGAACCTAGGGTAGAATTATGCTAAGTGACTATCATGTGCTTTCTTTATATGTGTGGCTTCCAGTGAGAACAAATACCAAGGTTTTAACCCTTTTTGAGTTTCATGTGTTCACCCACTGTGTCCATGTTTTCCTCTAAGTAGTTTGAGGTTTCTGTCATAGAATCATATGGGACTTTATTCCAGTTCAGCAAGCTAGGACATCCATAGTTCTGTCCCCTCCTGGTCTAACCTGCAGTATCCTGCCTCTCAATGTATTGTCCTCTCCTGGTCTAGCACGTAGGTTACTGCATCTGCATATTTTCATCTGCATTGCTTTTGGATATGCTCCTCTATACTCCTTGTTGTATTGTAAGTTGCATGTTACACATTAAAGGACAGGGGAGGTAGGAGAATCTAAAGGTATCCCTGCCTTTCAGAAAGCATGTGCCTTATAAACTGTTGTAAGCAGTGGTTCTGAGGCTTCTATTCTGAACAGAGGTAGACTAAAGTAGCTCCGGGTCCTCTAAACCTGAAGGGGGTATGTGTCTTCATTCTGTTAGGTGTCAGGACACCAGAAACATACACAAAATATAGTTATTGCTTCTACACCTTTCTCTCTCTGTATTGCCAATATTATGAACCACCAAGAAAGGATGCACAGGGAAATGTTAGGCCTGCCACCAGCATCTGAGACTGAGCTTCTCAGAAATGGAGGTACAAGTATGAACTGAGTGCATGCCATTGCAGCCTATAGTGAGACCCCTTGGAAACACCTCCGGTGTCTCCAATGACTATCAAATCCAAAGAGATTTAAATTTATGTGAACTTATCACAGAAAACAAAACCACTTTTACTCAGTAGGGTGAAGTCACAGAAAGACACCAGATAAATTTAAAAATCTACTCAAAAAATAATACAGTGGTTCTCACATTAAATGCTAGCACTCAGGAGGTCGAGGCATGTGGTTGACTTCAAGACTATAATGGTCTACAGATAGTGGATTCCAGGACAATCAGAGCTACATAATGTGACACTGTCTAGGAACAGAAAATCTACTGAAGCTCTATTGTAGACAACATGGGTCAGGACAGCCTGAGTTCCATCCACAACATTGTTGCGGGCCTAACAAATAGAGTGAAGGAAATAAGGTTTGATGTCAGACTCTTTTCTCCAATGGCTTCTGGTGACATCGCTAAACTAAAAGAGTGGAGACAGCAAATGAGTGAGTGGGTAAGGGAGCTAGGCACAAAGACTGACAACCAGAGCTTAATATCCTAAACTCAATGAGAGAGGGAAAGAAGCAACTATTATAAGTTCTCTTCTGACCCCCACAAACATGACATGGTGACAACACATGCATACACCGAAACACAATAATTAAACCAACCAACCTGACAGATGCTGCTGCCACTGTATCCATGTTCTCCTCAATCAAATCCCTCCAGCTCTGCTCACCAGTCCTGTCTGTATGGAGGCCAGTATTTGAATCAAGTGCAAAATCACAGACAGGAAGTTAATTATGTGTGTCTTGCATTTTTGAGGGCATGAGTGAAGCTGTGGATCATCTGTTAAGCAGTGCCTTCTGGCAGACTACTCCAAGTCATCGTGTGAAACAAGCACAGGAGAATCCACCCTCCATGATCGGAAAAAAACAGCATCTAAAGTGTATTGAGAAACTTACAGGCCAGGCATTGCTGGCGCACTGCTTTAATACCAGCACTCAGAAGGTAGAAGCAGGAAGATCTCTGTGAGTTCCAGATCAGCCTGCTCAACAAGAGCTACTTCCAGGAAAGCCTCCAAAGCCATAGAAAAACCCAGTCTCAAAAAAAAAAAAAATGAAAGAAAGTAAACAACCAGAAAAACCTTCAGATCAGATCAATTCCAGCTTTAAGTTTTCAGATCAGGATTGTTCAATCAAAAAGCCCATGCTCAAACATTTTGGATAAGATGAGAAATGCTCACCCTCTGCTGTTCTCATGCTGTTACACACAGCTGTCTTGTGGGAAAGAAAAAATGACCTGCCTCTCTCACATACATGTATCCATTGAAAAGTACCAGAATAGGACATGGTAGTGATCTCTTACAATCCTGTCACTTCACAGACTGAGGAACATGTATGCATGTGTGTATACACCTTTTGTACAATGAATGAAATAAAAGAGTAATAAAACTAAGTAGATAAAAACTCTGAAGACCCCTTTGGTTCTAATTGCATACTTGGAGATGATTCCTTTCTAACAAGTAATTTTGTAGGTGGTGACAGGAAATTGATGATGGATTTCATTCTGTAAATATGTCCCTCTTATTGCTTAATGAATAAAACACTACTGGCCAATAGGAAAGTAACAAAGGCAGGATTAGGAGACAAGTAGGTTTCAGGCAGAGGGTGGAGGAGTTTCAACATGCAGGATCAAACAGGGTAGAAGTCCAGATCCTCTCTCCTGGAGGATAAGACCACATGGAAATACTTAGATTCATAGAAATGGGTTAATATTTAAAACAAAGCTAGCAAATACGAAAGGCCAGTAACAGACCAACATCTTTATATATAATACATAGTCTTTGGGTCTTATTTGGGGCTGGCTCGGCTGTAGGACCATACTGGGGGCATAAAGAGCTCATAATAGGAAACTCCAGTAGAAAAGAATGTAATTCCCACTGTCACCAGAAGTGATTAGACAAATGATTTCATTCACTTAATGGATCACATGAATTAAATCTTCAATCTACAAAACAGGCTCGGCCTTTGAGAAATTGTTCCCTACCTGGTGGTACAATTTGGGAGGTTATGGTACCTGCAAGAAGTCCAGCCTTCTTGGCAGAGTGAATACTTTGGGTTGATATTTAAGTTTACATCCCACACATAGGTCTTGTCAGTCGGTTTTTCCTGGTCAGCCATGAAATGAACTGCCACAACCACACAATCCACTGCCATGAACTGAGACACTCCACCATGGCCACTCTGATGAGATATGCCAGAATACTGACCCTGAGTCAAAGTAGACCTTTCTACCCTTGTTTCTGTTGATAGGACATCTTGGCAGCGAGAGGGTTCTGTGGGTGCAATTGCTAGTTTTCAGTCACCTTGATATGAGTTAAAGTTACTAAGAGCAGGCAAAAGTGAGGTTTCAATCAATGAAATGCCTCCAGAAGGTCAGTTGAAGGCAAATATGCAGAACATTTTCTTATTGATAACTGAGGGCCCAGCCCATTGTGGCTGATGCCACTCCTGGGCTGGTGGTACTAGGTTCTGTAAGGAAACAGAATGAACAAGAAATGAGGGGTAAATCAGTAATCATCTCTCCTCCATGGCCTCTGCATCACCTCCTGCCTCAAGAGTTCTTTCCAGTGGACTGTGACTCTGGATGTAAGAGAAATAAACCCTTGCCTGCACAAGTTGCTTTGTGTCATAGTATTTCACCACACCAATAGAAACCCTAATTAAGACAGTGGATAAACGTGCTTGCTGCCAACAATGATCACTGGGCTTTGATTCCAGGGACACACACAGTGAATGAACAGAACAGATTCCTATCACTGTCCTTACAACTTCACCCATGTGGAGCAGGGTACACAAGCCACCACACACACACACACATGATATTTGTAAAAGGAAGGGGGTAGAGAGATGGTCAGCAGTGAAGAGCACAGGCTGTTCTTCAAGAGGACCAGTATGGGTTCAATTCCCTGCCCCCACATGGCAGCTAACAATTGTCTGTCACTCCACTTCCAGGACACCAACATCCTCATACTGATACAAATGCAGGAAAAACACCAATACACGGAAATAAAAATGAATCTAATCACAATGCAAAAAGGAAGTAAGCCGAGTAGAGACCTGATTTTCAAATACCCATGTATCTAAGACTCCTAACAATACTGAAGATAGTACCTGAACTGGACTTCCCCTATAACAACATTCATGACTACTTACATTGTCATCACAAAGCCTTCCTCATGTACCTGATAGATGCAGGTGCATTGAACCATAGCCAAGCACTGGGTCGAGCTCTGGGTGTCTGGTTCCAAGAGATGGAGAAGGGATTATATGAGCAAGGGGGATCCAAGTTTGTGGGAGTTCATGGACTCTGGAGGAAAAGCTAGGGACCATCCTATACACACACACACACACACACACACACACACACACACAAAGTGTTTAAATCATTTTTAAAAACAAACATTACATGTATTCATTTGTTATGTAATTCTCCTAACAGATGCCTAGAAATCAGATATTTTCAAAACTTTTATTTACTTTTCAAGACGTGGTCTCACGGTGTATGCTAAGAGAGCCTCAAACTCTTTGTCCTCTTTGCCCAGCTATCTGAGTGCCAGGATAATAGGTATGCACTGTTTTCACCCAAACGATATATTTAATTTACCAAACAAATCAGTATGTACTTCCTTTACTCAGTCTATCCATGTCAAATACCATTCTGAGTACTTTGCTATCAAAATAATGATCACAAAAATTCTAACATGTATCTCTCTTCATATACTGTTTTCTGAAGATAATAAAGTGGGGGTCACTTCCTCCCTACAAAGCAAATATTTTAGTAAGCATTGTCTCTCTGAGGAACCTGCCACCCCACTGTAATCTGAGAATCACGGGATACACTGACTGTTACCCAAAGCTATGCTAGGTATTTGAAAAGGCCTCATTAAAAGATTCCTAATAACTGGACTGGAAAGATGGCTCAGCAGCTAAGAGCACAGGCTATTCTTACTGAGGATCAGGGTTCAATAACACATGAAGCACATAAAGCCTTACAACAATCTATGTAAATTCAGTTCCAAAGAATCTGGTGCCCTCTTATGGCCTCTTCTGAAAACAGCTCCACGTACATACACAATGCACATACCTAGATGCATTTAAAACACTATAGAGTAAGCTCAGGCATGGTAGCACACACTTATATTCCCAAGACTAGATAGAAAGGCAGGATTATCTCTGTGAGGTCCAGACCTGCCCAGTCTACAACGTGAGTTCCAGGACAGCTGAGAAATCTGGACTCAGAAAACAGAAAGAAAAACCACTTATAAAGTAAAAATAATTGTTTTAAAAGAGAGACTAGTAATAACCTGAAAGAGGCTGATGTTTGTCTGTGTCACAAAAACCACAGATGTCATGCTACTTTTGATTCTACACCCAATGAAATGACTCCCATACTTTCTGTTGTCTACACCAACCCCACTCCCCACAGATCTGAAATAAAACTCAGGACCTGGATGTATATGTATTCATTCACTGAGATACACCCCTAGGCCACTATTGTCTAATTAACTTTTTAAAGGAAACCAAAGTTTTACATATAATAATCTAATGTATGACATAGTAATTAAAGTAATATCATATACTTTAAAGAATCACTGAAATTTTAAATATCTCACCAGAAAAACAATATTATGACTTTATTAGATTAATTAGCATGATTTTACCATTTCATAATATGTAAATTTCAAAATGCCATAAATATGTACAATTTTTGTCAAGTAACCTTGTAAAATGTTTTAATCCCAACACTCATGAGATAAGAGACAGGTGGATCTTTGTGAGATTGTAGCCAATTGATGTACATAGCCAGTCCCCAGGTAGACAGGCTTACATAGATAGGGAGACACTGTCTCAAAAAAAAAGAGGTTGGGTGTACATTATTGAGTTCACATTTTATGGGCTTTTTCTTAAACACACTCTGATAGATGCTAAATATGGTGTAGGCATTTGTAATCAAAACACATTTAGTGTCCATTCTGATGTTATCAGACTGGCCTCAAACTGGAAATCCTATGTACCTTACTGCTTAAAATCAAAATGGCCACAATGATCACCCAAAGAACTACAAAGCCTATGTTTCTTAAACAAGGATGTGGTGCTGTTTGCCCAGGTTCCTCTGAGAATTCCTGTTTGCTTTAAAAGGTTGCATAGTGCTCACTATTTTAAAAACCACTGTTTTCCCTCACCCACTGTCCAAGTTAAAACAACATTCATCATAAATTAAGGGCAGTATTTTCACAGACCCCAGGCCACCGGAGCAGGCTGGGATGGGCCCTTGGGTCCCAGATCTGCAGCCATGAGGATCACTTTTTATCTTTTATCCTTACACGAGGTGATAAAAGTGCTTAGTAGTTGAAATGGATGTAAACTCCTGTTATCTTTACACAATGTGAGTAGTAATATTGTGAATGAATCCCAGGAGAGCCAGGGCCATATGAGACCCTTGCTTAAAAATTAATAAGGGAGGGTTGTGGCAGATGCCTTTAATATGAGCACTCCACAGGCAGAGGCAGGCAGATCTTTGAGTTAGAGGCCATCAGGACTAAGAGTGAGTTTAAGTCATAGAAACCCTGTCATAAAAAACTAAAAACAAACACACAAACAAAAACCTCCTGAAATCCCCCAACAACCATTACCTCCAACATTTCAGGTGCAATTAGGCCTTCGTAGTCTGCACTCTCCCCAGAGTCTTCTCCATGACAGCTTGCCTCCTATATTCCTTTATCCTGACCAACAAGGGAACTGTTGCAGCCAGGGGGAGACAGCAACTGTAATGAGCAGGAGAAACAGACTGCACACCCCACTGAGGTGGACACTTCACTGTTCCCTCTGCCATGGAGCTAAACCCAAGGTGCAGGTCCTCCAGTGGACAAAGCTGCTCCATGACATCACAGAAGGTTCCAAAGTGGAAGTGTGATGGCTGCACATCGATTTCCCTGGGGCAAGTCTGTGTGTGCACAGGGCCTATGTTGTTTCCTGGGCACAAGGGTTTTTCCAGCAGTAATTTAAACAACACAGAGTCTTGGTGGCCTAAAGCTGCTGAACACAACAAAGAATGTGAAGGAATGAGTGAGGCCTGAAGTAGACTTCATAGGAGACAACAGGAAGCCTAGATGAGAGACAGGAAATGGGAAGACATGAAAGAATAGAGGGTCGGAAACTGGAAGCTGAATCAGGGATACCTGTCACAACAGAGTCACAAGACAACTTCCAGGGAATTGACTAAGAGTACTCAAAAGCAATCGAGAAACAGAGTGTGAATCTGCCTGACTCAATCTCTAGACCAGAATAGATGTCAGGATGAGTGTGTTTTCTCCCCAGGGAAACTAGTGGTGCTCAGGAGAACTAGAAGAGGTGCATCCAAGGCCTTAATTTCTCTTGGCCACTGTCTGCTACTGAAAGACCCCCACTATGCATATTGCCTGTTTGTGAAATGGAGCCCTTGTGGGCCAGAGAGTTTGGCTCCTGATCCTTTAAAATAGACCTGGGCCTTTAATTTAATCAGTAGATCTTGAACCAGTAAAGGATATGGACAGTTCGTTACATGGAAAAAGGAATGTGAGACTTTACCTGATGTGAGATGAACTTTTCACTCCGTGGTCCATCCGTATTGTTTTCCTCTAGTGGCTCCTTGTACCCAAGCTGTTTTGGTACTCAGTGGCCCGTTCGTTTCAGTGAGACCCGAATGTTTGGCTCCAGCGTCCACCAGGAAGGAGACTGGTTGCCCCCCGACTCTTAAGGTTAGCCTGGGCTGGGTGTGCTCCTGGCCCCGACCACCCTAGTCTTCATCTAGGGCTTGAAGCTGAGTTGGTCTTCAGGGTCTGTCCCCATGCCTCTGATTTTTAGGTCTCTTAGAGCAATCTTTGACCCAATGGCCTTTTTCTTTGCAGTAGGCACATTGGTCTCAATCTACCTGGGGCCTCCTTCCTTTTTCCTTCCTCTCCTGACTTCCTGCATTATGATTATTCTGAGCTACAGTGGCTAGGATTTTGCTTAATTCTCTCCAGTTCCTACGATATCTCTCTCTCTCTCTCTCTCTCTCTCTCTCTCTCTCTTTCCTCTAGGTCCTTCTTTACCTTATCCTCTCTTTCCTCCTGCAACTTTCTAAGTCTTTCTTTTTTTTTCTCAGGTGTCTCTCTTTTCAAAGATCTTTTCTGTTTCCTTTACGAGATCCTGCAGGCTATAATCTTGTAAATTATCTAGTCTCTGCAACATAGTCCTAATATCTGGAGCCAACTGCCAAATGAAAGCCATAGAAACATTGCCCCTTTATTCGTTACTATCAGGATCAAAGGGTTTATACATACGGTAGGCTTCCTTTAGCCTCTCCAAAAATGCAGTTGGTGTTTCCTCTGGTCCCTGTGTTATCTGTCTTACCTGAGCCAAATTCGTGGGGCAGCATCCCACACACCACGGAGGCCTGCTATGAGTAACTGGCGATAAAGAAGTAGGTGTTAAAGTCCCAATAGGGACGATTTAGGGGAAAAACTTCCTCAGTTTCATTAGGCAACTGAATGGGTTTCCCATCATCCTCTAAGACATTTTTCCGGGCTTCCAGGAAGGTGCATTGTTTTTCTTCCGAGGTTAGGAGGACCTGCAAAAGCTGTATTCAATTAGGTTAGAGAGAGGTATAGGGTCTTTGGAGAAGGAGGGGTTGTTAGACTTCCAATTATAAAGGTTGGATGCTGAGAAAGGCCAGTATTGAAATTGGCCTCCTAATCCGCAGTCTGGTGCAGGGGAAAGGCTGGGGAGGTTCCTTCCATGGCTGGTTCCCTTCAACCACTGAGTCAGCCGGCTACCAGGGAGTAGTCCGATGTAGTTTTTTTCCCCCCCATATTAACGGACTGATTGTGAGCATGGCTCTGTACCTCATTCCTTTCTTTCATGAATGGCACTTTGAATTTGCTCAAACAGTAATTTAACCTGATTATTACTAGCTCCAATGTATGGGACCATGTCTATAACTTGAAGATTTCTGAAGACATAATGATTATTAGTATATGAGTTAAATGTATCATTCATTAGAAGCTGAAAAGCTATTGCAACAGCTCATAATTCAACTATCTGAGCTGAAGCTGGATCTGTTGCACTACATATTCTTTCCCAACAATAACATAAGCTACTTTACTATTAGAAGAACCATCAGTAAATACTAACATAGCACTTTTAACAGGATTACCCCTTACAATTTTAGGGAATACAAAACGATGTATTAATGCAAATTGCAACAGAATATGAGCTGCAAACTGGTTATCAATTTTTCCCAAAAACTGAGTAAAAGCAATTGTTCATGAATCACTGTTTTGAAATAATCAATCAACTTACTGTTTGGTATAGAGAACATGTATTACATTTGGTTCCTTGCCAAAATATCTCCTAGACTCCATATGGCATTTTTGTACCACATAAGCTACTGCTTCAAAATAAGGATTTATCACTTTGGCTGGGGAAACAGGTAAATGCAACCATAACAATGATCCCCCTTTCCATAAGACAGAAGTCTGACTATGCTGTGTGAGAAGCATGATTTTGCATAGTCAATATACCATATCTGCTGATGTTGGATTGCCTTCTCCAATTGTAAGACAACTTGTCTACTCTCTTCATTTAGCTGTCTAGGTGAATTGGGATCACTATCTCCTTTTAGGATATTGCTTAAAGGTTTCAAATCACCAGTAGATGCTTTAAAATATGACGTAACCATTGAAATATTTCCTAATAACTTCTGAAAATCATTCAGTGGTCATAAGCTATCTTTTCTAATTTTTAATTTTTTGAGGCCTAATTTCTTTAGGATATAACATAAGTCCCAAATACTTTTGAAAACTTTCTACTATGACCTGGAAAGCTTTCATTAGCTGACATGGTCTCATTTGCATTTTCACTGACACCTTTCTAGGTGGAGGGCCAAACAGGGCTGCAATTCCCTGAGGCTTCCTTACAGTAGTTTTTCTCAAATCTTATATTAACCCCCATTCTTTCAATTTCTTTTTTAACCACCAAAATTTAGGAAGAATTTTGTATTCTCTCCTCTGCTAAACTCTTTTGAACCATCCATACAGATTTCTCTGGCTCTCAGGCCATTCTGGCTTTGACCATTTCCTACTGTTTCACTCTGCAAGACAGTCATGGGAGATGCAGATCTCAAACCCTGACTCTCTCTCTCTCTCTCTCTCTCTCTCTCTCTCTCTCTCTCTCTCTCTCTCAAGCAATTTAAGTAGTACCTATTGTTGGAATTCACACATTCACATATTCACAATCACACTTCAGACTCTCAGGCACTCACATGTGAGGCCACACCATACATACAGAACATACATACATTTTTAAGCTCTCCTTTAGACCAAGATTAGTTTGTTGAAATAGAACATCTTTAAATGAAATCTCTTGTAATGCAGGTGTTGTAACTAAATCTTGAATTAAGAACAAGCAAAATCTGAACAAATCCCAATATATGTAACTTTTTTCCACTTCTTTTTTCTTTTTCTCTTTTTTTTTATTTTTTATTTTTTTATGAGTCCTTAAAACACTTTCTCTTTTAGTTATTCCATACTCTTGACTGGGTGTTAGCCACATCAGCAGCTCCTAAAGCAGCAGGCATCTAGGTCTCATCCTGCCTTTGCTCTCTAGGCCTGTGCTGGCCAGCTGCAGCTCATCTGTGACTGCAGCTGTTTGAAAAGCAAGCAATCACCATTGTAGGAACTCTGAGTTCTTGCTGACCTAGTTTGTAAGCTGGGTCTCACCTTTGCTTCTCCAAGCCCTGGTGCAGCTCTGAGACAGCTATGGTGCCAGTTTTGGGGAGGGCGCCTCTCCTAGGGATGTGCTCCAGGGTCCTTAGGAAAAGTCCTGCCTTTCCCTGAAGATAAGGTATTTTTCTGATCTGCACGGGCACCCAGAGGATTCTTGGATAGCCTCTTATGCTCATCTTCCTCACTTTTACTAGCTTGTTGAATGGATTTTAAAAAGCCTTAGAAAGTTTCTGTCTTTAGTGCAGTTTCCTGTTTCTCTAAAAGTTCCTTTAATTGAAATTCTAATTCAACCTTTCTGGGTGAATTCCCCAGCTCTCTTTTTTCTATTTATTTACTTATTTACCCCCAATATGTCCCTGCTTGCACAAGGGACGACCCTGTCCTCTTACTTTGCTTTCAGAATCTTGGTAAGGACCTCCACTTGCAGCCCCTGAGCTGCTGTAGAAGCCTTTGAAACTGTGGAGGGTGTCAAGGTTAATAACACTGGACTCTCTTGAATATTAAGAAGGCTTTTTATTATATCCCCACTTTACTCCTGGGGGCTAGCTTACACAAGCCAGCACCAGATAGAGGAGGGGGGAAGCAAAAGGGGTCGGCAGTTAGTCATCTCAGGGTCCAAGGATTGGTTAGGGCACTTTCAGGGCTGTGGGAGCCAAAAGAGCATTAGCATTTTGCATTTGAAATCATCTCTTCAGTTATCCAGGGTTACAGTTGCTCACCCTGAGGGCAGTAGGAGGGGGAATGAGTTCTTTGCCAAGGTCTTAATTCCTACAGCAGGATACCAAGAATTTACACTACCCACCTTTCTGTGAGTCAACAGGTGGTAAATAGGGTCCTTAGGAAACAAAGAGATAGCTTGCCCAGACAAAATTCATTAACACATCCTGAGGCCCTATGGTCTACTGACCTTAACAGCAAGACCATCTGGCTTCAAAGGGCCAAGTACTCAATGGACAGAGGGCCACACCCCCTCCCTAAGCTTGTGTGTTTTGCCTTTAAAAACACCTGTGCCCAGGGGATGGGGCTTCTCTGTAGCCTTCCTGCTGAGGGAGCCTATTTGAGCAAACATTTCCCATTCATTAAAGTCTCCTGCGTGTTGCAGCAACTGGATTGGACGTTGAGTTCTTGTGGGTACCGACCAAAACTGGGAGACTCTTCATTCTGAGGGTCTTACATTTTAGAGGTTCCACCGAGATCTGGTCGACCCCCAGACTCAATTCCATTGCCAATTGGAGGTAAGATAGAGCTTGCAACATATATGTTTGATGTATGTCTGATGCGTCTGATGTTATGTGTTTTTGGCTGGAGTATTTGAATCTGTGCCTGGCCTGCACAGGACTTGTATTGGGTTTGAGGACCACAGGGAGGTGTCCTGAGACCCTAGGTCCTGCCCTGAACAAAAGTCCAGGGTTGTTTGGAGGAGTGGAGGAGACGAAGTCTTGCTTCTCTGGGGAACCAACAGCTCTCGGACTCTGCTTCCCTTCTGCTTTGTAACTTTGGTTTGGGTGATATTTGTATACTGTGCTGATTTGTCCTGTTTGTAGGATTGTTCTGTTTGTCACATTCTTCTGTTCCTACTGTTTTGTCCATTTCTACTCTGCCCATGGGTCAACAACTAACTACCCCACCTAAGTTTGACTTTAGATCCATGGGAGAACAGGGAAGGTAGACCCAGGGAGACAATGAGGGAGCTGGTACCCCGCCCCCAGGAATGTGGCAGGCAGCCAGAGCCACTGGGGCTGAACTGCAGCAGATAGGCTGAACAGCCTTGGGCTGGGGCAGCCTGGGCGGAGCCACGCAGGAATGGAAGGACATTGCCACAGCACATGTTTGGCTCTCCAACGCCAGCCTCCAGGGCTGGCCCTTCTCCTCAGATCTTTGTAATTAGAAAACTAACCACCCCTTTTTCTCAGAGGTAGGTGGAGTTCCTTATGTTCTCTAACCAGGCTAATTGAGATGATTATTAACATTTTCTGCTTGAGTTTAGAAAAATTTCCCTGGGGCCGATGGGCGGCCCATGCAGCTGAAAAATGAGATTGACTTGGGATTCCTTTGATTCGCCCCAGGTGGGATTTCAACACTGCTGAAGGTAGAAAGAGCTTAAAAATCATGTCCAGGCTCTAGAGGCAGGTCTCTGAGTGCCAAGAGATGACCCACCAATTTGGCTAAGGTAAAGAGAGCACTCCTTTTGACCCTACCTCAGAAGCCCAGAGAGCTGAGGTGGCTCTGGTCTTCATGGGGAAATTGGGCCCCAGATATTAGGAAGAAACTCCAGAGACTGGGAGGGTTAAGAGGCAGAGAAAGTGTATTGAAGGGACATAGAAGAGAAGGAGAGAAAAGACAGAGAAAAGACAATAGAGAGACAGAGAGCAGAGTAAAGAGAAAGAAAACAAGAAAAAGCATGACAGAAGACAGGAAAACAATTTGACTAAAATATCTTGGCCGCAGTGGTTAAAGGAAAAAATAGAGAGAGAGAGAGAAAAAGAAGTTAAAAAATTTATAATAAGCCCTTGACAGCTAGGGAGCCTGGGCAACAGGACCCCACTCCACAAGGACCAGTGTGCATATTGTGAAGAAAAAGGACAATTGTCAAAGGACTGTGCCAAGAAGACAAACAAGGTGTCAAAGGTCCTAGCCCTAAGAAAAGATAAAATTAAAGGGAGACAGGAGTTTGGACCCTTGTCCCAAGCCCAAGGTGATTCATGGACTATCCAAAGAACAGTGGACCTTGTCATGGGCCGGGTATCCACTAGTTCTAGGTTACATCCCACCAGTCAACTGCTTTTTGCCTTTGAATGGAAGGACCCTGACATATGCAGAACTGGTCAGCTCACCTGGACCTGACTTCCCCAAGGGTTTAAAATTCCCCAATGATGGCCAGTCAAGTAAGAGAATTTCTGGGGACATCTGGGTTTTGCAGGCTATGGATCTCAGGTTTCCAGACCTTAGCAGCTCCCTGCTGACTAAGATAAAATTCTCCTGAACCCCAGAGCATCAGTAGGCATTTGATGCCATTAAAATGTAGATCTGAGAACACCTGCTCTAAACCTCCCTGATGTAAACAACCTTTTACCCTTTATGTGGACGAGCATAAGGGAGCCTGGGGAGTTTTGTTCAAATCCCTAGGGCCATGGAACTGACCAGTTGCTTATCTGTCATAGAAGCCTGATCCTGTAGCCAGGGGATGGCCTGGATGTCTAAAAGCTATTGAGCTGCCAAGTTGACTTTGGGGCATAAAACAACTATAATGGCCCACCATGCATTGGAGAGCATTGTCTGGCAGCCCCCAACTGATGATGACCAACACCTGAATGACTCACCACCAAAGCCTGTTTCTCACTGAGAGACTGAGAAGATTGTGTTGGCTCCACCAGCCAACCTCATCCCACCACTCTTCTGCCTGAGGAGACTGATGAACCAGTGACTCATGACTGCCATAAACTGTTGGTTTAAGAGACTGGGGTTTGCAAAGATCTTAATGATATCCCACTGGCTGGGGAGATGTTGACAGGTTCACTGCTGGGGGCAGTTAAGGTAAAGAAAGAAAGGTAAAGAAAGGGCTGGGGTGAACTCCTTGGATTGGCCCCTGATCCTGCTGCTCCTGTCTCTGGTCCCCATTGAGAGCACCCTTGGAGCTCTGATACACCCCCAACCATCCCAACCTCCAGCATAACCCCCCTACCCTGTGCCCTACCACACCTACGGTCCTGCTGCATCAACAATCAATGGACCTTACTCACCATCAACATTAATGGTCTTAACTCACCTATAAAAAGACACAGGCTAACAGAATGGATATGAAGACAGAATCCATCCTTCTGCTGCATACAAGAAACACATCTTGGCTCCAAAGATAGACATTACCTCAGGGTAAAGGGTTGGGAAAAGATTTTCCAATCAAATGGAAATAAGAAGCAAGCAGGCGTAGCTATCCTAATATCTAACAAGTTAGACTTCAAACCAAAACTAGTCAAAAGAGATGAAGACGGTCATTTCATATTCATCTCAGGAGAAATCCATCAACACAAAGTCTCAATTCTGAACATCTATGCCCCTAATACAAAGTCACCCACATTCGTAAAAGAAACACTACTAAAACTCAAAGCTCATATAAAACCTCACACACTTATAGTGGGAGACTTTAATACACCACTCTCAACACTAGACAGGAGCACAAATCAGAAACTCAACAAAGAAACAACAGAATTAACAGAAGTTATGTCTCAACTGGGGCTAACAGACATCTATAGAACATTCCATCCAAAGACAAAAGAATATACCTTCTTCTCTGCTCCACATGGAACCTTCTCTAAAATCGACCACATACTAGGAGACATAACAAACCTCAACAGATACAAGAGAATAGGAATAGTCCCCTGTATCTTATCGGACCACCATGCTTTAAAATTGGAATTCAACAACAACACAAATAGCAGAAAACCTGCAAACTCATGGAAACTTAACAATGTGCAATTGCACCACTCATGGGTCAAAGAAGAAATAAAGAAAGAAATTAAAGACTTTCTAATATTCAACGAGAATGAGGATACAACATACCTGAACTTATGGGACACCTTGAAAGCAGTGCTACGAGGGAAGTTCATTGCACTAAGTGCCAATATGAAGAAAACAGAGGATAGTCAAATAAATGAATTAACAGCCCAACTGAAAACCTTAGAACAGAGAGAAGCGAATTCACCCCGCAGGAGCAGACGCCAGGAAATAATCAACTTGAGGGCTGAAATCAACAAAATAGAAACCAGGAAAACAATACAAAAAATCAATGCAGTGAAGAGTTGGTTTTTTGAGAAAATCAACAAGATAGATAAACCTTTATCCAAATTAACGAGAAAGCAGAGACAGAACATGCAAATTAACAAAATCAGAAACGAAATGGGGAACATAACAACAGACACAGAAGAAATCCAGACAATTTTCAGGTCATACTTCAAAAATCTGTATTCCACAAAAATTGAAAATTCAAAGGAAATGGACAAGTTTCTGGATAACTATCACTTACCAAAATTAAATCAAGAACAGACAAACAACTTAAATAGACCTATAACCAAAAATGAAATAGAAGCAGTCATCGAAAGCCTTCCAACGAAAAAAAGTCCAGGGCCAGATGGATTCAGCGGAGAATTCTACCAGACATTCAAGGAAGAACTAATACCACTACTCCTCAAACTGTTCCACAAGATAGAAACAGAAGGTTTATTGCCAAACTCTTTTTATGAGGCCACAATAACTTTAGTACCCAAACCTCACAAGGACACAACTAAGAAAGAAAACTACAGACCAATATCCCTGATGAACATCGATGCCAAAATACTCAATAAAATAATGGCAAACCGAATTCAAAAATACATCAGAGAAATCATCCACCATGATCAAGTAGGCTTCATACCTGGATTGCAGGGATGGTTTAACATACGAAAATCTATCAACGTGATCCACCATATAAACAAACTGAAAAAGAAAAACCATATGATTATCTCCCTAGATGCGGAAAAAGCCTTCGATAAAATTCAACACCCTTTCATGATAAAGGTATTAGAGAGGTCAGGGATAACAGAAACATACTTAAACATAATAAGAGCAATATACAGCAAACCAACTGCCAACATCAAACTGAATGGAGAGAAACTTAAGCCAATTCCTCTAAAATCAGGAACAAGACAAGGCTGTCCTCTCTCCATATCTCTTCAATATCGTACTAGAAGTTCTAGCTACTGCTATAAGACAACAAAAGGAGATCAAGGGCATCCAAATTAAAAAGGAAGAAGTCAAACTGTCTCTATTTGCAGATGATATGATAGTTTACATAAGCGACCCAATAAACTCTACCAGGGAACTCCTACAGCTGATAAACACCTTCAGCAAACTAGCAGGATACAAGATAAACTCAAAAAAATCAGTAGCCCTATTTTTTTCAGACGACAAAGAGGCAGAGAAAGAAATCAGAGAAACATCACCCTTTACAATAGCCACAAGCAACATAAAGTATCTTGGTGTAACGCTTACCAAACAAGTAAAAGATCTATATAATAAGAACTTTGTGACTCTAAAGAAAGAAATTAAAGAAGATACCAGAAAATGGAAAGACCTCCCATGCTCTTGGTTAGGTAGGATAAACATAGTAAAAATAGCAATCTTACCAAAAGCAATCTACAGATTCAATGCAATCCCCATTAAAATCCCACCACAATTCTTCACCGACCTTGAAAGGATAATAATGAACTTTATATGGAACAACAAAAGATCCAGAATATCCAAAACAACCCTATACAATAAAAGGACTTCAGGAGGCATCACCATTCCTGACTTTAATCTCTACTACAGAGCTATAGTTCTGAAAACAGCCTGGTATTGGCATAAAAATAGACAGGTAGACCAATGAAATCGAATTGAAAATCCTGATATTAATCCACGCACCTATGAACACCTGATTTTCAACAAAACAGCTAAAATTATACAATGGGGCAAAGACAGCATCTTCAACAAATGGTGCTAGCACAATTGGATGAGGGTGTGTAGAAGACTGCAGATAGACCCATGCACAAAACTCAAGTCCAAATGGATCAAAGACCTCAACATCAATCCAGCCACATTGAACCTCTTACAAGAGAAAGTAGGAGGTACCCTTGAACAAATTGGTATAGGAGACCGCTTCTTGAACATAACTCCAGGGGCACAGACACTGAAAGAAACAATTAATAAATGGGACCTCTTCAAACTTAGAGGCTTCTGTAAGGCAAAGGACACAGTGGACAAGACCAAACGGCAGCCCACTGACTGGGAAAAGATTTTCACTAATCCTATATCCGACAAAGGGCTGATCTCCAAAATATACAAAGAACTCAAGAAACTAGTCAACAAAACACCAAATAACCCTATTAAAAAATGGGGTACAGAACTGAAGAAAGAATTCTCAATGGAGGAAATCAAAAAGGCTGAAAGACACTTAAGAAAATGCTCCACATCCTTAGCTATCAGGGAAATGCAAATCAAAACAACTTTGAGATACCATCTTACCCCTGCCAGAATGGCTAAAATTAGAAACACCAGTGATGACTTATGTTGGAGAGGATGTGGAGAAAGTGGAACACTCCTCCACTGCTGGTGGGAGTGCAAACTCATACAGCCATTTTGGAGATCAGTATGGCGGTTCCTCAGGAAAATGGGAATTAGTTTACCACAGGACCCAGCAATCCCCCCTCTTAGGCATATACCCAAAGGATTCACATCAATGCAACAAAGCCATCTGTTCAACTATGTTCATAGCAGCACTATTTGTAATAGCAAGAACCTGGAAGCAACCTAGATGCCCCTCAATTGAAGAATGGTTAATGAAGATGTGGCACATCTACACAATGGAATACTACTCTGCAGAAAAAAATAATGGTATCTTGAAATTCGCAGGCAAGTGGATGGCACTTGAAGAAACCATCCTAAATGAGGTAACCCAGTCACAAAATGAGAAACACAGTATGTACTCACTCATATATGGATTTTTGAACTAGATCAAATGATCACCAGCCTATAATTCACATCACCAGAGGAACTAGGATACAACTTGTATTCTAAGAGATTCATATAAAGTCCCTCACAGAACTGGGAAGGGACAAGTCCCCCAGACCTCAGGTAAAGTGGAGGAGGACAGCTAATGGAGAGAGAAGTAGGAGAAAATGAGAGGGAGTAGAGGAAGGCATGTGCGACCAGGAGGATTGAGCCTGGTTAGGAATGGAAAATAGGAAAGAGAGAGAGAGAGACAGAGACAGAGACAGAGAGAGAGAACATAAAAGAGGGAGCCAATATTGGTTTGAAGATAAAGAGGAACACAAAGAAAGGTCGAGGGAACTAAAAGACTGCTCCCAACCAACAATCTCAGCTCCCGTGGAAAGGCTATCATAAATGCCCTTCCCGGAGAGTGAGATCAACAACTAACTTCTCCATGGAGTTCTCAACTAATGCCTGTTGAAAACAGGAGCAAACACCCATACATAAACACTGAGTCGAACTAGAACCCAGAAGCAGATGGAGAGGACAAGACCATGCGGTAGAAGTACATAGAGACAGCTTACCTGAACAAGGAGGAGCTAAGAGCCACTAGACTGATAGCTGGGAAGCCAACAGGGGACTGACTCGGACCCCCTGAATATGAGTCTCAGCCTGAAGCTCTGAGCAGTCTAAGAGACCTCAGACAGTGGAGCCAGGATGTATCCCTGGTGCACAAAAGGACTTTGCAAACATATCCCCCATGGAGGGATAACTGCCTTATTCTAGAGATAGGAGAGAAGCCCTAGTCCCTACTTCACAGGACCTGTCAGATCTACATGACCCCAACTGGATGGCATTCCCCTACATATGGTATTGTGGTGGGGGGTTGGGAGGGGAGGGTGTTTGGAGTGCATGGGAGAGGGCAGAGAGGGCAAAAGGGAGGGAAGGAGGGAGAGAGAGCTGGAGGGGAGGGAGGGAGGGAGGTAGGGAGAGGGAACTGGGATAGACATGTAAAATAATAAATTAAAAAAAAAAAAAAAACACTTTGACTCCAAAATTTAAGTTGAAGAACAAGTTACTGGGGAAAAGTATTTCTATTTTTGTTTCCACAGAAAATGAAAAGATGTGGATTCCTTCCAGACTAATGTGGTTTGATCACGCCAGACCGCTTGAAACAGAGTACAAGCTGATCCTACATTCCACACAGCTGGACAAAACAGCCCTACAGACTACAGCTAGGATATCTGAATCTTCTTCGAATCCCCCTAGACAGCGCCCCTTACCAGCAGGAAGTAGATTGAAAAGAACGACGCCCAAATTCCCAAATATTGTGTATAAATGTTTGTTTTCATTTAATTGGACTTTGTTATATAAAATTAAATAAAAATAAATAAATAAATAAATAAAAGAAAGGGCTGGGGCAGCAGTACTTCTAGCCTAGCTAAAGAGAGGTCCATAAACATTAACAGGCAGCAGGTATGCTTTTTCAGCTGTTCATGTGTATGGGGCTGTCTCAACTGTAGTGGTTAAAAAAAATTACTGAAGAAAATTTTCCAAAGATTTAAAATACCTAAGGTAGTAAAATCAGACAATGGTCCAGTTTTTGTTGACCAGGTAAGTCAATCACTGGCCAAGATATTGGGGATTGATTAAAATTAAATTGCACATGCAGATCCCAATGCTCAGGTAGAAAGAATAAATTAAACCATTAAGGAGATCTTCACTAAATTGACCGCAGAGACTGGCATTGATGATTGGATAGCTCTCCTACCCTTTGTGATTTTCAGCGTTAAAAACACCCCTGGACTGTTTGGGCTGAACCCCTATAAATGGCTCTATGGGGGGGGGCTCCACTAGTGGAAAGTGCCTCTGTACATAGTGCTGATGTGCTGTTCTCCCAGCCTCTGATTGCTTGGCTTAAGGTGCTCAAATGAGTGAGATAGAGAGCATGGAAGCAACTCCAGGAGGCCTACTCGGCGGGAGACTTGGAAGTTCCACATCACTTCCAAGTTGGAGATCCAGATTACCTGAGATGTCACCACACAGGAAACCTTGAGACTCCTGGTGAAACTTGGAGAAAAGGCCCAATTTGCGGCCGGTCCAGAATATGTCCTCCTCCTTTAGACCCACCCCCATGCCACTCAAGGTCATAGGACCCATGGATAGCCTCTTACAACTGCTCATTTTTATTTCTCTCTTGTTGCTTACTGTTGCAAAAAAATGTTACTTTTCTTAAAAAATAAATGAGTGCTGTCCAGATTATGGTACTTATATAGCACTACAGGAGCCTCTGGAGCCAAGAGGAGAATGCCTTTTAATTTCTATCATTCTAAGATTAGAACTATTGACAAAAGAAAAAGAGGGGAATGAAATACAAAAAAAGTAACCCCCCCACTTGAAATAAAGGACAGTCTGATCTGGAATTTGCTAACTTCCCCTCAAAAGGTCCTGAGATGGCAGGATGCCAAGAATTCATACTGCCCCTCCATTCCATGAGTCAACAGGTAGTAAATAGGGTCCTTAGGAAACAAAGAGAAAACTTGCACATGCAAGATTAATTAGCACAGTGTCCTGACCCCATCGAGAGCACCTTTGGACTCTGATACACCCCCACCCATACCTATCGCGAGCCTGCCCCCCCCTACCCTGGGCCTACACTGCCCACTGTCCCGCCACTCTGTTTGAGCCATGGGGCAGTAGTTGAAGCCAACAGTCCTCCCTACTTCGGGGACTTCTCGGAGAAACTCTGAACAAAGGAGACCTGCCTATCCACGCGGGACCACCAGTAATTTCCACCTGCTTGGTCTCTGACCCCACCTCCTGTCCTCTGCTGGAGTCCTGGGCACCTCCCAGAGATCCGCCTATCTCTGCAGGTCCAATCTCAGTTCCTGCCAGCAAGGTACTTGACCCCCAAAACATACTAAAGAAAGAGGCCTCAGCTAGAGAGTGCCAGTTTCAGTGAGATCCGACAATCTAGCAGAAACTTCCCAAGTATAGGCCAGCCATTGTCCTCTTCTGCCAGCCTATCTCTGTGGGACCACTCTGAGTTTCTACAGGCATCTTCTACTGGATCCTCATCCCTGACCCCATCCCTGGGTCCCTGTCTGTGGAGAGACCTCCTATAAAGCTTGGACCACCCAGAGCTACAGATATTGAACCTCTGACCCACATAAGCCCACCGGGGAAGTACCATAGAAAGAGGGGGAGACCCCACCAACACCTACTGGAAGAAGCTTTGGGAAGACAGCAATACAAGAAAACACCTAACAACAGAAAGACAAGCATGACACCACCAGAATCTAGGGAAACTACAAAAACTAGAAAGGAACACAACAACAAAGCAGAGGAAGGAGAAGGGAACGACTTAAAAATTACCGCCATAAAAATGATAGAGGCCCTCAAAGAAGATGTGAGAAAATCCCTTAAAGAAATGGAGGAAAAAACAAACAAAAAAGTGGAAGAAATGAACAAATTCCTTAAGGAAAGTAAAGAAAGTACAGAAAGCCAAGAGAAAAAGAAAACAATTAAGCAGGTGAAGGAAACGGTTCAAGACTTGAAAACTGAAATAGAGAAAATAAAGGCAACACCAACCCAAGGCCTGCTGGAAATAGAAAAACTGGGCAAAAAATCGGGAACTACAGATGCAAGCATAACCAACAGAATTCAAGAGATGGAAGAGAGAATCTCAGGCGCAGAAGATAAACTAGAAGAAATAGATTCATCGACCAAAGAAAATCATAAATCCAACAAATCCTTAACACAAAACATCCAGGAAATGTGGGACACCGTGAAATGGCCAAACCTAAGAATAATAGGCATAGAGGAAGGTGAAGAAGCACAGCACAAAGGTGCCAAAAACATATTCAACAAAATCATCGAGGAAAACCTTCCCAATCAGAATAAGGACATGCCTATGAAAGTACAAGAAGCATACCGAACCCCAAATAGGCTGGACCAAAGAAAAAAGACCCCTCGACATATAATAATCAAAACACCTAGCATACAGAATAAAGAAAGAATATTAAGAGCAGTGAAGGAAAAAGGACAGGTAACATATAAAGACAGACCTATCAAAATTACACCTGACTTCTCCATGGAAACCCTCAAGGCCAAAAGGTCCTTGATAGATGTTCTACAAGTATTAAGAGAACATGGATGCCAGCCTAGGCTACTATATCCAGCAAACTCTCAATCACTATAGATGGAGAAAACAAGATATTTAATGAAACAAGCAGATTTTCCCAATACGTATCTACAAATCCAGCCCTACAGAAAGTATTGGAAGGAAAACTCCAACCCAAGGAAGTTAACTAAGCCCACAAAAATGGAGGCAACACATAATCTAACTACACCAGAAACCAGGGGTAAAGCAGAAAAAATATACTCACAATACCACTGCTAACAACAAACCTAAAACAATCTAGCATCAACAATCAATGGTTCTTACTCACCCTCAAAATTAATGGTCTTAACTCACATATAAAAAGACAAAGGCTAACAGAATGGATACAAAGACAGAATCCATTTAACTTCAAAGATAGACATTACCTCAGGGTAAAGTGTTGGGAAAAGATTTTCAAATCAAATGGAACCAAGAAGCAAGCAGGCATGGCTGTGTTAATATCTAACAAGTTAGATTTCAAACAAAAATTAATCAAAAGAGATCAAGACGGTCATTTCATATTCATCACAGGTGAAAGCTATCAACACAAAGTCTCAGTTCTGAACATCTATTCCCCTATTACAAAGGCACCCACATTCATAAAAGAAATGCTACTAAAAATCAAAGCTCATATAAAACCTCACACACTTATAGTGGGAGACTTCAATACACCACTGTCAAAACTAGGCAGGACCACAAATCAGAAACTCAACAAAAAAACAAAAGAACTAACAGAAGTTATGTCTCAACGGGGGTTAACAGACATCTATAGAACATTCCATCCAAACACAAAAGAATATACCTTCTTGTCTGCTCAACATGGAACATTCTCTAAAATCGACCACATACTAGGTGGCATAACAAACCTCAACAGATACAAGAGAATAGGAATAGTCCCCTGTAGTTATCAGATCACCAAGCTTTAAAATTGGAATTCAACAACAACACACATAGCAGAAAACCTGCAAACTCATGGAAACTTAACAATGTGCAATTGCACCACTCCTGGGTCAAAGAAGAAATAAAGAAAGAAATTAAGGACTTTCTAATATTCAATGAGAAATTGGACACAACATACCCAAACTTATGGGACACCTTGAAAGCAGTGCTACGAGGGAAGTTCATTGCACTAAGTGCCCATATGAAGAAAACAGAGGACAGTCACACAAGAAAATTAACAGCCCAAATGAAAACCTTAGAACAGAGAGAAGCGAACTCACCCCATAGGAGTAGACACCAGGAAATAATCAACTTGAGGGCTGAAATCAACAAAATAGAAAGCAGGAAAACAATACAAAAAATCAATGCAGTGAAGAGTTGGTTTTTTGAGAAAATCAACAGGATAGACAAAACTTTATCCAAAGTAACAAAAAAGCAGAGAGGGAACATGCAAATTAACAAAATCAGAATGAAAAGGGAACATAACAATGGACACAAATGAAATCCAGACAATTTTCAGGTCATACTTTGAAATTTTGTACTCCACAAAAATTGAAAATTCAAAGGAAATGGACAAATTTCTGGATAACTATTACTTATCAAAATTAAATAAATAACAGACAACTTAAATAGACCTATATCCCTCAATGAAACCCTTCCAACCAAAAAAAGTCCAGGGCCAGATGGATTCAGTGCAGAATTCTACCAGGCATTCAAGGAAGACATACTAACCACTAATCCCCAAACTGTTCCACAAAATAGAAACAGAAGGTTCATTGCCAAATGCTTTTTATGAGGCCACAATAACTTTGGTACCCAAGCCTCACAAAGACCCAACTAAGAAAGAAAACTACAGACCAATATTCCCGATAAACATTGATGCAAAAATATTCAATAAAATACTGGCAAACCGAATTCAAGAATACACCAAAGAAATGACCCACCATTACCAAGTAGTCTTCGTCCCTGGATTGCAGGGATGGTTTAACCTATGAAAATCTATTAACGTGATCCTCAATATAAACAAATTGAAAAAGAAAAACCATATGATTTTCTCCCTAGATGCTGAAAAAGGTTTCGACAAAATTCAACACCCCTTCATGATAAAGGTCTTTGAGAGATCAGGGATAAGAGGAGCATACCTAAACATAATAAGAGTAATATACAGCAAACCAACTGCCAACATCAAACTGAATGGAGAGAAACTTAAGCCAATTCCTCTAAAATCAGGACCAATATAAGGCTGTCCTCTCTCTCCATATCTCTTCAATATTGTTCTGGAAGTTCTAGCTAAAGCTATAAGACAACAAAAGGAGATCAGGGGGACCAAAGTGGAAAGGAAGAAGTCAAACTGTCTCTATTTGCAGATGATATGATAGGTTACAAGAGTGACAACTATAAATTCTAATAGGGAACTCCTACTGCTGATAAACACCTTTAGCAAACTAGCAGGATACAAGATAAACTCAAAAAAATCAGTAGCCCTACTTTTTTCAGACGACAAAGAAACAACAACAACAACAAAAAAAAAAAATCAGAGAAACATCACCCTTTACAATAATCACAAGCAACATAAAGTATCTCGTTGTATCACTTACCAAACAAGTAAAAGACCTATATAATAAGAACTATGTGGCTCTAAAGAATGAAATTAAAGAAGACACCAGAAAATGGAAAGATATCCCATGCTCTTGGATAGGTAGGATAAACATGGGAAAAATGGCAATCTTGCCAAAAGCAATCTACAGATTCAATGAAATGCCCATTAAAATCCCACCACAATTCTTCACTGACCTTGAAAGGATAATAATCAACTTTATATGGAAAAACAAAAGACCCAGGGTAGACAAAACAACCCTATAAAATAAAAGAATTTCTTGGGACATCACCATTCCTGATGAGGGTGTGAAGAAGACTGCAGAGAGATCCATGTCAGTCGCCATGCACAAAACTCAAGTCCAAATGGATCAAAGACCTCAACATCAATCCAGCCACATTGATCTTCTTAGAAGAGAAAGTAGGAGGTACCCTTGAATAAATTGGTATAGGGGACCGCTTCCTGAACATAACTCCAGGGGCACAGACACTGAGAGCAACAATTAATGAATGGGAAGTCTTCAAACTGAGAGGCTTCTGTAAGGCAAAGGACACAGTGGACAAGAACAAACGGCAGCCCACAGACTGGGAAAATATTTTCACCAATGCTATATCCGACAAAGGGCTGATCTCAAAATGTACAAAGAACTCAAGAAACTAGCCAACAAAACACCCAATAACCCTATTAAAAATAGGGAACAGAACTGAAGAAAGAATTCTCAATAGAGGAAATCAAAAAGGCTGAAAGACACTTAAGAAAATGCTCCACATCCTTAGCTATCAGGGAAATGCAAATCAAAACAACTTTGAGATAACATCTTACTCCTGCCAGAATGGCTAAAATTAGAAACACCAATGACAACTCATGCTGAAGAGGATGTGGAGAAAGGGGAACACTCCTCCACTGCTGGTGGGAGTGCAAACTCAGACAGCCATTTTGGAGATCAGTATGGCAGTTCCTCAGGAAAATGGGAATTTTTTTTAACACAGGACCCAGCAATCCCCAAATGATCCACATCCATTCAACAAAGACATCTGTTCAACTATGTTCATAGCAGCACTATTTGTAATAGCAAGAACCTGGAAGAAACCTAGATTCCCCTCAACTGAAGAATGGAAAATGAAGATGTGGCACAACTACACAATGGAATACTGCTCTGCAGAAAAAAAATAATGGTATCTTGAAATTTGCAGGTAAGTGGATGGCACTAGAAGTAACCATCCTGAATGAGGTAACCCAGTCACAAAAAGAGGAACATAGTATGTACTCACTCATATATGTATTTTAAACCTAGATCAAAGATCACCAGCCTATAATTCACACCACCAGAGGAACTAGGATACAAGGTGTATTCTAAGTGATTCATATAAATCCCTCACAGAAGTGGGAAGGGATGAGTCCCCCAGAGGGCAGGGGAAGTAAGGGGGGCAGCGAATGGAGAGAGTACTAGGAGAAAACGAGGGTGAAGAAATGAACACATGTACAACTAGGAAGATTGAGCCTGGTTAGGAATAGAAGACAGGAGAGAGAGAGAGAGAGAGAGAGAGAGAGAGAGAGAGAACATAAAAGAGGGATTCATTATTGGTTTGAAATGAAAACTGAACCTAAATAAAAGTCTAGAGAACTACAAGACTGCCGTCACCTAACAATTTGAACATCTGTGGAAAGGCTACCATAAATGACCTTCCTGGATAGTGAGATCAACAACTAATTTATCCATGGAGCCCATTATCTAATACCTGTTGGAAACAGGAGCAAACAACAATAAACAGTGAGTCAAACTAGAACCCAGATGCAGATGGAGAGGACAAAACCAGGGTGCAGAAACAAATAGAGACAGATTACATGAACAAGGAGGAGCTAAGGGGCCACCAGGCTGATAGCTGGGAAGCCAGCATGGGACTGACTCAAGGCCCCCTGAATATGGGTCTCAGCCAGAAGGACTGAGCATTCTAAGGAACCTCACACAGTAGAGCCAGGATGTATTCCTGGTACACAAAAGGACCTTGCAAACATATCCCCCATGGAGGGATAACTGCCTTAACATAGAGATAGGGGAGAAGCCCTAGTCCCTACTTCACATGACCTGTCAGATCTACATGACCCCAACTGGATGGCATTCCCCTACATATGGAATTGGAGTGGGGGGATGGGAGGGGAGGGTGTTTAGGATGCATGTGAGCGACAGAGAGGGTAAAAGGGAGGAATGTTGGGAGGGAGGGACAGAGAGGGAACTGCGATTGACATGTAAAATAATAAATTAAATATAAAAAATGCTTTGACTCCAAAATTTAAGTTCAAGGACAAGTTACTGGGGAAAAGGATTTCTATTTTTGTTTCCACAGAAAATGAAAAGCTGTGGATTCCTTACTAACCAATGTGGTTTGATCAAGCCAGACCGCCTGAAACAGAGTACCAGTTGATCCTACATTCAAAACAGCTGGTCAAGGAAGCCTTACACACTACAGCCAGGATTTCTTCATCTTCTTAGAATCCCCAATGACAGTGCCCCTTACCAGCGGGAAGTAGTTTGGAAAGAATGATGCCCAAATTCCCAAATATTGTCTATAAATGTTTTTTTTTTCATTTAAATGGACTTGGTTATAAAAAAAAATTAAAAAAAAAAACACTGAATATCACGAAAAAATAGCAGTAATAATGACATTTGGAAAGTGTTAGCCTTTCCAAAAAAATATAAATTCTGAAAATAAATTCTGAAAAATAAATATAAATTCTGAAAAAAAAAGATTAATTAGCACACCCTGAGGCCCTAAGATCTGTTGACCCTAACACCAAGAGCATGTGGCCTAAAAGGGTCACCAACTCAATGGACAGAGGGTCATACTCCCACCCTAAGCTTGTGGGTTTTGCCTTTAAAAACACCTGTGCCCGGGGAATGGGTCTTCTTTCTAGCCTGCATGCTGAGGGAGCCCTTTTGCGCAAACATTTCCTGTTCATTAAAGTCTCTTGCATGTTGCAGCTACTATACTGGACATTGAGTTCTTGGCGGTACTGACCGAAAATGGGAGACTCCTTTTTCTAAGGGTCTTACAAAATTATGGTCAGAATCTGGTCAGAATCTCAGCACATGTTACTGAGTCAGAGGTGTACATCTTGCTGGGTCGTTTCTGCAACCGCTCATGGCTAGGTGAGGGTCTGGTCACTTCACCAATCATTGGGCCAAGCTCCTGGAGTGCAATTGAAGTCAGGGTGGAGTGAAAACATGAACAAAGTAATCAAAACCATAAGAAGAAACTCATATAAGGAGCTGACACAAGCTAGTGAGAAATCACACCCTCTCCTGTGATATGTGGAGAACCTGCTTAAGACTCTCTTAAAAAGGGTGACAATGGTGTGTCCATATATGTCCATATATGAGGTCACTAGCAGGGGCTCCACGACTTAACTATAGTGCACAAACTGACTTAGAGGAGCCATTTCTATATGGAGAGATCAGTTGCTCATCCTAGACACAGGTATGTGGGTGGAAGGGTGGTAGCTTTGTTCTGCTTCTGTGAGCTGACTTAGAGATGTATTAGGGGAGGCCTTATCTTCTTTGCAGAGTAGATAGGAGGGGGAAGGAATGAGAGTGAACAGTATTGTAAGGTAAAAAATAAATTAATAAAATGATATGATAGTTTACATAAGCAACCCAAAAATCACCTCCAAGGAAGTAATACAACTGATAAACACTTTCGACAAACAAGCAGGATATAAGTTAAATTAAAAAAAAAAAATCAGTAGACCTATGATATGCAGACAACAAATGGGCTGGGAAAGAAATAAGAGAATCATTACCCTTTATAATGGCCACAAACAACATGCATTATCTTGAGGTAATGCTTACCAAACAAGTGAAACACATATATAGCAAGAACATTGTGTCTTTAAAGAAAAAATTAAAGAAGATAACAGAAAATGGAAAGCTTTCCCATGTCTTGGACAGGTAGGATTAACATATTAAAAATGGCAATCTTGCCAAAAGCAATCTACAGATTCAATGCAATCCCCATCAAAAATCTCAACAAAATTCTTCACTGACCTTGAAAGTATAATACTCAACTTTATATGGAAAAACAAAAGACCCAGGAGAGACAAAACAATACCTGTACAATACAGGAACTTCAGGAGCCATCACTATCAAAAGCTTTAAGCTGTACTACAGACTACAGAGCTACAGTCCTGAAAACTGCCTGGTATTGGCACAAAAATAGATAAGTAGACCAATAGAATCAAATCAAAAATCCTGATCTTGACCCACACACATATAAGCACTTGATTTTTAACAAAACAGGTAAAAGTATACAATGGGAGAAATGTCTGTTCAAATATTTGGCTCAGTATTAAACACCATGAAAAAAAATTATAGTTAGGTTATATCTACTACCTCATCAACTGAATATTAATATTAAATCCTGCAAGGACTTAGTGATCATTAACATAGCAATGCATAAATTAACAAAAATTATCATTAATTTTTGGAGAAGCAAAGAATTTGTTTTCTTAACTTCTCTAATTCCTGCATATTTTTTTAAATCCTGGCTCAGAGACCAAAAGAGCTCTTCAGCACTTTTCAGTGGTAGGCCCCAAGTGAGGTAGGTCTCATTGTTGCTGAAAACAAAGTTCTTCGGCATATAATCATATATGGCAAATTTTAAGAAATGGTACCATTTTTTTTTAAATTAGTTCTTATTTAACTGAAAACCTATCTTATTTTACATACTAATCCCAGTTCCTTCTCCCTCCCTTCCTCCCATCCCCCCTCCTCAACCACATTAGTACCATAGTAAGGAGATTCTAGACTGGTTTTGTGCACTAAATTAAATTTATTGAGCTGTATTAACACATGTGGTGTTTTATTTACTCTAACGACTTAGTAAGAGATTTGTCACACACACATACACACACACTCACACACTGTATAGGTGTGTGTTGTAGACAGTGTAATTACAATAGGGCAGGAAATTAGGAGGTGGCTGCTGAAGTTCCCCATCTTCTGTTTTCTGTCTCATAACAAGAGAACCATGCAAAAATATAAAGACATAACTCTTCCACCACAAGAGCAGTTCCAATTTTTAATTTCTTTCAGGCTGAATGTTGAAGTAAGCAACAACATACCCTTGGAAACATACATAAAAATGAGGCATGGCTTAAAAATGGTGGCAGACATCCAAAAGAAAGGACTTAAAGAGGAAGCATTTGTGGTGTACCACAAATTTTTAACATGAGAATCTGCACTTTCCATCTCCTTTCCTGTGACTGTTCCTTCACTAATCCTGTCTTCCTCTTCATGCTTCTCACTCTGCTGAGCTTATGAAACTTGACAAAGACAACTTTAATCAGATTTCTGGCAGCTCACACACACACAAGCTGATAAATGAATGAGGACCTTTCTTTCTCCAGGCACTGGGAAGGAAAGGGATGTGGGATCCCAGGGTGGAACTCTTCTCATTCCAAGAACTTCTGAATCCATGCCTAGAATTTTTATAGAAATAATTATGGAAATTTTATAGAAATGTCATATTTAGACATTTAGAACTTTTATGCATACCTTAGTCACTCTGCTTTATTCATTTAGACACTTCGTGGAGAAACTCAGATAAGGCCCAGAATACTGCAACAAGCTTTCTAAGGGAACAGGATCCAAAATCAACAAGGTAGATCTTCTTTGTCTTTGTGATAGACCTAAATCTCCAGAGTCAGAGGGAGCTACACAAAAAAAATGTCACAGAACTTGAACCTTGTTGGGAGGGGAGGTGATGCAAGCTTAGCATCACAGTACAGAAGAAAGGATTGGCAGTGAATGGAGCTCAAGTCATACATAAGAAACTGACATCTCACAGAACCAGGATGTATCCCTACTGCAGGAAAGTACTTTGAGAGCACATTCCCCATGGTGGGGATAATCCTTTAGCACAGATCCATGGGGGAGGGCCTAGGCCCTACCTCACTCAAATGACTTGACATAACTTCATGAACCCTCATGGAAGGCCTCACCCTGTCTGGGGATTGAAATGGTTGAAATGAGGGAGTCTCTGGGAGGAATGGAGGATCAGAGCGAAAGGGAAATAGGACTGATGTGTAAAAGAAGAAAAAATATATTAAATTAAAAGAATATTCTAATGTCTCTCCCAACTTGTTTTCTTTCCCACTTTGCTGACATTAGGACTATTCTAATTCTCCGTTTTGTTTTTGTGTTGCAGACAATAAATAGACAATAAATATAGCAAACTGCTGAAACAGTATAGCAAGGATTATGCAAAACACCTGCCAGATATGGTCATCAACAAGTGAGCATGAACACAGAATGTTTTTGTATCACTTAGTCAACCTGTGACCTGGGACTGTGTTTTCCTGTTCCAGTGGAGGTTTTGATTGAAGAGATACACTCTAGCTCTACACATACTTGCAAAAACATGGGCTTGTACCTACACAAGTCAACACACAGACACACACACACACACACAAGCACATGGATGTGCACAATCATACAAACACCCAAGGTGCATTAGGGTACTCAGAACATTGAGACAGAATTGTCACTTAAAACAGCTATGCAGTAACTGAGTAAGGGAGTTATGGTTGTTTTTCATAGTACCAGGGTTATGAAGGGGAATAGACTCCATGATGAGATGTCAGACTTGGACACAACTGCAGGTTGTTCATCTCTTTGCTGGCAAGTCTATTCTTCTCAGTTTTGAAGTATTACACTCATCCCATTTCTCTTTCTATAGGAAGAGAGAGAGAGAGAGAGAGAGAGAGAGAGAGAGAGAGAGAGGAAGAAGAGGCAGAAAACAAGGCCTTCTATGAAGATGTAAGGAATACCATCAAAACTCCTCAGACTTTGTCAAATGGAGTGCTCTTCTGGATAGGACGGTGGATGGAGTTGATGAAGACACAAGTGGGGAGGTGGTCCCCAATCTCTAATTGGCATGTAAAAGTGCTGAAGTATCTTTAGAAGAAAGCTTTGTTATTAAAACAGCAGTGGTGTGTGGTCCACAAGAAGCCTTCAAAGAGTTCAAAACGAACACATCATCAGACAAACATGATGGAAAGGTTAAGACGGTAGAAAGCCCAGGTAAGTCACCACAGGTTTAAAGACTTATTTTTAAATGGACCCTATTGCATCTGGGTCAGCTACACACATTTGTGAGTACAAGTCACAAGTCAAGTAAGGTGGTCTGTTGAACAGGTATCTGAAGTCTGGAGCACTGAGAAGCACAGAGAAAGCTTCATCCCCTTTTCCATGTCCCCTTTCTTTGTCTTGCCTGTATCCACTTTGCTGTAGTGACAGAACCTTGTGTGACTGGTGTTCTCTTTCCTTCCTGCCACCTTGACTTCCTGTAAAAGAGGCCTTTAACTTAGTTTAAGCCACATCAGTTTCTTCAAAACTTGTTACATACGGATCCTCATCTTTTCAGAGCTCTGTAGAGATTAGAGGAAGCACATTGGGGAAATAATTAATCATATCCCATAGTAAGGAATGTGCTGTGCAGTGTTACTTTCTAAAAGTCAAACTCTCAGTTAATATAATGACATAACGGAGAGATGTGAAGGAGAGAGACATTTGGTTGTATGAGATTATGTTTTCAACATTAGTTAGACCTTTGTAGGAAATTCTCAAGTAGATCACAGAGATAATGACACTGACTGAAGTACTAGCAGTGACAGTGTCAGAACCTGGGACAGGATCTCCAGAAAGCACCCAACACCTGGGTATGGTTGGCCATGGCTACATTCAAAGTTCTCTTCAGGTGACATGGGGCAGGGAGACAGGAGAAGACATGGAGCACAGGGAAATTCTACTGGACTAAAAGTGCCAGGGAAGGCCAGTACTCCAGGCAGTCTGCTCACATCTGCAGATGTGCTGAAGCACCTGTTCATCTTTGCCCACACAAATATGCACATTCTGATAAATGCACACAGATCATAGACATGTGTAAACACACGGGTCATATATGAAGGGTTTCAAAAAGGGAACTCAAATAATATTGCCTGGAAAAGTTCTCATATATGTCATCTCATTAGTTTATTTACTTTTATTGTTTATTTGTATCATCATATGGCTTTACAGCCTGAATAGGCCTCACTTGAGATCCTGGCACCTCACCAAAGAAATGCTGAAAATCCAAATGTGCATACCCTAGGCTGGATTTTCACAAGTTTCTAAAGTATTGGTTGGATCTTGCCTTATCTGGCATGAGTCAAAATCTCTTCTTGAGTGAGAACCTCAAGCCAAATTGCAATTATCTTCTTAATTAGGCAGAGGTGAAAGTCAGCCTTTCCTAGCTGTGCATTCAGCAATCCACACATTTCCATATGGAGTTGAGTCAGTCTTAGCCAACCTTGGGCCTGTGCACTCAGCAATCTACACATCTGCATAACATAAAGTCAATGCATGAGTAAACTTTTCTGTCCCTATTGGACTGTAGAAACAACCAGGAAAGAGTGAGTGGCCCCAGCTACATTGAGAAAACTGTACCAGGGACTTTGTTGAGCTTAGTGCACCATCTTCACTCACAATTGGAGTGTAGTATGCAACATTTTTAGTTTGTGTGTTCACATGAATGGCCATGTGAATTCCAGAACTCTAGAATCTCAAGGGTCTAAACCATCCCTACAAAATATCTCATTTGGGACTGTCTGTGGTACTATGACCTTGAGAAAGACTGTGTATGTTTCTATGTAATTGCAACCTCTCAAAATATGACAGGGATTCTGTAGCCTCATAGATCTTGCAGGAAGCAAATGTTCATTACAACTGAACTTGCCCTCCAAAAGCTTTTTTCAAGGTAGAGGCTCTGGAATACTAGTAGTTAGGCTCCCTATATATATCTGTTAAACCAAATTGGGACATAGCTTCTAATAGTTCTTTTTCCTCTGGCCTCTGCAGGAAATGCACTCATATATGTAATCCCACATACACACACACACACACACACACACACATACTTGTAATTTTTAAAAATACTGTAAAAATGGTCTATATATACAACTTCCCACATATATGGCATGAAAGAAAAAGGAGTCTATTTAGGGGAACAAGAGGGAACTAGATGGAAAGAAACACAGGAGAGTCATAGTGGGTAAATACGGTAGAAAAGCAAATACCCCCCCACACACACACACACACACACAATTTTATACAAAAACTCATTTTGTATGCTAAGTTTAACAATTTTTAAAAGGTGTTCCATATAAATAAAAGGTATGTTGGGTAATCATTGGAGACAGAGGAAAACCAAGTCAAACTGCATATGTAAAATGTCTTAACTACATTTAAGAACCAACAGATAGGGGCTGGTGAGATGGCTTAGGTTGTGAATACATTTGACAAGGAGTCTGATGACCTAAGTTTGGTCCCCAAAACTCAAATGACAGAAGCAGAACTATCAAAAGTTGTCTTCTCAGCTCCATTTGTGCACCATGGTATGCAAATGTGTGTACACACACAAATAATTTGTTATTGATTAGAAGTATCTGAACGGAAGCCAGAAGGTATGCCCTTTTAGTCCCAGAAATAGATAGGCAGAGGCAGATAGATCTCTGTGAATTTCACGCTAATCTGGTCTACAAAGAGAGTCTAGGTAGGATCCAAAACCACAAAATAAAAGTAGCTGAACAGGGAATAAGGATAGTTGAAAACAAAATTGAACCTAAAGCATAAACAACAAAAAGTATATAAAGATATACATGAGACATGGTATGATGTCATAACACATGGGGGTTAAGATACGGCTCAGTGGTTACAAGCACCCAGAAGACCTGGGTTCAGTTCAGGAATCATCCGTACCACTCTCCAGTACTAGAATATCTAAACACCCTCTGCCTGCTCCAAGGGAAATATACACACATAGTACACAGAAATGCATGTAAGTACTCTCACATTCATCTAAGGCAGAATCTAATTGTTCTTGTTCTCATATACTTTAAACTTAAATCAAAGATAGATATATATATATATCTGTAGTTGTAGAAAAAGTCAGAGTGGAAAGAACAGCACAGAGACATTTTTTTAAAACAACAAACAAAAAACTGAGGCATGAGAAACCTTTCATAGCACCAGACCTACCATTATCATGAATTGCATCCATGACATCTTATACCAGGATAAATAATCATGTGACTCTTAAGACCATGCTGTTAATGAAAGATGGCTTTACCATTTTCACTTGTGCTTGTTAAAGAACAAAACAGACCCAGCCACGACAAAAAAAGGAGAAATCTTGTTTCACACCAGAAAACAGTTGATTCAAATACATACATGAAAGGTATGTAGGTGTAGGAGTTGGGGAAGGGGCACAGTACCCATGCATGTTGAGACCAGAGGCCAATGCTAGGTGTCTTTTTAGGTGCCCTGCGCTTATAAGAAAGAAAGAAAGAAAGAAAGAAAGAAAGAAAGAAAGAAAGAAAGAAGGAAGGAAGGAAGGAAGGAAGGAAGGAAGGAAGGAAGGAAGGAAGGAAGGAAGGAAGGAAGGAAAAGAAAGATGTATGTGGGTGCTTTTGTCTGCATGTGTATCACATAAGTGCAGTGCCCTTAGGAGACAGAAGAGGGCACTAGATTCCCTGACACTTGGGTTATGTGCTGCTTGTGAACCACCAAGTAGGTTCTGGAAAATGACAAAGGTCTTTTGATTGAGTAGCAGGTGTCCTTAAAAACATTGATCTATCCCTCCAGCCCCTCCTCCATGTCATTTTTTGAGACAGGTTTCTCTTCAGCTACCTTACACCTTGCCATGCTGAAGGGCCAACTTGCTCTGATGCCTGGATTTTATGTGGTTTCTGAAGTCAGATTTTCAGGTTTACACAGACAGTGCCAACTTCCTGCACCACCATGTGTTTTCTGATGCTGCCTGCCCAAATCCAGTGTTACAACTTCACTCTGAGTTAAGTCTCATTTTTGATACAAGGGTAAAATGACTGATGTCCTAGGTACAAGTTTAACAATCTAGGTAAGTTAGGGCATGAAACCTTCATGCATTTGACTTCACAGATCAGAGCTAACATATCTATCCCAGTCTGCCTCCTTCCTCAAGTAGAATAATATTCCCCACACCTGCCTGTCCTATGGAAGTTGGGAATGAACAAGAGGTATCAAAACTATGACACAAACGTCACGGTAAAGAAGCTTGACCCTACTCACCAGCAATCTCTCCTGCTGCCCTCTCACTGAGATCCTTCCTATTGTTACGCTGGAAGATTCTGATGGTCACATCCCAGGCTTTCTTCTCTATGAATCTTCACTAGTAAGTTGGGAAGATCTTCTGATGAGCCGTCTTCACTTTGTTCCAAGAACTCTGTTTCAGTTTATACTGCATGATTTCCTGCTCGAAGGCCTCTTGAACTCCATGAACTTTGAGAACATTCAACAAGATAAATAAATAAAAAAAAAATAGTCAGGCAATAGTGTTACACAACTTTAATTCCACTCACCGGCAGTCTAAACTCTATGAGTTTTAGCCCAGCAAGGTCTATAGAGTGATTCTAGGACACAGTGGACTACACAGGGAAACTTGTTGCAAGAAATGAAAGTAAATAAATACACTAAATAAATAATAAATTAATGATATACCATGGTCCTATACACCTTTAAACCCTGCACTCAGTAGGCAGAGGCAGGATTATCTCCCAGCTTGAGACAGTCCATGGAATACAAAATGAGACACTGTCTCCAAATAATAAATAAATAGATAGATAAATAAACAAATAGGCAGGAATGAAATAACAAAAAAGTATAAATGATCAAAAAGAATCAGCTAGCAACTGGAAAACTCATCCGATGTCCTGCAGGTGTCAGAAGCAGAGGTTGTCACAACTTTCAATCCAGTCTAATGATGGTTTTGTTCCAACATAAGGGCTCTTAGAGAACAATAGCCCTCGTCTTCTTACTTCTTTTCATTTAAAGAATTTTGTTTTCAGCTTTAGAGATCAGTCCCTGGGCCTTGGGCATGCCACACAACCATTCTCACCACTAAGCTAAATCTTCAACCCCTGACAGAAAAGCTAAAGGCTAATTTTAACAGGTGAAAAATTCCTCCCTAAGACTTTGAATTCCAACATATTCCTCAAACAACTGGGTCAAAAAGAACTCAGCTTGATTCATCCAGAACTTATTTTACACCCACACCCATGCTCACAAATCCATATATCCTTACACATAGCACAACACACACACACACACACACACACACACACACACACACACACACACACACACACAGGGTTTTTTAAAACAGGGTTTCAATGCATAGCCATGGTTGTCCTGGCACTAACTCTGTAGACCTGGATGGCCTGGAACTGAGGTTAGCCTGCCGCTGCCTCCCAAGTGCTGGGATTAAAGGTAAGACCCACCAATGCCCTGTGAACACACCCACCACCTTTTCATTCATTATTTTATGTGGTATAGGGTGCTAGGTTCAAAGGCATAGGACACAAGATCAAGTATTTCCTTTATATACATAATAATATTGACTTTGAGGCATGCCTAAGCACTTGATCTCTGATAATATGACACAGGGGGTGTGCATCACCAGATCAGAGGCTTAATTTTCAAAGTGTTTTCTGTCTTCTCTAAAACCGCTCCAGTGTTCACTTTGCTTCTCTTTTCTGCTCACATACCAACGACTTAGGTTTGTGATACTGCATGCACCTACGGAGGTTTTTATGAGAGGAAGGGTGAAAAGCCAGGCAGTGGAAGGGAGCAGGGTCCTTGGCAGCACTTATTCAGGTAGGCAGGGGCCAGCACAAGCTAAAGGACTTGCACTCAACTCTTCTAGTTCTCCTGAGCGACACTAGTTCCCCCTGGGGATAATACACACTTATCCTGACATCTATTCTAGTCTAGAGATTGAGTCGGGTGGCTTCACACTCTGGGTCTCGATTGCTTTTATGCACTCTGAGCCAATTCCCTGGAAAGTGGTCTTGGGACTCTGTTGTGACAGGTATCCTGATTCAGCTTCCAGTTCCTGGCCCTCTATACTCGTACCCTTCTCAAATCCTTGTCTGTCCTCCAGCTCACCCTTCATTGTCGGCCGGCTTTCCGAGCTATCCCAAGAAGTCTACTTGATTTAAGCCTCACTCACTCCTTCCCTTTCTTTGCTGTGTTCTGCAGCTTTAAGCCACCAGGGATCTTTCTTGTTGTAATTTCCTCTGGAAAATCCTCTGTGCCCAAGAAACAAAGTAAGCACAGCCCACACACTTGCTCCAGGGTCATCAATGGACCTGGACCAGACTGGATTTATTGCCTTGCATGATGTCATAGGGCCGCTTCGGCCTCTGGCTAGACATGTGCCTTGGGTTTACCTCCATGGCAAAGTGGCCCCTTCAGTGGTGGGTGGGGTCTGTTTGTTGTGATCTCTTCAGTTGTTGTCTCCCCCCTGGCTGCAACAGTGGGGCTGCTGGTCAGGATAAATGACTATAGGAGGCAAGCTGTCAGGGAGAGGATGCTGGGGAGAGTGGGGATTATGGAGGCAGAAATGCAGCTGAAATAGTGGAGGGAATGGCTGTAGGGAGGGTTTCAGAGTCCTTTGGAGGGGGTTGGATTTATTTGTTGTTTGGTTTTTAAAGTTTTTCCAGACAGGATTTCCACTGTTTAACAGCCCTGCCTGACTTGGAGCTCTGTAGAGCAGGAGCCCTCAAACTCAGAATCTGCCTGCCTCTGCCTCCTGTGTGCTGGGATTAAAGGCATCTCCACAATCCTCTGTTATTTATTTATTTATTTATTTTTATTTTAAAATAAGGGCCTCATATGGCCCTTAGCTGTCCTAGAATTCATTGGCAGTATTAGTAGTCATGTTGTGTAATGATGTCTGGGGTTTACTTCTGTTTCAGCTACTAAGTACTTTTATCAACTCATTTAATGAGTACAAAAGGAGAGTAGCTTTAGTTGGCTTTGGTCTCAGAACTCTTGCTTTTTCAAATTAGTTTTCCCCTCTGAAGACAAAGTAACCATGTACAGCTCAGAACTTGCTATGTAGAGTAGGCTGAGCTCGAAAGTGTAATATTCCTGTTCCAGCTTCTGACACATTAGAATTTACAGTCCTCTCTTACCACATCCATGAATACATACATGCATACATGTTCCTCAGCCTGCCCCGTGACAGGATTAGAGGAGATCACTACTGTATCCAGTTCTGGATCTTTTTAGTAGATACATGTATGTGAGAGAGGCAGGTATTTCTGTGCTCTTCTGTGCTCAAGCTGTATGTAACAGCATGAGAACAGCAGATAGTGAGTATTTCTCTTCTCATTCAAAAGGTTTAGAAACAGAAATGTGTCATCCTGTGAAGTTTCCTGGAGGGGGGGCATTGGCTTGTGTTTGCTAATTGTACAATCCTAATTTGAAAACTTAAAGCTGGGATTGATCTTATTTGAAAAGTTTTCAAGACCCTTTTCATTCTGTGTCATTTGAGATCTTGGAGTGTGATTCTCCTGTGCTTGCTTCATAGGATGGCTTGGAGTATTCTACAAGACAGCACTATTTAACAGACAATACCCAGCTTCATCCGGGCCTTCCAAAATACAAGGCACAAATTATGAACTTCTTGGCTGTTCTTTGCACTTGATCCAAATTCTGGCCTCAGTACAGAGTACTGGCAAGCAGAGCTGTAGGTTTTGGATCGAGGATAACATGGACAACCAGCATCTGCCAGGTCGGTTGGTTATTTATTGTGTTTAGGTCTATGCTTGTGTTATCACCATGTCACGTATGTGGAGGTCAGAAGAGAATGTACAATAGTTCCTTCTTTCAATTAGATAACTAATCAGTAACAATAGTGCACCACCTCAACCATGGCTCTGCCTCTACCCAATTCGCTTTCAGTCAGTCCCTCCAAATGAAAAGGCCTCACTACCACCCTCCTCTCCACTCTCCCCACCACCACCACCACCTTACTCTCTCCCTCACCACATTCACCCTGCCACCCTGGGCTCCACCCTCCAGGCAGGGCTGATTTCTCACCCTCTGCAGCTTGGTTGAGATCCAGTCTTTGCAGAGGCCAGGAGCTCTGTGCATGCTTAGTTAGGTGTGGGCGGGTACCTGCGGAAAAGACAGTTGGGAGGGTTGGAATTCTGGCCTCTGAGGCCATGAAAACTGTTTCAGTGTGCTGTTGGCTGCCTTCTCTGATCCAGCAGGAGGAAAAAACTGCCACTTATTCCCAATTCAGAGGCAGTGGATCGAGACCTGCGATAGCCATAACACTCTCCCGACATCTGGTTAAAATTAGATTTAGAATCACTAGGGCCCAGCCGGACATTCATGTCAAGAGCATGTCTCCCCACACCAAGGCTTTGCGGTTATTCTGACAGTCTGAATTTGCCAAATCAGCTTTTACCCTCAAACACAGCACATGCCTTCTTTCTTTTAGATGGGACAGACGGCAGATATTCATAGGTTCTGTCTTCCAGGCTGTGTAAGTGGTGGAATTTCCTTGTCTGGTTTTCATTCTTTTCTCTTTCTGTCAGTTTCTATTTCTTTCCTCTCTTCGTGGATTATCCTCAAACATATTACAGTTAAATGAACAAATGCATCCATTTACTTTAGTAAACAAACAGAAAATATTATTTGAATTAGCTCTGGTTCAAAATAGTACAAATGCTTTTCATATTTCTATATATCTGTGTCTATAGACGTGTGAGAAGTTGCCCCCACATTATTGACTTAGGGATTTTACTTTTTCTATTTTGAAGAATTTTCACATTTAGTTTCAGGTTTTGATAAATTCCATGGAACTACAAAGTACAATTAACCCGAATTCATTCCAGGTGTAAGTTTACTGTTCTCCAGGGCCTTAATGTTTGCTCCAGCTCCACCAATATCTTGTTTCTTCCTAACTACTCATGTCTGACTTCCCTGTTCTTAGAGGATTTACATTAGGAGTCTGTAAATATTAAATTATCCTCTGCTGCTTTAAGATGTTCTTTCCCTAGGCTCTCAGTACTTCTATAGCACAGAACTTTATCAAGGACCAGAGTGTCCTGTCTGAAATACAACACTCAGAAACAGTTAGCACCTGTAGTTCCCCATCTGTGTTTATTTTCTGACTTCTCTAACTGCTGCCAAGTCAGCAGATGCAAACACAGGTGTTCCAAAGGAATGGTACATCCTGGATCCTGAAATCCTCCAACTCCTTTTCCATGGGTCACTAGGAAGGCTAATCATGGTTGTCAACTTCACACCCAATTAAGAATTTGCTTCTTTCCTGTTGGCCTGTGGGCATGTCTGTGGGACATTTTCTTGGTTCACAATTGATGTGCCCACTGTGGGTGGTACTGTTATTCCTAGGCAGGAAGGCCCCTGTTGTGCAAAAAAAAAGTAGCTGAGCTTCAGGCAGGGAGGAAGCCAGAGAGCAGTGAGCTTCCTTGGTTTCTATTTCAGGCTCCTCCATTGAGCTGCTGAAATGGCTTCCTTTGGTTCTAAATCACAAGCTTTTATATGAAGTAAACCATTTCTTCCCCATGCTGGTTCTACTTATATTTTATCACAGCAATTGAAAGCAATTTCAGGGTATGTAATTACGCCAGCCTTTTTTTCTTTTCATTTAATGTCTGTTTCCTTCCTAATGTATTTTTATTCAATTACATTTTTTCTTTATATTGGTTTTTCAATCGATTTATTGTAATTGAAATATTTATTGCATAAAGTGTGGGAAAATGATTTGTAATGCAAAGCAATTCTGTTTCCAAACCTTTCCGTCCTGAGTTGTCCACAAGAGTGTTCTATGACAATTTTGTGATAGCGAACTTGGAGAATCTTTCTGTGAAGAGGACATGCTTGTTATCTGGGAAAATAATGACACATGAGGGTGGAAACTGGGGAAGGTCAGCTAGTAGCCAATTGGGTAACACGGGGCCTTGCCTAGCTGAGACACAAGCCCATTGTGTGCCTAGTGTCTTGGTTGACACAATTGTTTCTTCTTGGCTCCTTGTATGTACTTTCTCCAAAGACACCCTGGTGATATGAGTGCTCACTACTCATTCTTAGGTAATGAACTAACAAATCAGATACTGTGCTTCTGGTATATGAGTAGTTGCTCATGGGCATTAAAGCATACCCAGTTCCCTGAAACAGTCTCTGGAGTGCTTCATCTGCCTGCCCTCAACTGACCCACCAGTATTACAGTCTGGGGAGGGCAAACAATGACTCTAATGATACTTTTCAGGGAAAGAAGGCTATAGTTTGGATTATATCACACTGATTGGAAAGACACTCTTGTTTTATTTCTCAATGTCTATATGTCATATGTCAACCAGAGGCAGAGATAATGTTCCAGATTTCAACTTTCTTTATGTGAACCTGAGCAACGAGAACATAGGCAATGTTCATTATATTTTTAGTATAATTTCATAGGTTTCAAAACAGGTAACTTGGTAACTTTTTCAGACAGATAATTATGTTCATAGTACTGTAGGTGTGTGATGTGTACTGAGTATCAAAGATAAATTGTCCCACTGCCAACAGATGCTAGCTGCTCAAAGTATCTACATGCATGCTCTATTACCAGCTCTCTGTGTAGCAGGACATGACCTTAATTCAGAAAAAAATAGAGCCTCCTCCATGAGCCCATTCCTTGTGTGTTAGTGTAGAGAAAAGAAACTCTATGAGGTCATTACTTGTTTGACGAAGGCATTTTCATTTTAGTATGACTTTAGTCTTACACTGGCAGTACAAAGACATTGTAGAGACCTTTTCAGATGCCACACTGGAGTGACTTCACACTGTGTCACTCCAGTGACTGGATGTGTCACACAGAATGAGTCAATCTTACACATGATTAGGAAATGAAATCCACATTTCACTCACATTAGACTTTACCTCCAGCCCCCTTTCTTTTTACATCTGAAAGTGTGAACTCAGCCTTCACTTCTACAAACTGTGTGCTTGAGTTTACCTCATGTGTGGAATTCCTGGAAATGAGTAGATCAGAGAGCAGAGTACGAACCTCTCCAGAAGAAAGAACCCATATTTTTAAAAGAAAATATTTTTCCTATATTCATTATTTTCTCTTATTTTACAATTCAACCCCAAGTCTCTCTCCTTCCTTCCATCACACCCTCTTTATCCACCCCCTCCAGTCCCATTCCATGTCCCCACCCATAGAGAAGGTGATGCCTTCCAGGAGGGATCAAAAAAATCTGTCAAGTCATTTGGAGTAGGGACTAGGCCCTCCCTTCTGCCTCTAGGGTAAGGGAGTATCCCTCCAGGGCCAATGTGCTCCCAAAGTCTTTTCCTGAACCAGGGATACATCCTGGCTCCACTGTCAGAGGTCCCTTAGACAATCCACACCTTCTAACTGAGACCCATGTTCAGGGGGTCTGAGTTGGTGCAATGCTGGTTTCCCAGGTATAAGTCTGGACATCCATTAGTTCCTCCTTGTTCAGGTCAGCTGTCTCTATGGGTTTCTGTAGCCTCGTCTTGCCCCCATTTTCTTATCACTCCTCTCTCTCTGCATTTGGATTCCAGTTTTATTCAGTGTTTAGCTGTGGGTGTCTGCTTCTGTTACTAGATGAGGGCTCTATGATGGCAAATAAGTTCCTCATCAATCTCATTATCATGGAAGAGCATTTATGGTTGCCTTTCCTCTGTTGCTCAGATCATTAGTTGGGGTCATCCTTGTAGGTCTCTGAACACTTATAGTCAGTTTTCTCTTTTATGTTATCCTTTATTTTTGCTCTCTTGTCCTCCTGAGTCAATCTTCCTAGTCCCACATGCTCTCCTCTCCGCCCCTTCTCTTTGTCCTTGCTTGCACTCCACTCACTGCCCACCTCCACTCCCTATATGCTCAGGAGATATTGTTCCTTTCCCCTTCTATGAGGGACCTTGCATGAATCTCTTTGGTTCCTCATGTATCCTATTATCTCTAGCAGTGTGGATTATAGACTGGTGGTCCTTGGCATTATGTATAAAATTCATATATGAGTGAGTACATTCCATGTTCCTCTTTTTGTGAGTGGGTTACCTCACTCAGAATGGTTACTTCAAGTTCCATCCATTTGCCTGCAAATTTCAAGATTCCATTTTTCCCCCCACTGAGTAGTATTCCATTGTGTAAATGTACCACATCTTCCTTACCCATTCTTCAGTTGAGGGACACCTAGGTTTCTCCCAGGTTATTGCTGTTACGAATAATGCTGCTATGAACATAGTTGTACAGATGTCCTTATTGCATGAATGTGGATCAATTTGGTATATGCCTAAGAGGGGGATTGCCAGTTCCTGTGGTAGACTCATTCCCATTTCCTGAGGACACCATACTGATGTCCAAAATGGCTGTACAAGTTGGGACTCCCACAGGCAGTGAAAGAATGTTTGACTTTCTCCACATCCTCTCCAGCATAAATTGTCATTGGTGCTCCTAATTTTAGACATTCTGGCAGGATTAAGATGGTATCTCAGAGTTGTTTTGATTTGCAGTTCCCTGATGGCTAAGGATGTTGAGCACTTTAAGTGTCTTTCAGCCATTTTCGATTCCTCCATTGAGAATTCTCTATTCAGTTCTGTACCCTATTTTTAATAGCGTTATTTGGTGTTTTGGTGAGTAGCTTCTTGAGTTCTTTGTATACTCTGGAGACCAGCACTCTCTCTGATATGGGGTTGGTGAAGATCTTTTGCCAGTCTGTGGTCTTGTCAACTGTGTCCTTTGCCTTACAGAATCTTCTCAATTTGATGATGTCCCATTTATTAATTGTTGATCTTAGTGTCCTTGCTACTTTTGTTCAGTTCAGGAAGCTGTCACTGTACCAATTCATTCAAGGGTACCTCCTACATTCTCTTCTAAGAGGTTCAGTGTGGCCTGATTTATTTTGAGGTCTTCTACAGGTCACCATCCTATTATGCCAGCACCATTTGTTGAAGATGCTTTCCTTTTTTCATTGTACCATTTTAGATATTTTGATAAAAATCAGTTGTTTGTAGGTGTATGCATTACTATCAGGAATTACAGTCCTATGAATTATAGGTTAAACTTCATGACTTGGTCTGTGCATTTGGAGAAAGTTAAAGGAGTCAATATTATACATGGGAATGTTCTATCTTCCTGATTTTGCAGTGGCCTTTTCAGTACTATGTTATCATCAATCTCTATAAGTAGTTTGTGCAGTCGGCATAAAATACAGTTTATGTGATTCCCAACTCAAAAGATTAGAAGTTCGAAATATATCATTATGCCTTGTTTTTATGGATTTTATTGTTGATTATTTTTTTCAAAAACCCATACATTTTAGTTAAACTCACATGAAATATTTCTTATGAGAATGGATTGACAGCTGGTGTAGAGTTATTCTTGTATTCTGTGGGATGGAGTATGCCTTGTTATGTGATAATCTACATTTATATGCTATGGAAAATAATTTGTCAGTGATTCATTTTAGGATGGAAGCTTCATTAAATGAGTATCATGAGGATACTCACATGATTTTTCTAGTGTTCCTTAAAGATTTATTTATTTATTTATTTATTCAATGGCAATGTTGGAATGCCGAATGGTGTTTATTGAGTGGATGGAGTGGGCTTATATACTGACTCACAGCACAGTGGAAAATAACAGGCTTATTAGGTTTAGCTCCTCCCCACCAGGTGTGTGTTAGCATAACAGGAAGAGTAACAATGACAACTCTGGGTTGTGGATGGGGGCAGGAAGAGTACCAATAGTAACTCTGGAGCAAGAAGTTGTGGCCAACAGCTTCAGGCTTGCTCAAGATACCAGGCAGAGCCCTACTAATCTCAAATTCCACCTTCTCAGAAAAGTCTTCATTAACTACCTTTTATAAATCAAGTATTCTTCCTGCCCAAATAGTTATAGTCACATATGTTGATTTAAGGAGTAGGTTTTTCCGCCAGCCTGGCTGGTCTTATCCAGTTGCCATGCCAGCCCCAAATAACACACAGAGACTCTGTATTAGATATACTGCTGTTGTCCAGGTAGTAGTTTCTTATCGGCTAGCTCTGTCTTAAGCATTAACTCATTTCTGTTAATCTACATTTTTCGTCCAGGTCTTGGACTAAAAGGGGAATTATAGTAGGATATTCACTTTGTCTCCTTCTGTGGCACTGATCATGCCCATTGAGGGTGGACCCAGGGGTAGAAGTGACCCATGGAAGGAGGTCTGAGTAGGAGGAACGTGTTTTATCTCCTTGATCTGTAGTTATAGGTCGTTGTTAAGTGTTTACCTTGGTTGCTGGGAACTTAGATCTGGTTTTCTGGAAGTCAAAGAAACATTCTTAATCACCAGTTATCTCTCCACCAGCTCCAGCATTACACACCGACAGAAACTAACTCTGCCAGTCTCAAAGATGCTTTCTGGGATGGATGCAGTGAGAGAGGCCTGTAAATTCTAACATGCCAGAAGCTGAGACAGGAATATTACACTTCTGAGTTCAGCCTAGGCTACATAGTAAGTGTCTGGGCTAAACAGGGTAATTTTGACTTCAGAGGGGAAAACTAATTAAAAAAACAAAACAAACAAACAAACCAACAAAAAAAAAAAAAAACCAGAGGTCCAAGACCAAAGCCAACTAAAACTACTCTCTGATTTTACTCATACAGAAGATAGAAGAAATCCTTACACGAGGTGATAAAAGTACTTCATAGTTGAAACAGAAGTATAATCCTGTTACCTTTACACAATGTGACTACTAATAATGTGTAGAGAGCTTTTAAGCTGTTGGCGGGCTTTCCCTGGGGTCAGAAGATTTTTCAAGGTTCCTGAATAAACTGCTTAAAGAACAGTCAGAGCATTGTGTCTTCCTTGCTGGTCGAGGTGGTCGCGACAATATTGTGAATGAATTCTACAACTGCTAGGGCCATATGAGTCCCTTGCTTAAAAATAAATAAATAAAAATAAATAACAGAGGGTTATGGAAGATGCCTTTAATACCAGCACGCAGGAGGCTGAGGCAGGCAGGTCTTAGAGTTAAAGGCCACCTGGACTACAGAGTGAATTTCAGGTTGAGCAGGGCTGTCAAACACAGAAACCCTGTCATGAAAAACTACAAACAAACAAACAAACAAAGACCTCCTTAAGCCTCCCTACAGCCATTACCTCAGCTATTTCAGGTGCATTTCAGACTCCCTAGTCCCTCTTATACCAGAGCCCTCTCCAGGACAGCTTGCCTCCAATATCCTTGATCCTGAAGGGCAAACAGACTAAGGCAGCCACGGGGAGACAACAACTGAGAGATCAGGAGAAACATACTCCAGTAGCCACAGAAGCAGCCACTTTGGCCGCCCCTCCCTTGGCTGTGGAGCTAACCCCAAGGCACATGTCCCCTGGAGGCCCACATGGCTCAATGATGTCACCCAAGGCTTCAAAGTGGAAGTGTGATCTTGGCCCATGGATGTCCCTGGAGCAAGTCTGTGTTTGCAAAGTGCCTATTTTCTTTCTTGAGCATAAGTGATTTTTCCAGCAGAAATTTAAATAACAAAGAGCCCTGGTGGCTGAAAGGTGCTGAACACAAGGAAGAAAGGGAAGGAGTAAGTGAGGTCTGAAGTCGACTGCATAGGAGACCTTGGGAGGCCTAGATGAGAGACACAAAATTGGAACAGATGACATTATAGATGGTCAGAAACTGGAAGCGGAATCAGGGATACCTGTCACAACGGAGTCCCAGGACAACTTCCAGGGAATTGACTCACAGTACACAAAAGCAATCAAGGCCCTGAGTGTGAATCTGCCTGACTCACTCTCTAGACTTTAATAGAGGTCAGCATGAGTGTGTGTGTGTGTGTGTGTGTGTGTGTGTGTGTGTGTGTGTGTGTTATCCCCAGGGGACAAGTGTCGCTCAGGAGAAATAGAAGAGGTGCATCCTAGGCCTTTAAATTCTTTTGGCTACTGCCTGCATGGATAACTACTGCTCCTCTCCACTGCCTGGCTGTTCACCCTTTGTCATATGAGAAGCTTCCTAGGCACAGTGTCACACAACAAAGGACTTGGTACTTGAGCAGAAAAGAGATGTGTCAGGAAGGGGAAGCAAGCACTGGAGCAGTATTAGAGGAGAGAGAGAACACTGTGAAGATTAAGCTTGTGATGTGATGACTTATACCCCTGCCGTGTCCCTTTGGCATGATTCAAAGTCAATATTATTATGTTCATGAAAAAAAGTAACTATATTCCTAATGGCTTAGAAATGTTAATGAGAATAAAATAAATTGTACAAATATCTATGAGTATATGAATCTATGTGTCATTGTAAATCAACTACTTGAGAAGCACTAAATATACCAGAACTTAGAAGGCAGAGGCAGGTGGCTGTCTCAGTACTAGGACAGCAAGGGCTACACAGACATACAACCTGTATTAAACAAACAAAACAGAGAGTGATAGAGAAAGCAAGAGAGAGAGACTAAGAGAGAGAGAGAGACAGAGAGAGAGAGAGAAACTGTCCATGAAATAAATATTTTGAAAGGTCAGTAAACTTTTAATTTTACTTACTCATGAGAGTGAGACCACTGTGATGATTTTTTAAAATTTAAATTTGAAACAAGCTACTACACATGTCAGTCCCAGTTCCCACATCCTTATTTCTTCCCTATCAACTGCACCAACCACCATCCTATCCCCTTTCTGCTCCCCAGGGAGGGTGATGCCTTCCATGGGGAGCACATATTCTTCTGATATTGATGGACTGTTTAGCCATCCCTGTCTTGAAGTACCTCAAACATTGTGTATTCTGTATTTTACCCCCTCCTTTAGAAAAGGGTAGGTATCAGTTACTGTTGATATGTTAACATAAAGCAGGTGGTTAGCCTCAGACTTGTTTTTACTGTCTGGTTAGTGGAAAAGAACCCCGCAAAGACGGAGGTATAATGTGATGTTTTACTCTTACTTTTCTGTGGGACACACCCCTAACTCAAGAATCACACCCAGGGGCTTATTTTTAATAATGAATTTCTGGCCTGAGCTTGGTCTGTTGATAGCTTTTCTTATCTATAAATTAGCCCAATTACCTTTTGCCACTGGGCTCTTTCCTTTTTTTTTTTTACCTCTGCATATCTTATTTCACTCTTACTCCTGGGCTCGGTGAGTGGCTGGTCCATGACATCCTCCTCCCCTTGTTCTCTTCTTGCTTCCTCTCTTCCTCCTTTCTCCTATGTATACTGTCTGCCAGCCAGCCCCCCCCCCTTGTACTTTCTCCAGCCTCGCTATTGTCCTCCAGCTCTTTATTAGACCATCTCCTGTTTTAGAAAAGGACAATAACACAACTTCACAGAGTTAAACAGATGCAGCATAAACAAAAGACCCAACTTAAAATAATATTCCCCAACCAGTAGGTTCAGGAAAGAGCACTACCCAGGGTTGCAGCAGATGACAGCAAAGTGAGGTACTTGCTGTCCAGGGAAGAATAGACTGTTGCTGCCCCAACTGGGGAGGAGGTGATGCTTGAGTGTTTCAGGACTGAATGCAACTGTGAAGTAGTTTCACTTAGTGTTTCCTAGGACCCGTGTAACTTAATATTGCATGTGCTGTTGTTGAGAGTGAGTAATGCCCAAGATGCTTTCATATTTGTGACTGAAAGTAAGGGGTGGAGGACACCTCCCAAAGAGCAGCCACATGGGGTCCACAGATTGACGAACAAGGACAGAGGGCTGTGGTGCTCAGTGTCCCCATTCCCCCTCCTTGACCTCCCTGGAAGCCCAGGCAGTTTCCCCTGGTGCTGGAATGGCTCATTTCCCTAAAAAGCCCAGCTCCTTTTCACTTCAGTCTAACCTTGTGGTCCTGACTCATTTAATGACCTGGCTCATCCATATCTCAAGCTTTCTTCCCCACAGGGTTAGAGAAGTCTTGCATTACAAAGAATTTTGAATGCTCCAAAGAGTTACCTCAAAGATGCAGGACAGGAAGTCAGTGTTTGACCTGTCAGCAGTATGGTAGTTGCACAGTTAGCGTGAGTGTTACTGTTACACCTTGGCAGCTGTGTGGAGCAAACACTTAGACAGACAGAAAGCTAGGCAAAGATGGTGGCTCTCAGGAATGGGGTATGAGGGTCCTGGTGTCTGAGACCAGAACAGTGAACCATACCACCATGTCTCTGAGCAGGAGCTGGGACTCCAGCAAGCTGAGGCCTTTATAAGTTCCTTCCTAAAGCAGAGAATACCACACTTGAGTCAGCAAAATTGTGAGAGCCATCTGCAGAGCAAGGCTGAGGTCTTGGAATATTTCACTTGCCAAAAGCCTAAGCAGCAGCAGAAAAAAATCCAAAGGCTTCTCTGCCAAACAGAGGAGAGTCATGAGGTTGTTTGACATTAACCCTGAGCAACAGAGGTACACACAACTTTTCTAAAGGCCTTGCCACTCACCATTGCCTAGTCTTCTAGGTCAGGCTGTGAATTCCTCAAGTCTCCAGGGTTCACTGGGCAGCCCTGCCCCCTCAGTCACAAGGGATCCACTGGTTTCTGCAACAACAAGGGAGACTCACCCTACCATTCTCTCTCTCTCTCTCTCTCTCTCTCTCTCTCTCTCTCTCTGTGTGTGTGTGTGTGTGTGTGTGTGTGTGTGTGTGTGTGTGTGTGTCTTGGCTTGTCCTATAAAAGGCAGGCTTTGGCTAGACTGAGGAGGACTTTCATACTCTGGCTGTTCTCTTACTCTCCACACTAATATCTCAGTCTGTTGCCCATGGCTTTCTAGAGAAGACGAACATCATGATATTCGTTAATATGTATTTTCCTATAGCTTTTAATATCACAAGACATAATTTGCCACTCAAAGATTACTGACAAGGAGAGGTCTTGCATATGCATTTCAGAAGTTTCTGAAATGAAGGCATCACTGTCTTGTGAGAAGTTTTCTCCCTCCAAGTAGTTCTGAGTTTGTGTTTATAGCCACAATTTATAGGCTTTGTATAACACTCTATATTCACAAAGCCTCCCATGTCCCAGAAGTTGTGAGAGTGCCACTGTGCTCTGGGGCTGCCTCCCTGGGGTCCTTGCAGAAAGTGCTTGTTTCAGATTTGAGCCTAGTGTTCTTGACTCAAATCTGGGCTTTGTGTGAAGGGCACCAAGACAAGGGATAATAATCCCAGCGAAAAGTTTTGGTCCTCTACTGTTAACTTCTAGGCAAACATGCTACCTTACACAAGGACCTGCCTGGAAAACTTCACCTTCAGTAATAGGAGTTAAACAAGACTGATGTTCTTTTGTTCATTTCACTTGGGAGAACAGATAGGGTGAAAAGCACATGGGTTATTAATGGCTTATACTACAATGCCACCTTCTGATGCTCTTCCTGCTCTGAGCGAGGGGCTCCAACATCACACCAGCAACTGGCCAGCAGGAAAGGCATCAAGGCAGAGCTCCACCTCTGCCTATTGAGAACCTTGGAAAGGTTCTTCCAGGTAAGAAATTGAAGTCCAAGGAGGGGAGTGTACTTGGCCTTGGTCAATTGTCATCAGGGAACCTGGACTTACACACAGTCTCAAATGCTCCCTCATGCTCATTCTCAGCCTTGAGCCTAGCTCTGTTTGGCTGAACACTGTAATTCCCATGCTCATGGTGCTAACTTTCTCCATGTTTCAGACTTTATGACAGATGCACTCTCTCCCTTCCTCTGCATGAACTCTGAAGGCAGTATCTGTGAGCTGTGCCACAGGCTCAAGACAGACACTTGAGTTTTATTTCTGAACCCTGCCATGTTAGTACATCCTATGTTTTGTGAGCACTAGAGAAGAACCTGAGAAACTGGTTGGCTGTGGGTGTTTGTGATCTGTTTGCTTTGTTACAAACATTTCTTTATTGGCTCTCTTCACCTCCTAGGCAGCCACAGATGATTGAGGCCAAGCTCCTAAAGGCAGATCTCCATGGTGCTATAGTTTCAGGAAAATTCTACAGAGCATATGGTCATCTGGAGGCTGTTACTTAGTGGTGAGACTCAGCCTGTTGTCTGTCACTGGCATCCCTGAGGTATCTCTAAGTTACAAGCACTAAGAATCTACAATGCTTGTGACCTGACCCATCCTGGGCTCTAGGTAAACACATACTAATTGGTTTCTGCATGCGGCAGGCTCACACTATTAGTGTCTAGCTAAGCATCTAGCTAAGAGTTTTGGGGACAGATTCCCACTCATACTAGTTTCCAGCATGCCATCACCAGGGCAGACCTTTCCCATAATAGGCAGACTCATTTACTCCATGACACCCAACAGCAACTTGGACATTCAAGATGTATCTCAAACTACCTAACAAACATCCCTTGGTCTGTCCTGAGTTCAGCTCTCTCCGACCTGGATTCCTCATCTGTGATAATGGGAGATGATATCTAGATCCAGTTTGTTAAAGCTAGAATCCTAGTAATTACGCCGAACTGCTGGTTAGTTGACAGGGACCCTGATGGAGAGAGGCGAATGAGGGAACAAGAGACACAAGAGATGGAAACAAGACAGTATTCTGATCATGTCTCATTTAATGAATATAACCACAGAGTTTAAGTGGTGGAGAAATGAGGGAACGGGCCAAAGGGAGAATGTGGAGTATTTGAGGGAGGCAGAATGTCCTTCCAAGCAGAATGCAAGTGTTCTGCTATAAGATAACTTGCTATATGATAAGCATGCAGCTGGGATTCTTTCAGGGTCAGATTGCATCAAATGTTTAACAAGAGAATAATATAGGAGAATGGAAAATTACCAGTATATTAGTATCTACGAGAATAATAGGAAAGATGGCTGTTAAGATGCTAACTTTGCTCTGGTGTTCTGCACAGGTCCCCCTTTTAAATATAGTTTTTTTAAAAAAGGCCATGAAGTTGGATATTCTTGAGAGGACTGTGCCTGTATTAGGTTAGAGACATTCTTGGATCAGGAATGTGGCATAGCCTTACCTGTCATTGGAGATGAATACTTGTGACGAACATTCCTGTCTTAGGGGACTATAAGGGTAGGGAAACCTTTGTCTCTCCTCTGTTGCCCGTCATTGGAAAAACAGCCCTGATCAACAAGTACAGGATGACTCCATTTTGTCAACACACAGGTTACCTGTGTATTGGCTAGAGTTTATCATAGCTGTCTCCGATATCAGCCATTTCAAGGTGATGATAATGTACCTGTATGGGTTGCATTTTTATAGCATTTGATTTTTAATGAGGCACATCAGTTTGTTAACAGAAAAGGTCCTAGCGATAAAAGACTAAGTAGCCTAAGGATGGGACCTAGCAGGGGAAGGAGGTAAAGCAGGAGTCCGTTCTAGGCATTCCAGATGGTTGATCAAAGAGCCATCTGCAAAGTTTCTCGGGCTCCTCTTGATGTTTCTTGATTCTGTCTAGAACTATTCCGGATTTGTTAGCATAAAGCAGCATTTAGCTGTAAAGTCAAATAACTCACTTGTCAGCAGTGAGTAAGTCTAGCCCTCTTCTATTTTGTAGGTTCACCACTGCTAGAGAGTCAACTTGGTCCTGGAGGTCCTGGACTGACACTTAGATGGCCTGTACATCATCAGTAGCTGTGGAGACAGCCTGGAGTATGATTTTATTGCTATTCCCATTGTTGTTCTTTTGATGCAACTTATGCCTAAGAAACACAAACACGAGACTCAGCGCCTACGTGGAGTTTATTGAGAGAGGGGAGAGAAAGAGGGGGTAGCTGGTGGCCAATCGAAAGCAGGAGAGAGAGAGGGAACAGAGAGAGAGAGAGAGAGAGCAAAGGAGCAGAGAGAGGCAGAGAAGCAGAGAGGCAGAGAGGCAGAGAGTGAGAGGGGTGTGGGCCACTTGCTTTTAAAGGGGACTTGCTCATGCATAACTGAGTCCTCTGGCTGCCAGGTAAAGCCAGGTAAAGCTGACATAGGGATGACACTGCCATGAGCCTCCCGCCCATCGTTGGGGCGGGGGTCAGCTGGCTGCTAGTTCCTAACACCCATGCCTGCAGAACTGTGACTAGGTCTCCTGAAATACCAAGTCCAACCAATATTGGAATGAATTAGACTGCTCTCTTGTGCCTCAGAGTGAAATAGTCTATGCTGCATATTGGGATGGGCACATCCAGGTATTATTTCTATATCTGGAAGGAGGGTAGTCAGGACACCCAATCCTGTCCAATTAGCTGGCAGCAAGGAATAAGCTAAGCCATTGCACAAAGTAGGACTTGTCCAGAACCAGCACATAGAGCTGTGGAGACATTAATCACTTTAAAGCAAGAGGTAAAGGAGGCTTATCCTACATCTCTATCAAAGCTGTCATTCTTAAAAGGTTTGTAAAACCATGAGGAATTATTAAATCCTGTGGGCTGGATTTTAAAAGAGACTCTAAGTGTGAAGTTATCCTTCCCCATGAATTCATAATTAGGCAACAAGGAATCATTAAGCACAGGTAATGCTATGGACCAGGAGGTTCCCAAGGTCAAGCATAGCTGGCACTCTTTTGCTAGGCTGGGCTTGGTAATGTTTAAAGCATAATGGGTAGCAGACTGAATATCTGACGTTTGTGAGTTGCTGTTTGTACCGCTGGGTTTGGGAAGTAATAATGTATGATAATCCATATGAGGAATCAGAGAGTCAATCATGGTTTGCATTTTTTTCTGGACTATGATTTCTCTGCCCTGATCTCTCAGCCCACCATCAGAAACACGGATGGGTGCTATCTTATCACAACAGGCTGGTTTTCCAGGTGGAGCAAAGTGTGAAGCCTGAGCATATTTGTTGGAGTAGAGATCCTGAGGGATAGTTCCCTAGTCTCCTCCAAATTACCCTTCATAGTTTTAAAAGGGGAATGCTGTAAAGTATGATCGATTATTATGAATGCACTCTTGAGAGGTGCCATAATACCTGGCATTTATTTTATCTACAAAGTTGCACTCCATTGGACAAAGGCCTGGCTCCCCATTAATGACGGGAAGGGACTTAAGTTTGTTAACACATATCCAGTCTTGAGTGACTCCCCTGTTAAGGGCAGACTGCATGGATAGATAAGCAGTTTTATCTCCTCAATCAACATATCCAGTGAAGGAACCAGTAGTAAGATACTTTCCTCCCCTGCAATCACATGGGGCTCCATATAATGCTTTTATCAATTCACTGTCATCAATGAGCTGATCAAATCCTTGTTCTGAGAGAGAGGGGGCAATAGGAGGGAGGACAAAATATAATGTATGTCTTCATCTCTGGAAAACAGAAAAGAATAAATATTCAAAAGCAGGATACTTCCCGTTGAAAGAATTCATGTTAACATCTATTTGTTTAACTAATCTCGCAGAGAGCCATCATCTGGCTGACTTCATTTCTTTGAAGTAAAAGCATACTGATCCTTGGCCCCACATTGGGAATGGGTTGGGGCCATGGCATGTATTATTTGGGGGGGTCTCTCCACATGAACGTGGTGAATATTTTGTGTGTATTAGAGAGACAGAATAGCATGTTAGCAGATTTTCCAACATTATAATGATTTTAAAATTAATAATGAAGAGTGCATGTGTTAGGATATTTCTTAGGATGCCTTTGGTGGGATACCAGGTTCTCCCCTTTGAATTTATTAACAGGGAAGTTAAGTATGAGTTTAGTTGCTGTGCAGCTGTGAGCTTTTCAGTGGTAAGAGGTATTGATCGAGCCATACTGCCTCATCAGACAACCATGTAAATGTGTTCTCTCTGCTTGTTGTCTGTCATGTTTCCTGTCACACTGTGCACTTCTTGCAGTGATGGCAGAAGCTATGAACTAAATAATGTCTTCCTCATAATATTCATGTCAGTTATTTTATCACAGGAATGAAAAGTCTAACATGTAGGATGGGGAGAATCTAATCCCAGCCAGGGTCTATACCATCATATAGAACCCAGGAAATCAAAGCAAGGTCTTGGAGGTCTACCTACTGTGCTCCCTGCCATACAAAGACATGGTAAGGGTATTGGTCTTGAACCCATAAAAGATGCCTTGGGTTGCACCCACCTCATTGTTGGGGAAGACATGACAGGAACATGTAACTTTCTAAAGCACAGACCAGGATACAGAATTTTGATCTGTAGTGAGATAGTCCTTTTGTGGCACTGACCACACCCATTGGGGGGTGGAGCCATGGGCGGAAGTGACCTGTGGAAGGAGGTCAGAGGAAGAGCCTGGAAAAGCTCTCTTGCTGGAGGGACTCGGACAGGAGAACATCCGGTGGAAATTGCTGCTGTTCATCTGTCTAGGCTGTAAGTTATTTCTCCCTGAATAAACATCTGTTCGGCCTATTTGTTTATCCTGATCCTTATTTAACCACAATATTGTTCAGTTCATAATCACCTGTCAAGTGGGACATCCTTACTGCATGACAGGCTCTGAGATCAGGCTCCTGGGATTCCTGCACTGGATTAAACAGGCACATGTCACAGCAGTGGATCCAAGCTGTTCTTCAGCCATTCTGAGTCAGACTCCAGGAGTGGAACTCTTAGCCAGTGTTAATGTGACAAGCCACTCACCAGTCACCAATATATGGGGATGGGATGGCACATTCCAGATGGCATCTAGGGCTCATTCATTCCTGATGCCTAATTTAGCATTCAGAATGGACAGGGGCCTAAGGGTTCAACATTCTGTGTGCCACAAAATTTTGACAAAGATAGCACTCAGGAGCAAATGCCTCAGCCTTTATATGCACTCACAGAAAATATTTCTGTATTTGTACTCCATTGGGCAGAGATCCCAGGAGGGGACGAGTGTGGAAGGGAAGAAGACAAGAACAAAGAAAGAGATGAAGAGAGAAAAGCATTAACAATGAGCTGAGGGTTGTGTCGTTGAGCTATGGACTGGACACAGTGGGACTGACTCCGATAAGGCAGTTTGGTTGGGATGGTGAATGGAATGGGATGAGATGTAAACACTACATTGGTTCTGCCTCCACCAAGCAAACACCAACTCATGCTTTGATGCATCTTTGCATAGCCTAAGACTGACTTCATATTTATCTCATTTGACATCCCTCCAGTCATCCTTAGCATGAGTAACAATTCCTCACCTCTGTTTCCCCCCCCCATGCTAACTTTCTAACCTTCCTGGTTAAGACATATGCATATTAATAAACAATAGACTTTTTTAATGCATCTGAAGCTTCACTATCAAGAAGAAGGAGGAGATGGAAGAAGTACAACAATAACCACGAGTAAGGCTTCTAATTGCAAGCTTAGCAGCTAGAAGAACCATGATTAAGGCTACTAGCCAGGAGGTAGTGGCCCAGGCCTCTAATCCCAGCATTTGGGAAGCAGAGGCAGGAAGACCTCTGTGGTGAGTGCATGGCCAGCATGGTCTACAAGAGTAAGTTCCAAGAGAGTTTCTAAAGCCACAGAGAAACCCTGTCTCAAAAAACCAAAGGGGGTGCGAGGAGGGGGCTACTAAATGCAAGCTTAGCAGTTATCTGAAGTAATGTGAGTGTCACCCTAGTAATCTTATCCCACATAAGAGGGTCCAAGCTACTAAGGGACTTTGCCTAAAAATGCAGTGTGTTAACAAAAACAGTATTATATTATCTCCTGCCACCTCATAAAACACCCCTTACAACTCTACCCTAGTCCTTTGGAAAACAGGTGTGGTTGCCTTGAATCTGCTGGAACCACCTCACAGGTACAGCACAATTCAATGAGTAAGGCATTGATTAATGTAAGAGTGATGTCAGATGTCTAAAATAGAGTAAGTCAGGCAATAAAACTGGCATAGGCTATGACCCAGGAGCTACCAAGATCAGTTGCATTTGGAAGCTATAGGCTATAAGTGGTCTGGGAAGATGTCAGGAAAAATGGGAAAGAGTGGAGGAGTAGACCAGAGAGACCAGGACAAGGACCATAAGACCAGTGAGGAGGTAGCCATACCCTGTGAGGAAAATATCTAGTCTAGACCAGAGTTATCTTTGCAGGTTGCCTTAGTTAGGGTTTGTTTTCTGTGATAAAACACCATGAACAAATGTCACTAGGGAAGGAAAGGGTAAATTTGGCTTATATTTCCACTTTGCTATTCATCACTTAAGGAAGTCAGGACAGGAATCAAACAGGGCAGTTGCCTGCAGGCAGGAGCTGATGCAGACTCTATAGACCTGTGCTGCTAACTGACCTCTTTTCTTACAGAATCCTACTCCACAAGCCCAGGGATGGCCCCACCCACAAAGGTCTGGGCCATCCCACATTGATCCTAACTGAGAAAATGCCTTGGAGCCTGATTTCAAGGAGGCATTTTTTCCAGCCAAGGCCCCTTCCTCTCCAATGACTATCTTGTGTCAAGTTGACACACAAAACCAGCCTTTCCAGAAGCACACAAACATGGTTTTCTGTGTTGTTTGCAATACTGGGAACTAAACACCCTTGAACCAGCAAGGTGAACTCTGTACCGATGACCTATATTACCACACTTTTTAAAAGTTTTCCTTGTTTGCTTGGATGATTGGCTTTGATTATTATTTTTTTCCTTACAATGTAATCTCAACCTTGATAGCTCAGCTGGTTGGGAAATGCCAGTTCTCTCTGCCTCAGCCTCACAAATGCTAGAATTATAGACATAATATAGGCATGTTCCAGCATGGCCTCTCAGAGTCTTATTGGGCGTGAAAGTACCACACATGAGCAAGGTTTAAGAAGCAGCCTCTGGCACTTCAAACCTCTATGTGCTCACAGCCAGGTCGACCAAAGAAGGATGGGCTAACTATGGCACACATGCATTGGAGGCTGGTTAGATGGAGAAGCTGGGTCCTGCTGCTAGCAAGACTAACCACGTGGGGACAGTTCTGCAAGCACAGGCTCAGAGAAAAGGGAAGTGGGAAGGAAGGCGGGAGAAGCCTGTTAGCTCCCAAATATCAGCGGCAAGGTTGGCACAGTTGAGTACCAGAAAAGTGGTTGCTTGCCTTCCTGTTTTTTTTTTTAAATTACACAAGCAACCATAATCCTCCTGGTACCTCAGAGTCATTTTTAAAATAAAAATTATGAGTGAAATATATAAGGCATAAAGTTGTTATGTGTAGCTTCACCCGGAGTTGTGGATCTCTAGCACTGTCTTCCAAACCAGGTACCAGGCACTTTCCAAGGCTGTTCCTACCACAGCAAACTCCAGCTAGCCCTAAAAAGTGTACACTGTCAGCCCATTGGCTAGGTGAGGACACAGCCTCACCTACCTAGAACTAATCCTTCTGTAGGTGGGTCACAAGGCTGGACCTCCCTCCCCCAAATGATTTGTGTCTTCTGAATATAAACTCACCCTGAGCTTAAACCCACATCAACAAGAAAGGACCATGACTATTTTCTGCCAGGCAGGAACCCCTGCCAGCTCCACGTTTCTACCTGTGTTTCCTACAGGATTGAGAGACTGCAATAACCATCCAATGCACTATTATCCGACAGCCTAATGAATGTAGCAGATACCTATCATCCTCTCATTGAAGGTGCCTCTTTCCAGGAGTTTTTTTTTTAAACTGGCAGCTCCTCCTTGGCTGCATTGAGTGAGACATAAGCATAAATAATGGAAGCAGAGAGGCTCAGGGCTCCTGGAGTAGGACAGATGAATCTGAGTCTGGAATCTTGGGGCAGCTCAGTACTATGCTAGAACTTTCTTTCTGATGCAGTCTGACCTGCTGCTTAAAATATATGTGGCCATGTTCAGAGGCATCCCTGTGGGGCACACAAAGGAAGTGCTTATCCCTCAAATCCCACTATGTCCTCACACCTGCCTCTGTGCCTTCTCTGCCCTACTCATCCAGGGTTCCATTTGTACTTTGACTCATATGAAGCTGATGAACTGTTCAGTGTTACCAGAGTCCTGAATCAACCAGAGTGACTAGTCTCTGTACTTCAGCTTGGTTCCAGACATGAGCCTGGAATGTCTTCCTGCCATGGGTCTACATAATCACCTGTTCAGGGTGCTGTCACAAAATCAACACACATCAGGAATCTGCAGTCACAAAACAACCTCACATTAGGTAACTTATAAAAGCCTTGAGTGGACTGGGTTCTGACATGCCAAAGTCAGAGTTTCAAAAGCTTTAATAATAAGTAGGGCATGATTCTTCAAGATAGCTGTCTGGCTGAGACATGGCCAAGAGTCAATTCATCTCTGGTGGTTCTTTCAAATGAGTCTATATTCTTTTATTACCACAGCCTTCGCAAGTCATTCAGCTCTGAAAGGCTGTGGTGAATGTAGGGCATCCTTATAATCCCAAAGCTTGATAGACTGAGACAGGAAGAACATGCATTCAAGGCCAGCCTAGGCTACATAGTGAGATGCTGTCGCTGAAAACCAAAGGTTGGAAATGTGCCAAGACTCTGGGTTCCACCCCCAGCACAGAGGAAGATAAAGAGAGGAAGACTACTAGGAACAGGATGGAAAGAGGGTCAAGCCCAAGTAGATACTCATTATATTGTCTCTGTCTTGTTTCATGTTTTTTAATGGATGGCTCCTTACTCCAAGACTTGAATTTTGAGAAGAGTCATGCTTTGCCATTTTATGTATGTCCCCTAGCTCCCCAAGATAACTGCAGCCACACACTGTGGAGGGGGCTAATCCAGCCCAGAGGTCGCTTTAAACAAAGCCCAGATAGCAGGGGTTTAGATGTTTCATGACCTGCCATGAAATGTCAGAGACTTTGAACACTGAGAATTCTATTAGAGTCTTAGAGCTTAGAACAAAGGATAGTTCTGCTGGTGTTTAGTGAAAGTTCACAATGCTGGTATGATCACACACTTTTAGGTCACCTCACAGGCCACCATTTGGTCAATCTGTCCTTCAAAGAAGTTTCACTGATCATCCCACCAGGATCTGTCTGTCTAAGCAGTTCTTGATGTGAGAGTGTCATGGGCTAATGCCTCAAAACTAGGTATCCTGACTTCACCATGTCTTGTCATTAAGATAGCAGCGATGGGAGTTGGAGAGATGACTCCATGGTTAAGAGCACTTGCTGTTCTTTCAGAAGACCCAAGTCCAGTTTTCAGCATTCAGCCACTGAGTGTGTTACAACTACATGTGATTCCGGTTCCAGGGCATCGAACACCATTTTCTGACTTTTATGTATTTTTGCATGTATATACAAAACATAATTTCTTGAAGGTATACATAGAAAGCTTCAGAAAATAAAAAAAAAAAACATTTTAAGTAAAAGATACCAGGGGCAACATCCGTTTGTTTTTTTTTTTTTTTTTTTTTTTTTAAGAAATGAGATAGACTATGTAATAAAATACAAAATTCCTGCCAGGCAGTGGTGGTACCCACCTTTAATCCCAGCAGAGAGGTGGCAGATGTAAGAAAAACTGTATCTTCAGGGAAAGACCAGGCTTTTGTAAGGGCACTGGAGCGTGGCCCAAGGAGAGGCACCCTCCCAAAAGCTGCCACCATAGCATCACCAGAGCTGCACCGGGTCTTGGGGAAGCAAAGATGTAGCCCCACTTACACACTAGGTCAGCAGGAACTGTGGGTGCCAAGAACTCAGAGTTGCTACAATGGTGATTGCTTGCTTTTCAAACAGCTGCAGTCACAGATGAGCTGCAGTGGGCCATCCCAGGCATAGAGAGCCAAGGCAGGACTACACCTAAATGGCTGCTGCTTTAGGAGCTGCTGCAGAAAGACCCGCAGAGCGTGGACCTTCATGCTCCCACTCAGGAAAGGCACCCCCCCCAATCACTCACAAGAAGCAGTCTTGATGTAAAAGCATGAGGTCTTTATATTCCAAGTTCACTGGGGTCCATTGTCATGTGTCACACAGGGGCAGAGGACTATGGACCACGAGCAAGGAAGTAAGATAGCTTTTATAGGATTACAACAAAGCCAGAGCAGACCAATCAACTAAAACCATACAAGCCCATGTTTTATAGACCAATGAGTTTCCTAAAGCCCCAGAGGTTTGCATTCACACAGGTTCCTGGGTGGGATGACAAAGCTCATGTACTCACAGCTCCTGTGAGTACAGCAAACAATGTGACCTTTAGCCTATTTACTAGCTGAGGGCAAGGTCTGGAATTTAAGGTTTAAACTTCTAGCTTCCTGGGGTCATTGGGGAGTTAGGCTGTATTTTTCCATTCTTACACAGCCATGGCTTACATCCAGCCAAGTGTATGAAAAAAAAAAATGTAGCCTGTTAGAAAGTGTTTTAAGTCCTCATTAAAAAAAAAAAAAAAAAAAAAAAAAAAAAAACAGTGAAAAAAGGTGACATATATTGGGGTTTGTTCAGATTTTCAGATTTTGGATGTTCATATTTCAAAGTTTAGCTCCAACAGCTGTATTACAAGAGATTTTAATTAAATATGTTCCATTTCAACAAACTAGTCTTGGTCTAAAAAAAAAAAAGAGAGCTGAAAAATGTATGTGCTGTATGTATGATGTGGACACACATGAGTGTCTGAAATGTGATTGTGAATGTGTGAATTCCAACAATAGGTACTAGTTGAATTGCTTGGTGTATAGAAAGAAAAAGAAAAGAGGGAGAGAGAGAGAGAGAGAGAGAGAGAGAGAGAGAGAGAGAGAGAGGAGAGAGAGAGAGAGAGAGATCAGGTCACTGTCTTAATTGAAAGGGTTGGAGCTCTGAGTCTCCCATGACCATATTGCAGAGAGAAACAGCAGGAAATGTTTAAAGCCAGAATGGCTGAAAGCCAGCGAAATCTGTATGTATGGTTCAAAAGAGTTTAGCAGAGGGGAGAATAAGGAAATCTAAAGTTTGGTGGTTAAAAAATAAATTGAAAGTATGGCGGTTAACATAAGATTTGAGAGAAGCTATTGAAAGGAGGCCTCAGGTAATTGCATCCCTGTTAGGCCCCACCTAAAAGGTGTCAGTGAGGCAAGCCATGCAGCGGAAAACAGGACCACCCGCCCCCACCTAAAAAGGTGTCAGTGAAAATTCAAATGATCTTATGATCATTGAATGATATTCAGATGTTATTAGGAAATGTTCCAATGTTTATGTCCTGTTTTAAAAAGAACCTAGTGGTGATTTGAACTTTTAAGCGACATCCTGAAAGGAGATAGTGATCCCAATTCACCTAGACCACTAACTGAAGAGAGTAGACAAATTCTCTTACAGTTGGAGAATGCAATCCAGCATCAGTAGATTTGCTATATTGACTATGCAAAACCATGGGTGGGTTATGTGCTTTTCACACAGCATAGTAGGACTTCGGTCTTATGGCATGGAGGATCATTGTTATGGTTGCATTTACCTGTTTCCCCAGCCAAAGAGCTAAATCCTTGTTTTGAAGCATTAGCTTATGTGGTACAAAATGCCATATGGAGTCTAGGAGATATTTTGGCAGGGAACCAAATGTAATACATGTTCTCTATAACAAACGAAAAGTTGATTATTTCAAAACAGTGATTCATGTACAATTGCTTTTACTCAGTTTTTGGGAAAAATTGATAATCAGTTTCCAGCTCATAGGCTATTGCAATTTGTGATAATGCCTCCTTCTGTATATCCTAAAAATTGTAAGGAGTAATCCTGTTAAAAATGCTATATAAGTTTTTCTAATGGAAAAGAAGCTTATGTTACTGATGGAAAAAATATGTAGTACAGTCAGATCCAGCTTCAGCTCAGAGAGCTGAATAGCGAGCTGTTGTGGTGGTTTTTCGGCTTCTGGTGAATGATTCCTTTAACTCATATTCTGATAGTCATTATGTTTTCAGAGCTCATCATGTTATAGAGACAGTTCCATACATTGGAATTAGTAATAATTATGTTAAATTACTGTTTGAGCAAATTCAAAGAGTCATTTATCAAAGGAAGGTACTGTTCTTTGACCCCAGGTAGTACACAGTCCTCTGGTCCCTGTGTAGCTAACTTCTTTCCTAACCAAACAATATGCTACAGGATTAAGAGGAGAGCAATCAGGGCTCTGCCATACATAGGAATAAGTCTGTGACTGGATGCCTGGCCAGAGATAGAGCAGTTGACACACATCAATGCAGACACATCCTCTTCACCTGCCAACTCTTTCAACTAAAATGAGGGCCATGTGGAAACATGTTCATGAACTATCATGACTTCCCTTATTTTTGGTTCTCCTGTCTTTGAATAGCAAGGAAAACATTTGTGTGAGCTGCCATAAATCTGACTGAAAGATGTCTTTTGAAGCTCTATAAAGTCAGCAGAAGTGAGAAGCATGAAGAGGAAGACAGGCTTCAAACCCTCTCAGGATGTGTTTGATGAGTCTGTGAAGGGCTCTCACCCACTGCAGAAGAAGAGTGAGCAGAAAACTGGCATCCCCTGAATCTTCAGCTCTTTATGACACTCCGTGCTTTAATAGTTCAGAGATTGTTACACTTTAGCCTCTGACATAATTGCCATTGACATTTTACAGGCTAATACATTGGGGATGGAATAAAATTATTTATAAAATTTATTTATGAACTTACTTTTAGTTTGTTGAGGTGGGTCTCTTTCCATAGCTCTGAATGTTCTAGAACTATCTAAGTACACCAGGCTAGCCTTGAACACACAAAGATCTTCCCATCTGCCTATTTCTCAGCCTCTGCCCCTTGTCATTGCCTCAAGAGTCTGTGACCAAAGGGATGCTCCAACAACCAGGGGGAATCAAGTTTTTTCTGTACAAATAAGATCCAATATTCTGAAAATCTTCTTTGTTACAGTTTAAGGAAGTCAAGCTCTGACATCATTGGAGGTGTGCTTAAGGTATCCAGGGAAGTTTCCTCTTAGGTGGTAATGTAACCATTGCATTTCTACTTAAAGGAAATACAGCATCAGAATTTTACTGAGCGTTTGCATTCAAATTGCCATTAGATGTTTTATGTTGTATCTCTTTAAACAATATGAAATCCCCCAACTACAGCCCATTATCACAAGGGCTATTTGCAGTCCAGTGTCACACATCTAGTAAATGTTAACAAGCCCACCATGAAAAGATCCCACCACCTGCATCCAATGAGCCTCACAGGGACAAGTTTGAGTATGAGAGAAAGATGGAAAGCAATAGCTTGAAGAGGTCTCTGGTTTATCTCACTGTGTGTGCTGCTTTTGCTACAGATTTGGGCACTGCCCTGAGACAACTGTGTTTGACTTAACCCCTTGGGAGTGATATAAAGGTGTTTTGATGAATATTTTCTAACTTGGATATTATTATTTTAATCTTTATGTTTTCAAACTAAGTAACTTGTAGAATTATTGCTTATTAAACAAAGCTCAGGAAATACATTTCTTATTAAAGCAATTAACAATATGTTATATTTGTATTGAATTCCCCTAGGACCATGTGGGTCTCTGAATTTTTTATTTATTTATTTATTTTATATAACTAAGTCCATTTAAATGAAAACATACATTTGTAGACAATATTTGGGAATTTGGGCGTTGTTCTTTCCAAACTGCTTCCGGCTGGTAAGGGGCGATGTCATGGGAGATTCGAAGAAGATTCAGAAATCCTGGCTGTAGTCTATAAGGCTGCTTATTCCAGCTGTTTTGAATGTAGGATCACCTGGTATTCTGTTTCAGGTGGTCTAGCTTGATCAAACCACATTAGTCTAGTAGGAATCCACATCTTTTCATTTTCTGTGGTAACAAAAATAGAAATCCTTTTCCCCAGTAACCTGTCCTTGAACTTAAATTTTGGAGTCAAAGCATTTTTTTTAATTTAATTTTACATGTGGATTGCAGTTCCCTCTCCCTCCCTCTCTCCCTCCCTTTCTCCCTCTTTGCCTCACTTTTACCCTCTCTGTCCTCTCACATGCAATCTAACCCCCCTCCCCTCCCATCCCCCAACACCAATTCCATATGTAGGGGAATGCCATCCAGTTGGGGTCATAACTGCCTTAATCTAGAGACAGGAGGGTCTCTGAATCTTATGCCACTCGTTAGGACATGTTTCTTTCAACTGTATGATCATCTTCAACTTTGTTGTAATAACTATACATTATTTTGTCATTTTTGGTTGTTGCCTCTTGAAAGTATATTCATTGAAAAAGATCAACAGAAAGGCATTAAGTGAGAAATTATATGGAGTAGAGGGTATGGAAAATAAAATCAGTATAGGTAGTTAGAGAAAATAAGTTCTTTTCAATATAGGAAAACAATAAGCAAATATTTAATTTTTAAAAAACACACAAAAATGATGGGAACTGTAAACAGCAAATTGGGAGTATGCAGTGAGGGGAGAGGCAGTTAGGAGAAACAGAAGGGCAGAAGTGGACGGGAGAGGTGGGCTTGAGGGAACAAGAAGATTGAGTCATGTATGGAATGGAGGAGAGCAAGAAAAGAAATATAATAGACTGAGCCAGTATACATTTAAAGAGAAATCTGGCACTAGGAAAATGTTCAGAGATCTACAAGGATCACCCCAAATAACAATCTAAGAAATAGTTGAGAGGCTACCTTCAATGCCCTTCCCCAATAATGAGATTGATGACTACCTTATATGCCATCTTAGAGCCTTCATCCAGTAACAGATGGAAGCAGAAGCAGATGCCCACAGCTAAACACTGAGATGAACTACTAGAATCCAGTTCGAGAGAAGAAGTAGTGGTGAGCAAAGGGGTGAAGACCAGGCTGAATTTCGAAACCTGCAGAAACTGTTGACCTGAACAAGGGGGTGTTTATGGGCCTCAGTCTGATAGCTGGGACACCAGCATAGGACCAGCCTGGAACCCGTGAATGTGGGTTATCAGGAGGACTGGGAAGGCTGTGGGGTTTCTGGTAGTGGATCAATATTTATCCCTACAACATGAAGGACTTTGGGAACCCATACCAAATACAGGGATACTCTCTCCGCCTAGACACGTATGGGAGGGCGTAGGCCCTGCTCCAAATGATATGACAGACTTTGAAGATCCCCTATGGAAGGCCTCATCATACATGGGGAGCAGAATGGGAATGGGATGGGGGTTGGGCGAGCAGAGGAGGATGGGAGCATGATAGAACTGAGATTGACATGTAAAACCTCAAACTAAACACAAATTATAAAAATTCAGAACACAGTTCCATTGATTGATCCGTGCATCCACCCACCTACCCATCCATTCATCCTTCCATCCAATCATTTATGCAACTGTTCATCTATCCATCCATTCACCTATTCATCCATATACCCATGCATCCATCCATTCATCCATCCACCCACCCAACTTACGTGTATGCCTACTTACCCACTGGTTTACGTATTGTGATTATATAGCTCATTTAGAAACATAATGTATAATTTAGTACAGATTATAGAGAGCTGTTTATAATAGTTAAAACGTATAGTGTCAGTTAGGTTTTCTAGATATATAAATATATATTTGAATAAGATAGGTATTAATGAAACCTTTCAAAGACCTACAGAACATGGCATTTTAAATGGTTTAGAGTTTTTCTTAACTGTGAGGCACAACTGCTACTGGCAACACCACTAGTTAGAAAGGAAGATGGACATCGAAGAAACTCGTTATGGAGATTGATTTCAATATGGAAAGACTAGCCATTTGGGCAAGATACTACTCTTCTCTAGACTGTTTGACTTTATGCTGTATAAACCAGGACCCACATAGAAGTGTCTGCTGATATAAGATTGACATTGCTACAGGGTTCCTATCTCATGGAAGAGTCTCCCAGATATGCTGCAGGACACAGAAAAATGTGACGGAAAACTACCAACACAGGTGGGACATGTTGAAATTTCTTGCTTTGCTGAGAAGTCTGCCAGGCACACTATAGCCTATGGGCTGAATAGGGAACATTACAGAAGAACTTCAGGTGCCTGACCAAGTAGTGAGATGTTTCTGTCATTTCTAGAGTTTATACCTTATCCTTCTGTGGTCTTTGATGGATAGTTGAGGTTATGGTTTTCCTTAGTAAACATTAAAGATAAGTTACATATAGAACTTTAGATTTCAAAGATAGGATAGATGATGGAATATTTCCTTTAAATCTTGCTAAATGTTATTGGACTAATTATTGTTCACTGTGGTTCTTACTTGATAACTGTTTTCTTATATATTTTACTATGTTAAAGTTAAAACCCTTCTTTTTATTTAGACAGAAAAGAGGAGATGATGGGAGTTGTCATCTGCAAATATATTTCTCTTATCTGTTAATGAATACAGCAATGTTGGCCAATAGGAAAGCAAGATAGGTGGGACTAGGACACAAGGAGGAGAGAGGAAGTAGAAGGGAGGAGATTCAAGATGTAGGACAAAGAGAAAAGAATGATGGGCACTTTCTCCTGTAATATAACACCTTCTGAATTGTCTACAACCAGGAGACTGAATGACCCATCCTAATTTCAGGCATTGCCACCAGGGATGTGTCACAGTATCTGAAACCTGGTGAGGTATGAGGGAATCTGGCAAGGTGAAAGACAGGATTTCTGCTCTGCTATGGAAAAGGATATTTTAATGGCAGAGTTTTATGCAGCAGTATAAAACATTGCATTATCAGCATGGAGGAAGATTGCTACTGAGCCCCAGTTGGATCTGCATACTACAAACAGCAGAACTACTTTTTATATAAGGCTGAAAAGAGTTCACATTCTTGGTACATCAATGAGCTTCATCCATGACAAGGCATTTGGACACCATACTTGGTTCAATAATGTTCAGCACACAGTGATGCCATCAACATTGATGGGCAAGTACCTGTTTAATAAACATACTGAGTTCTTTGGCAAGGTATACATGAACCATATTTTAGAATAGGTTTTTCGTGCCTGAGGACCCTCCATACTGATATCCAACCAAGCTTCAAACCATCCCATACTTTCCAGCAGATTATAAGTATAGCATTTTCTTCTGAAAACTCCCTCAGCTCTTTTTCATATTTATTTCTCATTGGCCTTGGTTGGCAGCTACTGCAGGTTCACCACATATTTACCTGATGCCTCCTCAACTGATTGTCCATTGACAGTAATACTGTAAGGACTGCCATTTTCTTCTTCCTTTAGTAAGTTTACTTCTTTCTCATGATTTACAAATTTTATCTAATTGTAAATTATCCAGATATTAAATCATCTAATTGAGGTGTCAATTGGAAAGATTTCAACCATTTCTTTACAAAATACTCTCAGGTAACTCCTTAGTTTGCTGGCAATGAACTCTTTTCATTCATGAGAGACCATTTGCCAACTACTTCCAAGATTTCTGGAGTGGTTGGTAATTTCCTCCATTTAGGCCTGTCCCTAGACATTCAAGTCTATACTACAACAGGAACCTACATTTTAAGTGTTTGTTTCACGTTGACCTCTGACACATTTGGCATTGATATATTATAGGGTCAAATAGAAAATGAAGAATTCATTTATTTATTGACTTCCTTTTATTATCTTTCGTGATGTTCTGATCTAAATATGTAGCATCAGGGTAGCCTTGATCTCACATTAATATGCTGGTCTCTGACCCTGCTTGCACCACCACGACACACACACAGTTTTAAATTTTGTTTTTAAAAAATATATATATTATGATTACTCCTCTGTGACTTAATTCTCCTAAAAGATGCCTGGGAATCAGAAATTTTTGTTTGTTTTCTTTTTTTCTTTTTTAGTTTTGTCCAGAATACTCTGTAGACCAGGCTGTCCTTGAACTCGCAAAGATATGCTTTCCTCTGCCTCCTGATTGTTAGCTTTAAATGCATGAACCATCAAGACACAGCTGGAGTCAGAAGTTTTGAAACCATTTATTTTCTTTACACATTGTGTATGCTAAAATAGCCCCAATCTCTTTATATTCCTGGCCCAGCTCTCTGAGTGCTGAGTTTATAGGTATGCACCCTTCACCCATGTGATAAATTTAATTTACCAAAAATGTCAGCACACACTTCATTTTCTCAATCCATCCATGTCAAATGTTGTTATAAATGCTTTGTAATTATAAATAATAATCACAAAATTCTAATAGGGATCTCTCTTCATACTGTTTTCTGAAAATGGTTAAGTGGGGGCACCTACTTTCTACAAAGTAAATAGTTTAGTAAGGACTGTCTCACTGGGGTACCTGGCACCCTAATTTATTCTCAGAACCACGGGATATACTAACAGATACACAAAACTATGATACGTATTTGAAAAGTGTTTATTAAGAAAGTTCCAATAACTGGGCTACAGAGATGGCTCAGCAACTAAAAGCACCCTCTATTCTTATTGACGATAATGGTTCAATACAACCCTCTGAGTAAGTCCCATTTCAAAGAATCTGGTGCCCTCTCCTGGCCTCTGCAGAAACCAGCCACAAACAATGTGCACATACATACATGCCCTTAGACCCTATGAAATAGTGCTGGGCATTGTAGCACACACATGTAATACTTTAAATGAAAAGAAACAAGAAGGTGAGCGCTGTAGTTCTCTAAGAACCCTTACAGTAGAACAAAACAATCATTACATTGGATTGAAAATTTTGACAACCTCTGCTTCTGAAAACTGCAAGGCATGTGGTGAGTTTTCCTGTTGATAGTTGATTCTTCTTGTTCATTTATCATTAATTTTCTTTCTTTTTTTTTTGGTTATTTCATCTCTGTCTATTTTTATATTTGTTCATTATTTGGAGACAGTGTCTCATTTTGTGTTCCATGGCCTGCCTCAAGCTTAGAGAGCCTCCTGCCTTTGCCACCTGAGTGCAGGGATTAAAGGTTTCAAGACCATGTTAATTTTATTAATTAATTATTTTATTTATTTAATTTTTTTGCATCAAGTTTCTCTGTGTAGTCCCATGTGTCCTTGATTCACTCTGTAGACCTTGCTGGGAGGTAAGTCATAGAGATCCACCTGCATTTGTCTCCCAACTACCGGAAATAAAGTCATGGACCACTACTGTCTGAATATTTTTTTAAATTATACCTGTTGAAGTTTCTCAAAGTTCCTGAAGTTCATGAAGGTCTTGAAGAAGGAGATCATACAGTATGTACTGAAACAGATTCCTTGGACCAAAGTGAAGAAGACTTATAGGAACACCTTGCCAACCTACTGGTGAAGCATCATACAGAAGAACCCTGAGATGTGACCTTCAGAATCTTCCCAAATATCAATAGGAAGGATGTCAGTGATAGGTCAGCAGAAGATTTGCTGGGGAGTTGGGTCAACTTCTTTACCATGAGATTCATGTCATAATTAAGATAATTCTTCTTTAGGCCCAACTCCCATAGGAAAGGCAGGTATGGGACCCATTTTTCTATTTGAGGAAGTACGCAGACTGGGGTAGATATGTTAGCTCTGATCTTTGAAGTCAAATGCATGAATGTTTCATGCCCTAAACTACCTAGATTGTAAAACTTCTACCTAGGACATCAGTAGTTTTGCCCTTGCATCAAAACTGAATACTTAACTCTAGAGTGACATGGTCGCTCAGGATTTGGGCTGTCAGCAATAGGAAACACATGGGGATGAGGAAATTGGCTCTGTCTTTGTAAACATGAAAACCTGACTTCAGAAACCACATAAAAGCCAGGCACCATAGTAAGTTGGCCCTTCGGCATGGCAAGTTGTAAGCCAGCTGAAAAGAAATCTGTCTCAAAACCTGACATGCAGGAGGGGCTGGAGGGATAGCTTAATATTTAAGAACACCTGCTCCTCTATCACAGGACTTGAGTCAGTTACCAGAAGCTACATGGTGGTTCACAACTATTATGTAACCCAATGGTCAGGGAATCTAGTGCCCTCTTCTTTCTCCTCAGGGCACAGCACTCATATCATACACATATATGTATGCAGACAAAAGACCCATATACATCAAATTAAAGCAAGCCCTTTTTTATTTTAATTCAGGGCACCTGAAGAAGACACCCAGTGTTAGTCTCTGGTCTCAACATGTATTGATTCTGTATCCCTCTCCCCATCCACCCACCTATATACTTATAATGCATGTATTTGAAACAAATGTAATCAGTTGTGAAATAAGGTTTCTCATTTTTTGTCAAGGCTGGGTATGTTTACATCTTTCACAAGCACAAGTATAAAATGAAAAAGCCATTTTTCATTAAATAGCATGGTTTTAAGAGTCACATATTTATTTACTCTTGTATAAAATATCAGGATGCAATTTTCTGATAATTTTAGGTCTGTGGCTACAAAAGGTTCTTCACTCATTAGTGTTTTGTTTGCTGTTTTAAAAATGTCTCTGTGCTGTTCTTTTACACTGACTTGTTCTGGGACTCCAGATGTGATGGGAGACATCATTCTGTAAATATGTTTCTGGTATTTAATGAATAAAGCACTGTTGGCCAAAAGGAAAGCAAGATAGGTGAGACTAGGAGACAAGGAGGAAGTAGTAGGGAGGAGATTCAAGATGCAGGTTGGGGAGAGCAGAATGCCAGCCTCTCCCTCTCGTAAGATAAGACCATGTGGAAATACTATTATTAATGGAAATGAGTTAATATTTAAGACAGAGCTAGACAATAACAAATGCTAGTAACAGTCTGTCAACATTATATCTAATAAAGCATCTCTGTGTGTTATTTGCAGCTGCTGCAGCTGTGGAATCAGGATGGCAGAAAAACATGTTCATCACATAGTTTCATATATTAAATGCCTTTCATTTAGATTTAACGTATATGAGAACAGTTAGAAATTGCCTTAGGTGAATGGGAGAGTGCCTGTGTGTATTTCTGTGGACTACATGTGTATACTGCCCTTGGAGCAGGAAGAGGATGTTTAGATCTTCTGGTACTGGACAGTGGTGTGAATGCCTCCATGTGGATGCTTGGAACTGAACCCAGGTCTTCTGGGTGCTTGTAACCACTGAGCCATTTCTTGATCCCCATGTATTAACTTCATGCCATGTATTGTATATATCTTTTTATCTTTTTGGGCTGTTTGTGCTTTAGGCTCAATTTGATTTCAACTATCCTTATTCCATGATCAGCTACTTTTTTAATTTTTTTGGTTTTGGATCCTGTCCTGAAACTCTCTATTTAGACCCAGTTAGCCTGGAACTCAGAGAGATCTAACTGCCTCTGCCATGGGTGTGACAATATCTCATGGCTTCTGTTCAGATACTTCTAATCCATAATAAATCCACCTATTGATTTCTTTTCAGGTTTTTTTTAATAATATTATTTGGGTGTGTACACACATACATTTGCATATCATGGTGCATAAGTGGAGGTCGTAAGACAATGGTTGATAGTTCTGCTTCTGTCATTTGTGTATTACTGACCAAATTCAGGTTGTCAGACTCTTTGGCAAATGTGTTTACATTGTAAGGCCTCTCACCAGCCCCTATCTGTTGGTTCTTAAATTTACTTAAGACATTTTACATATGCAGTTCGACTTTGTTTTCCTCTGTCTCCATTGATTACCCAACCTCCCTTTTTTATTTACATAGAATACTTTAAAAAAAATTTATACTTACTCTACAAAATGAGTTTCAGTGCAAAATTTGTGTGTGTGTGTGTGTGTGTGTGTGTGTGTGTGTGGTGTGTGTGTGTGTGTGTGTGTGTGTGTGTGTGTGTGTATGTATGTATCTTGTGCTTTTCTACAGTATTCACCCACCGTGATTCTCCTCTTACAGTAACTCTTTCCTAAGACTATCATGAGTATCCATTTCTGGGAAGTGGACATCAGAAACCAGTTACAATGTACTCTTCCATGAATGACTCTATCTACCATTATTTATGAGACACTGGGAACCCCAAAACATAAAAAATAATAAACAAATGGGTCGGAAAAATGCATACATTATCATAATACTTTCAACACGGCTGAGATACAACAAAGGGACAACACTGACTACTGCAATTAAAGTACCAATGCACACTTGTCCCAATGGCAACATCACACAGGCCAGAGTACTGAGGAAAGGGGAACTCTGATTCAGTAGTTACCATCCTGAAGTTATATCCTGGGACTGGCAATGGCATATGATCTTTATTAGTAAATGATAGAGATAGGCCAACTCTATGTTAGGAAATACTATACAAAAGCAGTTGAAGTTGTAATATATGGAAACATTTGCTGGGCAAAGCAGAAGAAGCATGCCTGTGAGCAACAATTCTCTGTGGTCTCTGCTTCAGCTCCTGCTTCCAGGTTCTGCCTTTTCTCTCATGTTTTATTGCCTAGACAATGGGTTATAAAACTATATGATGAAAGGCACTTGAACTTCCTCCAATTTAAATGTACTCAGTGCTTTATCATACCCACAAAGAAGTATTATAGAAACACACACACACACACACACACACACCCCACAAGCTGAAAAGAAAACTCTCACGCATTCAAAGGCATCACAAGTATACTAGAATCCTCAACTAAAACTATACCACCAGAAAGGCTTACAGTAACACTGATGGCTAACCTGAGTGTATATATCCACCAGGAGTAACACCTTGGTTAACAGAAGAAGCAGAACTTTCCGTGAACACACAAACTACACAAACCATGCTCACTAAGTAATGACTTGAGAAGATGACCTGAAGATGACAGAAAATGTACATCTATGAAGCCATAGGGAGAAATAAATTGCACAAAGAGATTTTTTAAAAAGCAAACAACAAAAGGTAATTGAAAAACATTAGAAAAATCAAAAGAATTAACATTCACTGATTAATATGAACTCAATTATTAATATGAATTCAATGATTAATATGGGCTCAATACTATAAATAATCCTCAAGTATATATGTGATGGAAAGCCATTTAGGCTTCCTGCAGGCTTTCTCCTCTGTCCCTGATACCAACAACCTATCCCACAAACTGATCACTACCTATGTAACAGAACGCACTTGGCAACCTTGACTTCTGTCCTTGCTAAAATCTCCTGTGGATCTCACAGATATGTCCCTTGAGCAATGAGTAGGCCTAAGAGAGACCCAAAACTTTCAGATAATCAGTGATCCTAGGCTCAACCCCAGCTCTGTAGCAGGAAACCTACTACACTCTCCCAATTCTCTTTTTCCCCATTCTCAAGAGATCACAAGAACCTCCTCCAACTTTCCATACTTAATATTGACTCAGTAACCCAGTCTCCAACATTGTCTGCAAATACACAAGAGAGCAGAACATAACACAGACAAGTGCCAAAAATGGAAATCTCTGAAATCCCCAGAGAGGAAACTGATCCAAGGAACAAAGCACCCACTTAACAACTACAAATGCATAAATCTGCACCTAGAACTTAAACTTACCCCAAACCTAGCTGTTTAGAAGCCAGCACAATGACATGGTGAATAACACAGAAGGAGATACGTCCCCAGGAGATCCCAAGTATTGTTCTACAGAATGTGCTGAATATTGCCAAACGAGCTGTGCACATTCCCAAACGAGCAAAGAAAAATAACAAATAAAAACAAACAATAAAAAACCATCAAATACTAATATATGAAGATGATAAAGGTCTACATATAAATCGCTTAACTAAACTCAAAATAAACTATGTGGAAGATATGCATAAATCTAAGCACAGATGAAAGACAGTGGGCAATATCAAGGGAAAATATTCAAGACCCCTGAAAATGGAAACAGAATCCATTAATTAAAATAAAAAAAACAAGCTGGGGCGTGCACTGGAAATAAAAAATATAGGAATCTGAACAAGAAGCACAGAGAAAATACCACCTAAGGTAATACAAGAGATGGAAATGAGAATCTCTGGTTTGAAGCTATAATAGCATAATTAGATATAAGAGTCCAAGAAAATGTTGACTCCCAAAAAACATCCTGACACAATAGCAATAAAAATTCAGGTCATAAAAAAAAATAACTAAACATACGAATAATTGATGTAAAGGAAGAAGAATGCCATCTCAAAAGCCCAGAATATATTTATAATGAAACCATAGAAAATCATATTGCTAATCCAAAGGAGATGCCTGTACAAGAAAGACTACCAATCCCAGTGTGCAACGGCTGGCCAGCTCACGGACTAGCAGTCCCAGCCTGCACCCTGGTGGCTTTCCTCCCTGGACCACAAGCGTTCGCCCAAGCTCCTCCTTGAGGGATGAGCTACATGTGGTTTCTCATTCAGCTCAGGACTTCCTGCAGTTAGTCTTGGCACGTTTGCAGCACCAACACTCGAAGTTTGGTCCACGGGAGCTTTGGCGGCATTAGAACCGACTTCTAACTTCCTTACAACTTAGTCCTATAGTAGGCATAGTAAATGGCTCATGGCACTTTGACGAAGGGTAGGTTGGAAGCAGAACTCCCTGTCCGAGGACAGGGCGACAGGCTCCGGGAAGAAGGCTGTGCTAGCTAGTCCTAGCTCCCTGGTTCGAGGCCAGGCCAGCATCCCTACTCCATAGGTATCTGCGCTCCTGGCAGGTCACCTCTGTGGTAACTCACATCTACCCTTGCCCACTCCACAGCAGATCTGGCAGCATCCTCAAAATGGCAGGCTGCGGGTTTGTGGAGACCTAAGACCCTATGCACTTCAGTGTTCCACAGGTCTGCAAGCCATCCCTGGAGCACCAGACCTTTCATTGAGACTTTTCTACTTCCCACTACACAGCTTTGGTTCTCTGAGGAATGCTTTTACCATTCTTGCTCTGTTCCTGTTGTGTGAATGCAGCATAGTAGGTGAGGATCCTCAATATGAACTTAATGGACTTGTTCTCTGGATGTAAGCAAGTCCCAATTCCAGCTGGCCTCTGGCAAGGATGCTTGACTAGTATCCTAGCCCATTGGGAAGAAGTAAACGACCCAGTCGTTTTTCTGAAGCAAAACTAAGAGGCCTGCCTATGCTACATTTCGCATTTCAGGACTCAGGTGAGAAAGAGTCTCCAAAGATGTCTGGAAGCTTTCCTGTGAAGTGGATAGGGTGTGTGCACTGTGGACTTCAGGCATAGAGGTAAGTCAAGTACAGGGATGCCAGTTCAGTGTGAAAATAAGGACATTTGCCTGACAAGAAAAATATCACTCGGCTTTGACTATAAAAAGTACATCTATTGATAAAACTTTAACACACAGAAAATTCTCTATCCTGTCATATAAAGCCCCCAAACCCTGCACCTGATCTAGTGTTTTGGGATATTTGTACACTGTATGAAGGTGTATTTGCTGTGCTTGGTCTAATAAAGAGTTGAATGGCCAATAGGTAGGCAGGAGGTATAGGCAGGATTTCTGGGGGAGAGAGAGAGAGAAAGGGGGGATCTGGGCACACAGGAGACACTACAAGACTCAGAAAGGAAACAGGAGGTGCAAGATGGAGAGAGGTGTAACAAGTCTTTCTTTGTCCCACCAGCCAGCTCCTCAATAATGATAACAGAGACTTCTTACTAATTATGAATGCTTGGCCTATAGCTTAGGCTTGTTCCTTACTAGTTCTTGTAACTTAAATTAACCAGTTTCTATTAATCTATGTTTGGCCTTGTGGATTGTTACCGTTCTTTCATTCTGTATGTCCAAATGCCTCTGTGTCTCATTTGGCATCTCCTTTGAGTGCCTAGATTTATCCTGAGTTCCTCACCCTTTCCTGGAAGTCCCACCTATTTCTCCTGCCTAGCTTTTGACCTTTCAGCTTCTGATTATACCAATCATAGCAATATATCTTTACATAACATATAAATGGGCTAACTTAAGTTATAAGAGCTAGTTAGGAACAAGCCTAGGCCATAGAACTTTTTTGAATGTTTTTATATTGTCAGGTAATAGCTATCCTTGGGTTTAATTTTGTGATGTTTTACATATGGTTAATCCACTATATTTATCTGGAATGAAGCCAATTTAATAATGGTGAAGAACTTTTTGTATGTCATTAAATTTGGTTTGCCAGTATACTAAGAGTATTGATTCCATCGTCATCAGCAAGAATTACCTATATTTTTTTTCATGGCAGACTTCCTCTGTGTAGATTGGTTTTCATAGAACTAAATCTGTAGACAAGGTTTGGCTCCAAATCATAGAGATCCACATGTCTCTTCCTTGTATGTGCTGGGATTAAAACTGTGCACTACCTATTACCCTAGGTAATGTGTATCCTTAATATGTAGATATGTGTCTTGTTTACACAAGAAGACTGGAACCTGTTCACTTCCATTCTATTAGTCTTTGTCTTTGCATTGGTCAATTTAGAAAAATGCTCTTGAGAACTATCTATAAACAATGGTTTTGATTACCTTATTCTATATTGTTGTTGTTATTGCTCATACTGTAAATGATGAGTGAGTGAGTGTGTGTGTGTGTGTGTGTGTGTGTGTGTGTGTGTGTGTGTGTATAAAAGAGAGAGAGAGATTATGTGTGTGCATATGTGTGTTTTTCCTTCTTTTGGTTTTGTTGTGCCCAGACTCTGAACCCCCAGCACTACCATGAGACCTGATGCACTGCAAAAGCAAAGAGTCTATTTATGAATTAACTCGGGATAACTGTCAGTCTGTAATAGTGGGTGGAGAAGGAGGAACCCCTTGCAGCAGTGGGGCAGGACATATACTGGAGTAGAGCCGGTGGAGTGTCTGGGGGTCTCCTAGTTGCATAGCAACAGTCTCCAGACTGTTGCATCTTTGGTCTTTGGCACCCTGTTTCCAGTTGACTGGTCAGCCTCAGCTGCAGAAAGGATGCTTTTCCTAGAGGTCATCACTGGGAATGCCCTGCATTCCACTATTATCAGCAAAGCACATCCAGAGCCTGCAGGCTAACTTCTGATTGGTTCATTGCCACAAGGAGGGTATCTACTGATTGCTTCCCAGTGATTTGAGAAAGTAGGGGTTCACTTCATGCTTCTGACTCAGTGTCCTACAACTTGCTGGTACTTTTATGCAGCCTGTCATGGGAGTCAAGCAGGGGACTGGGTGAGGGTCTGGGCCCTTCACTTTTACCAGTGTTAATTTACTTTTTCCTGTGTTTTCTTGGGTATAGTTATCCTCCTTAGTTTTGAATTTCCCTTCTAGCAGCTTTTCTAATGCTTGATTTGTATATAAATAATATTTTCATTTAATTTATAATGGAATATGCCAATTTCTCCAACCCTGGTGTTTGAATAATTTGTAGGGTAAAGCAGTGTGTGTTAGCATCTTTGGTCTCAAAGATTTCATGCTCTTTAAATCTTCATTGAGAAGTTAGTTGTAATTCTAATATGTCTGCCTTAACACGTAACATGTTCCTTTATGCTCTTGCAGCTTTTAATATTCTTTCCTATTTTAATCAGTTCAGATCTTAGAGTACTATGTGACCATGGAATTTCTTTTTTCCTATAGCCAATGTGGTGTTTTGTCTCTAGACCAGGCTATACTGGAACTCAGAGATCTACCTGCCTCTGGCTCCTAAGTACTGGGATTAAAGGCAAACATTAGCACTGCCTGACTGTAATTAAAAAATATGTTTATGTGGCTAGAGAGATGACTAAAAACACATACTACTCTTGCTGAAGACCTGAGTTCAGTTCCTAGCACCCACATCTGGCAACTCATAACGGCCTGTTAACTTACCATCTCTGCCTTAAAGACACACACACATGCACATAATTAAAAATAATAAAATAAGGTAGGAGGATCAAGACCAGCCTATAGCACTAATTGGTCTTAATATTAAAAAACCCAGAGTCAGATATCAGGATGAATACTGAAAGATCAAAGAAGTAAAGGGGCACCCACTAGAGACTTCTTACTTCTACCGAATCTCAGACCAAAATGCTGAGCTGTCTCCTCCGCCCTAGTAATGGGATTAAAGTTGTGTGCCTCCCAAGTACTGGGATCAAAGGCATGAGATCCCTAGTGCCGAGATCAAAAGTGTGTGCCACCACTGCCTGGCTTCTGTGGTTAACTAGTGGCCAGTTCCATTCTCTCATCTTCAGGCAAGCTTTATTTGTTAGAGCATGAACAAAATATCACACCAGACTGGTCTACATATCAAGTTCCATGACAGCCAGAACTACACAGAGAGACCCTGTCTCAAAATAATAATATAAGAATTATATTAGTATATGTTTGTAAGAGTATGAGTACCTGCCATAGTACTCAGTTCTCTGGAGTTGCCAGGTACAACTCAGGTCATCAGTCTTAACAGCAGATACTGTATCCAATGAACCATCTGGCCTAGGAGTATCTTTTGTTTGTTTGTTTGTTTGTTTGTTTGTTTTTCAAGGCAAGGTTTCTCTGGGTAACAGTCCTGGCTGTCCTGGAACTCACTCTCTGTAGACAAGGCTGTCCTTGAACTCACAGATCTGCCTCTCAAGTCACTGTTGGGACTAAAGGCATGCACCACATGTCCTGTCTGTATCCCAGACCTTGAGAGATAGAGGAAGGAGAATCTAAGTGTAAAGAGGTGTAGGCTTTCATCTAGAGCAGAGGGAACAGAGGCTGCAGCCAGCCCTGAATTGTCATTTTCTTGTCACTGGAACACAGAGAACATAAAAGATCATTCATAGGACATCAGGGAGGAATTTATAAACATGTACCTTCAGGACCCAAGTACCAGGAAGGATTTTTTACTTCATTATCTCATAACTAGGTAGGTAAAAGAAAATCTCCTAAACACCCTTTGAGTATGTGTCTGTCCTAGATCTCACACTGTGATCCATTACACAGATTTTCCCATTCCAATTATGCCTAGTACAGAAATCATGCACACTGAAAATTAAGATAATGGATGAACATCCAGAAATATGGTCAACAGGCACAATTATTATGAAGGAATAGCTTCTCTGCCAATTACAATAAATTTATGTTCAGCTAGAAGATTTGTTGGGGCTGGCTTGCTCTCTGTTGGGGATTCAGCATTAACAGGGATTACCTTGCAAGAACAGTGAGAATTCTTATGTTCTCTGTGGCTCCAGAAGAGAGTGCATCTCTTCACAGGGAAGGGGTGATACTTCAAACACTACAGTGCAAGGGAATGACAGAACTCAGCTTAGAATACACAGAGCTCAGCAGCCTGCCTAAGCCAGGCAAAGCAAAGAGGCTATTTCAATAGAGAGAAGAACGAGGCTGAACTCCTCACACTGTGTCCCCTCACATACTGTTTTCCTGAAACCATTTATAGAATCTTTGAAGGGTGCGGTCTACGGGACCATGGAAGGAAACAATGTCCCTAGTGACATCCGCCAGAGCAAATCAAGTTGCCAGAGGCTCTGTCCTAGTCAGTAGACTTATCATTATGAGGGAAGAGAAAGCAGTGGATGCAGTTAGTCTGAACCTCAATCTACTCCACCACCAACTTTGATCTTCACCTACTACCTTGCTCTCCTTCATGTCCAGACTTTCAGTGAATCAGGCTACAGATGTACCTTGGGACATGGCAGGTTTCTTATCACCATCTCCAGAGGCATTTGCTTTCCAGAATATGACCCTGAAGATAGCTGTAACATCTGCCTGATGGAAGGATTTTCCCCTCTGCTGTTGGCATCTTAGACTCTGTAGTTTCCTGGAACAAAAGCTTGCTTGTTACTATCCTGAGAAAGATAGGATATTGGGTGTGTTTTGGTATTCTCTGGAAACAAACCACAAAGGAAGCGACCAGAACATCCCTTAGTCACTGTGTTACACCTTCAAAAATTCTGTCTCACACACACACACACACACACACACACACACACACACACACACACACCACATAACTGTAGGGCCCTGCCTTAAGGCCTTCTTACAAGAAAAAGTCTCTTATGGTGTTGAGGAGAGAATATAGAAAATTCCAATGAGATGGTACCAATAAATACTAACACAATGGGAGATGTCCTTCTGTACATATGTTGCTCTCATTGGTTGATGATGAAAACACTGACTGGGGAATAGCCAGGCAGAGGTATATACACAGCTGTAGGAGGAAGGAAGAAGGAGAGAGAGGGGAGCATTTACAAAGACTTGGAAGATGAAAGGTGCCTGGCACTCTCTGGTAAGATAAGGCTATATAGAAATACATAGTAGTTATGGGTTAATAATTAAGACAGATCTAGCCCAATAAGAAGTCTTAGCCATCAGCCAACACTTTATAATTATTATAGTGCCTCTGTGTTTATTTGGGGTTGAAATGGGGATGGATCAGAAAGAACAGAAACCTTCATCTTTAATCATACACATCTTACAGGCCAAAAGAGATGAAGAATCCCAATTAGTAACAATGTCTATGAGGGCTTTCAGCTCTCTCTGTCTGAATTCTACATATTACAGGAAAATGATGCCAGCACCTTAAATTCCTGAGTATGTGGTCAAATACAATGCACATTAGTGAACACATATATCATGCGTAGTGCACAGACACTCTGCAGATATGAATGCACCTCTGTGGGAATAACAATATCGCAGGAAAGAAAATTGTTTAAATAATAGGAAACAATAACATCAAAAATAAGTAATTAATAGATAAGGCAAAGCCAGAGTGCCAAGGCAAACCCCTTGTGTTCATCAGAGCAGCCCTGTGCTGGACTCACTAAAATCTACATGTACATCCTGTCCTCTGGGATGGCTTGCCTACTGTCTTTCCACTCCCTTGAGCAGCCACAAATTCCTGACTGTCATCTATAATCATATCTTGTATCCTCTCTCTCTCCTTTCTCTCTCATTCAAGCAATCTGGTTCTGTTGAGGCATTAAATCAAAATTCAGCAAAAGTATTGATACAGAAATATCTCTGATCTGAAGACCCGCATCTCCTTCTCACAAGAACAAGCTGTGACCCTCAGAAGTAGTGGGTAATCCTGATTTTAACATGCATGGAAGGAAATTACTCCCTGATTCAGAAAGAAGGCCCAAACACATGTCATTTCTGATGCTATCTTGCCTTCTAGTGGTAAAGTATCATCCATAAGACCCTTGAAGCTTTGATGGCTAGTATTAACTCAGAGGTGGCAATTTCCATGTGCAACATCTTCAGGGAAAGATCTCAGAGCTGATAGAAGATAATTGTTGCTAGGCCTGGTGATGCAAAACTGTTATCCCACCAACATGACAGACTGAGGCAGGGAGATCACAACTACAAGGCTAGCATGGGCAACCAACCCTGGCCTCCATATAAACTGCAAAAAGGAGAGTAAGAAGTGACTCCAGGCTTGGGCAAGGTGTCCTTTGTTGATTGTCCAACTACCCCTGCAGAAATTGTTGCCATGTTTAGAGGCCTACCATGGAGGCTGCTATGCTCTGTACTCCGCATACTATAAAGTATTCAGACCCAGCCAGCTAACTTCAGATTGGTTCCTTGCCTCATGGAGAGATCTGGCTTCCTTGTGACTGGGGCAAGGTTCAGCAAGGTCAGGCAAGGTCAGAAGCTAGACAAAAGGTCAGCACATGCTGGTAAACCTACATCTTGCTGGGTCTTCTGCAGCCTCTCATGGCTGGGTGAGGCTCTAGTCACTTCAATATTCACTGGGTCAAGCTCCTGAGTACAAACGAAGTGAGTGAAGAGTAAGAGTATGAACAAAGAAGACAAGACTGAGAAGGGGAAACTCACAGAGTCAGCTGATACAAGATAGTGAGTGATCACTGACTCTGGTCTGACAAAGGGGAATCTGCTTAAGACCCAACTAGACTCCCTTAACAAAGGTGGCAATGGTGTAGATGCGACACATATGAGGTTACTGGCTGGGGTTCCAAGATCCAAGTCTAATACACAAACTGACTTAGCAGAGCCCATTCTATGGAGAGATCAATTGTTCAGAGGAGACACAGGTGTGTGGGTGGTATGGAGGTGCCATTTTCATGCCTCAGTGAGATGAAATAATAAAATTACTAGGGGAGGTGTTACCCTCTGAGGAGCAGATGTTAATTGTGAGAGACATGGGGGGAGGTAATGGCAATGGAATATAAAAGATAAATTAATAAAAATGTAAAAAGGCCATGCAGAGGTGGCACATGCATTTAATCCCAGCACATGGAAGGCAGAGACAGGCAGAACACATGATTTTAGACAAGCCTGGTCTCCAAGTTCCACAAGAAACCCTCTCTTTAAAAAAATATATATTGTTTGAAAAATTATCACTGGATGATGTATCATAGTGTATTTAAATTGGAATTCAGTAGAGAAAAGAGAAGTAGCAAAACTTAAGCAAGGCTAAGATTTTCAGCTGTGTTGGGACACACACATACACACAAGAATATACATGGAAATATGATTACAAACACAAACACCTATATATATGTATATATATGTATGTATTATATATACACATATATACATAAACACATATAAGGTTATACACACTGAGACACAAACATATAAGACTTTATACACACACACACATGTGTGTGTGTATATATATATATGCATACATATCTGTACATATATACATATACATATGCATATACATATACAAATACATACATGTATATATATGTATACATATATATATATATATATGTATATATATATATATATATCTTCCAAGCAAGGAGGAAGATGGAGCAACAAAGATGATGATGAGTATGGAGATATTTTAGACTTAAACATTAGTAAAATAAAGGGAAAAGGAAAACATAATTTACTCAGTTAATTAGGAAACAACCAGATTATGTTTGGCTCTTCTCAGATAAAAACATAACCCCCGGAGAAAAAGCAGGGAGGGCCCCCCCGCACCAAGGGGGGACGGGCGCCGGAGGGGCGCGGGCTGCGCGGCATCTCCTCCCCTGACACCTCCACCCTAGCTGGTCTTCCAGTTTCCATTGGCTCCTGGGATCAAAATTCTCTGCATCACTGGTCCTCCTGGCCCCATCAGCTCTCTGCATCCGGTTTCCTCTTCATGGCTCGTACTGCTGGCTCCATCTTTTACCAGTATGCATTACTCTGCAAACGGGTCTCCTCTCTCCAACAACTCCAAGGAACCTGTACATGATGTCCAGGAAAGACCTTCTGACTCCATCATCATCTGGTTCATGCCCTTTATACATAGAACAATATCCATGGTGCCCTTCTTTCATTCCACCACTCCTGCCTCCCTACTTCCTTCTTCCTCCCTTTCCCCCTTTCTATAGCATGAAAAATAAAAGGGCCAGAGACTGATATTGGGGTTAACCTTCAATTGAAGATCAGAAAAGCAAAGCAGCTGAACACGACTTCTTCTCTCCTCAGAATGGAAGGTTATTCTGGCTCACACCAACATTCAGAATATATATAACTTCTCCTCAGTGTGGCTAGAGAAGACAGAGACTTCAGGGTCTTGCTATACTCATTGTGGCTGGAGAATAAATCCATGATATACTACTAAAACCCATACATCTATCTTTTATACCCCTCTAGTGCTGGGTTTAAAGGCATATGATTCCTGGTGCTGAGATTGTCTTTGTGTCAATTGTTCCTCTTTAGGACTGGATCAAGCTTGTGTTGATCTTGGTAGCTTTGCATTCACAGAAATCCATCTACTTCTTAATCTGGAGACCTGGGATTGAAAACCTGTGCCTGACTTCTATGGCTTGTGACTTAGCTTTCTGAATCCTCAGGCAAACTTTAATAAATCTAAATAAAGTATCAGCCCATCTTATTTTATTCTCTTATTTTATGTGACAGTGTCAGAGATTATAGAATAAATTTTACATATTACTCTCACTGCCCACTGTCATACTTCTCCCTCTCTTGCTGAAACCACCATTCCTTTCCACTTTCATATCTTCTGTAATATAATAATGCTGAGTCTAATTGCAGCTTCTTGCCTAAGTGTCCAGTGTGTCATTTCCTGAGAAAAGAGCATTTATGTCAGGGGCTGCACCACTAAAGAAAATGGCACCCATTTCTTAGCAATCACTAACAGACTGCTGTCCCTCAGGTTGGGTCCCATATCATCCATGAGAAACATTGACAAGAAAAGTTCTGTGCAGGTCTTGTGCAGGTCACATTTGCTCTGTCATTTCTACAAATGTTTGCTGTTGCTGCTGCCCTTGTCCACAGTCTCAACTCTTACACACCTCCTAACCTTCTTCTAAAATGGTTTCTGAATCTCAGGGGTTTGTGATATCAACCCATTCAAGGTCCAATTCTGCCCAGCACTAAATTTTGGCATTTTTGTGAGGAATTGGCTTGTACATCAATCACCACTCACTGGTTTCCTTTTGTATTATCTGTATATTGTGATCCAAATGAATTTCTCTTCCTCTCCAGCTGCTTAGAACATGGGGTTTGTGACAACAGTGAGAAAAATAAGTATCACTCTTACTTTCCTTTAAACTGTGCAGAACCAAAGTCAAGTTGTCAAAGGTGGGCCTGGAAGGGAGAAATAAATCCTATTGAATCATGAAATACATGACTGCTTGTTCTTGGCAGCATTTGAGGACACTGTCAAACATACTTTCAGTGTTCAGGAGAGTGATTTGATGAAAAATTGATGTATTTATCCTAAAGGTCACTTTAGAACAAACACACAATGATTGAATTGAATAGAAGCGCTGTTTCGTCTATACACATTATGTAGCACTTAACACTTCCTTGTCTCAGATGTCTAGGTACAACTACTAGAAAGTGGTTTTTGACTCGGCAAGAAAAAGTTAATTTTTTGTAAAAAATATAGTTATTTTGAAATATTTTTTCTTTTTTTTATTTAATTTTATATAACAAAGTCCAATTAAATGAAAACAAACATTTATACAAATATTTGGGAATTTGGGCGTCGTTCTTTCCAAACTACTTCCTGCTGGTAAGGGGCGCTGTCTTGGGGGATTCCAAGAAGATTCAGATATCCTGGCTGTAGTCTGGAGGGCTGTTTTGTCCAGCTGTTTTGAATGTAGGATCAGCTTGTACTCTGTTTCAGGCGGTCTGGCGTGATCAAACCACATTAGTCTGGAAGGAATCCATATCTTTTCATTTTCTGTGGAAACAAAAATACTTATGGAAAATTTACTGGTGGCATAATCATAGATATTTGTAATGCCACATAAATCAAGAGGGGGGAAATAAACACATCAGAATTCTGATGCAAATCTGGCTTTCATGGTTAGACTATCAATCACCTAAACCATTAAAAATCTTTCTACAGACAAGAACACCACAGGTATTTCTAATAATTTGACATTTTTTCTGAAAAAATTTTCTACTAAATATAGATTCTTACAAATATTGGGTAAGTACTCCTCACTCCTCCCACTGAGTCACATGAACCTCTATGACTTTTATCCTACACGATGCATAGTATGATATAGGCTGAGAAGATCACAGTGAATGACCTATTTACAAAATACGATACAAATAAGATTCCAAGGAAATATATTAGAAACATAATTTGGCAAAGCTAAAATACCATCAGGGAAAACATCAACAAATAATGCAAGTCCCAAAACTTACATTTCTAAAATGATACCTATATATTCAGAGGTGAAGTGAATTAGCGTATTTTGACTGATAAAGAATCCAGAAGCTTCAAATTACTATAGAAGTCACTCTTGACAATTATTATTTTTTATGAAAATAAATTATGTATAGGAGGTTCACATGGTTACAAATGAGAGAAGGAAAACATGAATTCAAGATTGAACTATGCAATCTGTCCTAATAAGCACTTGAGATATAGGTATGTGGCCTAAGTAAGAAACTTTCCAGAATGATCTATTTTATGTGTACTGATCTGTGGGCCCACAGTGCCAGCTTCTAGAGAAAGTCACATTCAATTGGCACTCATCCTACAAATCTTGTTCTGTAAAGAATTAAATAAGACAAACATCATCCTTGTAGCATAAAAGTGATTGGTTCATGAGTTGAATGCTTATTATACTACAAATTGGGTGAGTATTATTACTTATGCAGTAAAAATTTGGAAAAGTAGATTATCAGAACATTACTTGAACTAATGTAAAGTTGAGAGTGCTCCAGTTTGCAGAGAGAATGAGCATGCACAGATCTCATGGAGACACAGTCTGAAGTTCATCATGTGTCCCACATCCATTGCTCAGTCCAGAGGACATCTGCTTTCTGCTCACAGTATCTCACAAGGAATGCTATAATGTTTTTGTCTACACATAAGTGCAGAACCGTGAAACAATGAGCACAGAAGACAAAAATGTATGAAGACATGTGCCTTGCAAATATTAAAGACTGACTATAGTAAATTATATGATATATTTTCTTCTGCTATAACACCTACTCACCCAGATGTTATTCCATCCTTACATATGAAGACACAGCTGCACAGAGGATAACTAAATTTGTTGAACTTGTAGTGACTAATTCTGAGTGTGAGCTCAGTTGCACAGCAATCGTGAAAGTGTCTTTCTTCACTTATGCCTATTAGTTAATTTGTAATTAATTTGTTCCTACTAATTTATATTGTCTGACATCTACAAATACCACTTAGGAAATTACAAGCTTTGTCAACTGCCATTATCAACAACTAACACTTTTGCTTTCTCCATTACCTGGTCTCCTCGGTACTGGATATGCAATCAGTCTTTCCCACCTACACATGCATAAAAATTCAAACAAGCAACAGTTTAGAGTTGGACCAAATTATCTTGACAATTATCTTCTCAATAGAAGAAATTGTACATTCACTAAGTACTGTTATTCCCTTAGTAATTTATTAATTTACTAATGCTAATTGAATGATCTTCAATGATACAAATTGTTTTGGAAGAAGAAATACACCTTAAACTCAGTAAGTTATGGAACCTTAATTGTTATATCATTCCCCAATAATAGGATAATTTCAATTCAAATGGAAGGAAAACAAAATGTAAACAGTTTTATATGCATAATGCAAGCCAGACAAATAGAACAATTTGTAAATACGATGGATGGGAAGACAACTGGTATGTGACAGCTGTAGATTTACAAAGCTCTTTCTAATATATAAATATAAAAAGAAAACAGAATTCACTAAATTTTTCATAGACCATATGACTAATTCAAATGAAAACTATTAAGATGTCATCTGAGGGTATAATTACTAAATATGAATAACCTAACTATAGATTTACTATAAGATTTCATGTAGAGAAATGATGTATGGCTGAATATTTGCACAGAAAATCAAAATTGGTTCAGAAGATTGTATATCTGGGTAATGGGAATAAATTTTGCTTCGCTATGAGGGACATTTGAAGGTAAGGATGGATGTAAGAATAAAATGTTTACCAGGAAGCTTGTCATCTTGAAAAGGTTTCCCTGTGGTACTCGGAAAAGAGGGGCCACCAGTCATGTTCAATTCCTTTCTAACATTGTGGTTCTAAAATGCAATAAAAGCAATCTTTATTAAATTTGAAATCCCATTATGTTCTTAGATGTACTATTATACTTTGTTGACATAAAATATGTAAACCTTGTCTTATTCATTTTTACAGTGTATATAATCTGTAAATGATTCCTAATATCAAATGATTTTTAAAAACTTGCATTTTGTACTTTTCATTCTCAATTTATACACATACCTCTTTTATGTTAAATATTACATACAGTCTGTTTTAGTCAGGGAATGTTATTAGTCAGAGGGTTTCTAGCATCGGGTCTCTTACAAATACAAGACGCTGAAACAAAAACAGAAAATTACATTCACAATTTTGAATTGTAATTCTAGTAGAATGCAATCTTTGATCAATTTTTCTCTCCTTATTCAAAAGAGTTATGATCTTTCACCTCAAAATGCAGCCATGAGTATATCAAATGTCATAAATTAAAACACATTATAGATTACGTTTCCTTTGCAATGCTCATGATTGAGCTGATGGCTTGGTCCATATTGCTGTATCGCATTTGTCTTTTTGTGCATTATTAAAGAAAGATATTACTGACGAGTCAGAAATATAGCCACCTCACCTTGAAATGAAATAAATTTCTATGATCTCACATCTAGACTCAGGGTTTGTCCGCAAGAGGGCTTGACTTCATTTGAGAAAATCTTCTGTGTTTTATCGAAGCTTTTCCTAATTGCTAAAACAGAAATGTAAAACTAAGTTCATCTGGGCTCTGTGAATGAACACAGTGTGCCATAAATACCTACCATACCATTGACATCCTTAACACTGATGTAACATACATAACACAGGTTAATATACATACACAGATACACACCACCACACATTCAGTCACATATACACAAAATACACACACACACACACACACACACAAATGCACTAAACACATACTCATACACACAAACACACACACACACACACACACACACACACACACACACACACACACAGGCTCCCACTGAGGTGGGTCAGTGGGATTTACTCATCGCAAATCTGTGATTGTCACCCTGCTGTTTTGGATGGTGACATGACTGCAGTCCTGCAATTGGAAAAAGGGAAATATTGTTAGGGATTGGAAATCAGTTTTGAAACAAGTTGTACATTTTATTTATACCAAAAGAGATCCTTGTGTGACATAGGCTATCACAAATAGCCTAGTTAAGCCGGGAAGATCCTGACAATATTCTACTGCTTGGAGCTCCCCAGTGCTGGATTATAGGCAAACATAAGCAGCTGTTTTCATCAGTGCTGGGAAACGAGTACAGATCCAAATGCTTAAAATTAGAACACTCAAACAACTGAGCCACATCCTGAGCAGTAAGCCTTTGATTGAAGAAGTTCATTGCAGCCAGACAGTTCTCAGCCAAGAGGTGAAATCTTGATGTCCTTAGAAGTAATGTCAAAAGTTCTGGCCCCCAACACTCCCACCTAGATCACCTCATGCCTCATGAATAGAGTGAGTACATCCCCATGTATCTCAGGATCTTTGCCACCTATTTTCCAGAGTCACATAGCAAGTACATTTTGTTGTTGTTGTTGTTGTTGTTTTGTTGTTATTGTGGTTGTTGTTAGAGATGCATACGTTCAGTGTTCCATTGGAGTCATAATGTCCATCAGATGGCAAAGGTGACCCAATTCACCTCGAGGGGAGTCATTACATCAATCAGATTGTATTGGTGACCTTAATGACACTGAGGGGATGGTCACTCTGGGTCTACAACATGATAGGTAATCATCAGTCTGAAAGTCTTATTATGTAACATCAACTGGCCTCAAATTGATGATCTCCTACTGCAGCTGCCCAAGAGCTTATGTTATGGGTGTGTTTCGCCATGAAAGGGGTCATTACAATTGGCAACTTGGGAACTCATGTTATAGATAATTCATTTTTTAAATCAGCAATATCTTTTAGTATCTCAAAAACAACATTAGTGTACTCCAAAATGGAGCTAGGTAATTTTGAACAGTTCTGGTAGAAAGTTTTTGGCTACAAAAAAACTGATCACCCTGGTTTGAACTATGAGTTACAAAGTGGGGCTTGGAGAATAGTGCTGGATTTAACAACACCCACTATTCTTGCAGGGAAGGAGGAAGTGCTTACTGCCTTGCTCCATATCTAGGGCATCTGCAAACATCTTCTACCACACAGGCTCTAAACTCCCATGTGCAAATCCACAGAGAAAATGAATTAAAATAAAAACAGGGTCTGTTTTAAAAAGGCTACACAATGAAAGTACAGGAATAAATATAATGAAATATAAAAGTGTATATATCTTTTAAAAAGTAGAGCTGAAATGGGTACAAGTCTTATTTTCCGTTCAGGATCAGAGTGTGATGAAAAGTCTATACAAATGCATATAGATATTAATTATGATACATATAATCACACACAGAGTGTTCTACCTCTTAGACTTAGCATTCTGATTCCAGGATTTCAAGCTTCCTTGAATCTCTGTGGTTGCATCCCTGGCTCTTATAAATTTTATGGGACAGGGTTTGGTATTATCACAATGTTATTATGTTTGTTCTCCTGTACACAGATACGTACACAGAAAAGAACTGAGTCCTGATTATGGGGATGGAATCCCCTCCTGGGGCAGCTTGATATTTCTTTTAATCCAAAAGTTGTCAGTGTGAAAATTCCTGTTCTGAAAAGAGAAAGGCAGACTCACAGTCAAACAGAAATCCCCACAACACTCATTCGTCTCTCTCTCCTCTCCTTCTCTCTTCTTCTCTCCCCTTCCCCTTTCTTTCCTCCCTCTCTCTCCTCTCCTATCTATGTCCTCTCTTCTTTCTCTTTCACACCTACACTTGTTCCCCTGCTCTCCTGCTGTCTCTGCTCTGATCTGCACAATTCTTCCTCCCGCACAGATGATGTGTATGTCTTTCTTCTATTCCTAGTCAACACTATCATTGAAGTTCTGTTAGATCTTGTCTTCTTTGTCATAGTCCTAATTGCCCTCCCTCCATTCTCTTCCTCTCTTTACTCTCCTTCTCATTCCTCTCCTTTTTCTACTCATTATGTGTATCTCTCTCTGTGACTTTAATCTCTCATGGTCCTTTTCTTGTAGTTTGACTTAAAGAAATAAAATACTCAACAGTAGAATTAAGCACAAAGAAGAATCAAGCCAAAAAAAAAAAAATAGGTCTTTTCAGGGCAATCATTGTGAGCAATAACTAGGATTGTGCTTATACCTGAGACCACTAATTCCTGTGAGACATTATCCAGAGTACAAAAATACTTTGCAGGATGATACACTGCTTTCCCAACACTAGCTCTGCTGAGAAACGCAGACTAATGTGGCATTGACAATGACCCTCTTTGGCAGTTTTTGGTGTGGAATATCTTCAACCTCTGACTCTTGAGGTCACTTCTTGGTGCTTTGTCTTAGAAAACCAACAGTAGTGTCAGCACATCTGTTAACAGCAGCTGCTGTTAGATAGAATGTGCACCTTAAATGGCGGCTTCTATAGCACTCGGTTAAGACCCTCTGGATATTACTATGTTTTTGCAGTGTTCTGAACCATAGAGGATTTTGTTCTTGTACTGCCCAGGCTTAAATTCTACATACTCACTGTTTATATTTGGGTGCGCACACCACTGCAATTGATTCTGGCAGCATCTTCTGATAACAAAAATGTGTGTGTGCATCCACACTCGACAAAAAGGCTGTCTGGGTTGGATGGGTCTATGGAGACAAAAGAATTCAAGAAATCCCAGTAAGCCCCATGACATACCCAACACAGCAGGTCCCAAAGAGTTTCAACCACTGCCTCCCACAATGACACCTGAAATCAAGCTGGAAACATCTCTAGTCTGCTAGGTGGAGAGGACGAGGAAATGATATCTTTTGGCCACCTCATCTACAAGGTTAAATGAAGCTGAGCTTTAAACAGTTACTCTTAGCTGTTCCCTCACTAGACCTACACTTGTATTCATCCATGCCTAATTATACCTGATGCCTTAAGAGTAACCATTCCAAGGTTTGTGCTTCAGCTTCTAATCTACATCTCTTTCCCTGCTGTCATCAGTACATTCTATTCTATCTTAACCAAGAGTTCGCAAATTATTTAAAACTTCAGTTCATGAATCTCTGTGAATCTTCAGTTCCCTGCCTTCCATCCTGCCATAAAGAGCTGTGGGATATCTTCCTATGTGAAGAGAAGCCACATGTGGTCTTATTTTGGGGTACTGTACCTAGGAATGTTGCATTAACTTATGCCGCTTCCCTCCCTTCCTCCATTGCCAACCAGGTTCAAGCACACCTCAGGCAACTGCATGCCACAAAGGGGTGAACATTGCAGATGTTAAGACAAGCAAGCCAGATGTAAAAACCAAATATCTAACCTCTACATTTCAAGACACAAGCAGTACTGAAATACTGATATCATGAAGGAAGGCAAACTTAGTATATGAATTCTAATGAAATGAGAGAGAGAGATGATTAGAAGAAGAAGTTGATCAATCTCACAGGAAGGAAGTTGTAAAGCTGGACCCTGCTCTTGGGTGGTTCCTGTTTCCTTCTCTAAGTGTATTATTCACAAAGATGCATACTTACAAGTTAGCTATATTTTAAAATATACATTTGTAAAAGGAAAGGAAGTAAAAACTGGTAAAATCAACAAAATAAAAAACTTGATCTTGCCAATTCCCCCTTCATGTACATTTGAAGACTCTCTTAACCAGTTCTGCATAGAGTGGACTCATGACTCTTCTATCCTCTAAGATCTACTAGATGATGACACAACATGACAGTCCTGTGAGACTCCCCCATAGACATGAATTCAGCACATTTTTTTTCAAGCCTCTTTCTTTCTGTTTATTACATTTTGGTGCCAAAGTCATCATCCAGAAGTCTTACCTCCAGAATGATAGGATTCCAGTATTCTGACGGTATACTCAGTTATCTGTGGATTAGTTAAACCTTGCCGTCTCTGGTACCATGGCCTGCTTAAAGCTCAAAGGCCAAACTCCTCAATGAACTCCATCTCCAGCATGAGAACTGAATGCCCTTGAAGATGGAGATGGCCCCTGGGTCACATTCTGAATTCTCTCTCTTACTGTCCCGCCTCTGTGGCTTCTGGGAACCACATGAGCAGTTCTCCTGAAGCCTTTTGATCTAGAATCCCCCAATGTGTTGAAGCAGTCCCCATTAGGTCTTGTTAGCTGTCAGAAAGTCACTTCTCCTGCTGTCACACTCACCATTATCAGGTATTCTGAATCTCTGCAAATAAAAGCCTCCAGGGGATTATCTCCTGCCTTCCTGGAGCTTCACAGAACATAATTCCATCTGACATTGTATATAAATAAGCAAATGTGGATTCAACTTTGCATGGAGAAGCTCCTTGGGTGTACACAAAACAAGTACGTCTTCATAAAGGCAAAATCAAATCATGAGAGTGATCTCTCTTGACTCAGTGAAGTACTTCCATGTAGCTCTTAGGTAGATGGTGCCTACACCATGTTTTCCTACCTCCTAGGGAGGCAAAAATGCACAACGCACTCACAAGGATGTGGAACATTGAAAAACTACACTGATTAAGATGTACATTAGTAAAGCTGAAATTCACAAAGGAATGTGCCTTTGACTAAACACTAGAACACTTGTAAGCGTATGTGCAAAGAGACTGAAGAATTGCAATGTGTTGGCTATGAAAACACAGATCTGGGCTGTGCACTTGGAAGAGCAGCTCGCCATCAGTGAGATCAATTTGCTTACATGGATCCAACCTAAGGTCAGAAGGCCCAGTTCCTCTTGCTTGAAAAATATTTCTTCCTCCTTCTGGGCATAACAATAATCAGGGCCTGCTGTCTGCACAGGAATAATTACATGGGTCACATGGTATTCTTCTTTGACCTGCCACAAGGAAACAACTAGTTACAGTTACTGCCAATCCCACTTCCCATAAATAAGTGAAGCCCTCACCCCAGTGGATGACCCTCATCATTCTCCCTCACCCAAATGATTCCCCAACTTGACTGCTCCTATACTTTGCTGGGATTCCATAAAAATGCAGACATGATAAGGTGAGCATGAGATGTCTCCCATAGCACAACCTAGATCAAGGGATTTGTCTGCAGCTGGCATTAAGTCTGCTCACAGGTCCTGAGGTGTTTAATTTCTATTCTATGCATTACCACAGAGTAGGCAATCACCAGGCCACAGAAAGTTTTGAGTGTTCCCTTTTATAATTAGCCAAGGTGCTGTCTCCACCCCTCATTCTCACATTCCTGTCTCCAAGTCAAGCTGCTTTTACTTCAGTGTCTCATTCTGTTTGTGAGCCGAGTTGAACTTTTAGGTGGCCTCCATCTCAGTTTGCCAGTGACTGGGATTACAGGCACCAGCCCTGAGTAGAATGAAAATTTCTAACTATGCCACTGAATGAAAATGTTCAAGTCAAGGACCTCTGAAAAGCAACCTGATACAAAGTCATAAAATTCAAGTTAGCTAATGTCATTTCACACATGGTTCCTTCTGTTGAGGGATATGTATGGATACAGCCCCAAGATATATTCTCTGGGAGTCATGGTCAGCCAAAGGGGAAAAAGAAACAGCCTCAGATCAGGAAGGAGGGTTCATATATTTACCATGGTACCACATAATACACCGCATGTCTCTATGCCTTTCCTGGTGTTCTTCCGTGCACAACGCAGAAACTTATCACAAAGGTCCTTTGGAATGACCACAGTTCGGAGGCCTTTGGAGTTCTGAACTGCAATGGAAAAGAGAGACAAGTCTGAGGTTACAGGACCTGGTGTCCCTGAGCAGAGCTCAGCATGTTGGCCTAGAGGAAAATCACAAAGATATTGGAGTATCTCTCCAGGAGCCCTCTACATATAATAGAAGAACAAAGCAGGCAAGGAGTTTCTTCTCAAAGCTCTGGCCAGAGTTCAATGTGAGCATGGAATTCAATGTTGGCTAGAATGGATGGACGAACCTATTTCTAGGTGTGACTGAGAGTTGCCTCTAATAAGGTTTTTTGTGGGTTCACAGACTCCGTGGTCAAAGTCCCCTCTAAACTCACGAGGGTAACATGTACCCCTTTGGAAGCTCAATAGGACAAACACACAGAAAAAATGGTACACTTCCAACACGACTCTCCTCAAACAGACATGTCTTCTTTGTCCATGGTTCAGCTCTTCAGGTCTGGTGGCCTCTGCACTCTCAGGTCTGGAGGTACATTTCCCTGAGTCCTCATTTGACTTGAGACTGAGTCTTATAAGAGTGACATTCTTCTCCTATGCCTTTCTGACATAGACTAACCCTACCTACTATCATTCTATATCTTGACTTTGAAGAAAGCTTTTAGAGGGCATGTTATGTCGTGTTGACCAGAAACACAGTCAAATTTTAAGAGTTTGAAATTACATGGAAACATACACAGTCTTTCTCAAGGTCATAGCACCATTGACAGTCCCAAATAGGGCATGTTGTAGCGATGGGGGAGACCTTTGAGAACCTAGAACATCATGTGCACACACAACCAAGAAATGTTGCATTCTAGACTCTAAGGTTGAGTGAAGATGGTGCACTAAACTCAGCAAAGTGTCTGGGACAGGTTTTGCAACTCAGCTGAGACCACTCATTCTTTCCTGGTTGTTTCTACATTCCAAAAGGAACAGCATAGCTTACTTCTGCTCCCATGTTATATTATGCAGATGTGTAGACTGCTACATGCACAGGCTTAAGGATCTGTAAGACTGACCCTCTATTCTCATCTGTAAATATGTGGGTTATTGAATACACAGGCCCACAGCTGGGAAAGTCTGACTCTCACCAATTCATAATTAAAAAGGGAAATGTAATTTGCTTGAGGTTGGCATTCAAGTAGAGATTTGACTCATGCCAGCCCAGACAAGAACCAACCAATAATTTAGAAACTTGTAAAAATCCAGTCCAATAGTGGCATATTTGGATTTTAAGCATTTCCTCGGTGAGAGTCCAGGATTTCAACTGAGGCCTATTTAGGCTGTAAAGCCAATAATACCAATAAAAAATAAAAGTAATAAAGTAATTAGGTGACATATTTGAGAACTTTTTTTTACTTCAGTATTCATGATTTCCCCTTTGAATTCAGTCTTATATGAACCATGTGTTTGCACATGTCAATGATATCTGTGCATTTTTCAGAATGTGCATGTTCATATGTGGGTAATGATTCGCAGATATTTGAGCACATCTGTAGATGCAAGCAGACTGACTGTGGTTCAGGCCTTCCCTGGCACTGTTAGTCCAACAGAATCTATCTGTGGTCTGTGTCTTCCCAGCTAGCTGTGCTGTGAGAAACAAGGTCTTCTCTGTTTCTCTGTCCCATGTCACCTGAAGACAACTTTGAATATAAGGTTGGCCACCCATACCCAATTGTCAGGTGCTTTCTGGAGATTCCTCCCCAGGTTCTGAGGCTGTCACAGCTAGCACTTCAATCAGTGTCATTACCTTCATGACATATTTGAAGATTACCTACAGAGGTCTACCTAATGCTGAAAATGTAATTTCATGCAACACAATTGTCTTTTAGGAATACTAATGCACAGCACAGTCCTCACGATGAGCAATATCAGTATTTATTAAAAGTGCTTCCTCTATTCTCTACAGAGCTCTGAAGAGGTGGGGATCTGATTGGAAGAAACTGATCTGGCTTAAACTAAGTTAAAGGCTTCTTTTACAGGAAGTCAGAGTGGCTGGAAGGAAAGAGACAACACTGGTCACTCGAGGTTCTTTTACCACAGCAAAGAGGATCCAGGCAAGACAAAGACTAGGAACATTGCAAGGGGCATGATGCTTTCTCTGTGCTGCTCAGTGCTCCCAACTTCAGACACCTCTTAAAAAGTGCAGCGTTACTAGACTGGTGAGGTGCACTTGCAAATGTGTGTGGCTGATCCGAGTGCAATAGGCTCCATTTAAACATAAGTCTTTAAAGTCATGAACATGTGGTGACTTACCTGGGCTTTCCACCATCTTCAACTCTCCACCCTGTGTGTCTGATGATGGGCCCCTTGTGATATCTTTCATGGATTCTTGTGGACTGCATGGCACTGACATTGTAATAACAGTGCTTTCTTCAGAGGACACTTTAGCACTTTTAAGTGCCAATGCCAGGTTGGGAACCACCTCCCCGCTCCAGTCTTTCTCGACGCCATCCACCAGCCTGTCTACAAGAGCACTCCATTTGGAAAAGTGTGCAGAGTGTTTGATGGTATCTCTTACTTCATGCCAAAAGGCCTTATTTTCAGCCTCTTCTTCTTCTCTTTTTTTCTATAGGAAGAAAAATGGGATTAGTCTAATATTTCAAAAGTCAGAACAAAAAGACCTGCCAATAAAGAGATGAACAAAGGAAGTTGTGTTCAGGTATAACAAATCACCACAGCATCTATGCTCCCCTCCATCACCCTGGTACTATGAAAAACAACCAACACCCCTTTACTCAGTTACTGTAAGGCTTTCTTAAGGGACAATTTGGCCTCCATGTTCTCAGAACCATAATACACTTGGGGTGTATGTATCTGTGACAATGAATATGCATGAATATATGGGTATGTAAATAGGTACATGGGTACGTGCATGTGTGTGTTGTCCTCTATAGGTATGAGTGCATATGTTTGCAAGTGTGTGTAGACCCTATTCCTTGGATCACAACCTCCGCTGACAGTAAAACACAGTCCCAGGTCACAGGCTGATTAAGTGATACAAAAACATCCTGTCTTCATGCTCACACACTGACCTTGTCTGCCAGGTATTCTGAATACTCCTCGCTATATTGCTTCAGGAGTTGTCTCTTCAGGGCCTCAACTATGTCAAAGACCCTATGTATTGTCTGCAACACAAAACAGAAAGGGAGAATTAGACCTGATCTAATGTCAGCAAAGGGGGGAAGAAAACAAATGGGAAGGGACTTATGAAACTTTTTTTTTTTAATTTAATATTTTTTCTTATTTTATATATCTATCCCAGTTCCATCTCACTCCTATCATCCCATTCCCCACACAGACCCCTACCCATCCCATCCCCCTTCCACTCCCCAGAGAGGGTGAGGCCTTCCATGAGGAATCATCAAAGACTGTTAAATCAATTGTGATACGGTTTAGGCTCCCCACCACCCCGTGTCTCCATGTTAAAGAAGTATCATTCCATGGAGAATAGGCTCTAAAAGTCCCTTCCTGCACTGGGGATACAATCTAGTTCCATGAGATGTCAGAATCTTATTTATGACTGGACCCCAATATGCTACCATCCCTTTCTTCTGTATTGTGATGCAGAGAAATGTCCTGTTTACCCAGGGACAGGATCTGTGACTTTTCGCTAAGTAGCTCCCTGTGACTCTGGATATTTAGGTCTACCACATACACAAAGAAGAACCAACCACCTTCTTGATTTTGGATCGTGTTCCCTTGGAAAGGGAGTTCCAGTATTCTGGGAAATTTCTCAGCTTCTCCACGAAGAGTCTAAAGCAATAAAGCAGAATGAATATGTGAGCAGAAAAGGTCCAAATTTCTAAATGAGACCCTGAAAAAATTTGGTCTCTCTAGGCATGGTTTCAGAAGTTGCTGGAGTGAGAAGAGTTTCACCCTGACATGTTACACCCATATCCATCCCAGTGCCTGGAAAAAGAAAGATCCTAATTCTTCTATCGACTAGTTCATTCCTCAAATATCTGCTATCAAGAAGTAGAGCTAAGCTGATATTGTGTGTGCTTGTCATCCCAGCACTCAGGAGACAGCAGGGAGAGTTAATGAACTCACAGAATATCAAAAAACAGACCATCCTCCTCCTGAACTTCAAAAGAAAAAAACAGAGTGGGGTCTCATCCTTCCACTACCAGAGGAGAAGGGTGTGTGCTCATGGAGAAGCACAGAGTATTGTTTCTGAGCAGGGCACAACCTCCCCCAGGGAGCATTAGGTAATGACAGGAAACACTGGGAGAACACAGAGCTGCAAGGAGCTGTGCAGTGGATCCTATTGAGAGGAGGCACCCTCAAAGACTGCCAGCCTGCTTCAACACTCCTGTCAGTCCAGGAACCAAGAAAGTTTCTTGAGTGCAGGGTGGGATTGAAAACTGACTGTGACAAACTGATATTGGGGGGGGGCAGTGAACACATAAGTACTCTAGTAACAAAGTTATTTCTCTTAGGAAGGTTGAGGAAATGAGAATGATATTTCCTGTAATCTCAAGAGATTACATTCACGTTTCAGAATACCAAAAGTGGAAAACAAAAAGAAGTCTTGTTCTACAAGTTGCACAATCTGAGAATTATAAAATGTGGTATCTGTGTTCATGTCTAAGTCTGACCTTTCTTTTCCTCTGTGGAACATGATGAAGATATGCCTACTCAGCACAAACAGTCTTCTGAAGATCAATAAATTCAGGCCCACAGAGCTCTTCCCTAGAGCCTGGGCTCCTTACAGTCACCTGCATTCATGTCCTCAGGTTCTCTTACACCAAACACAGGGCTAGGCAGGACTGGTGAGACCTTTGCCATCTTTCCCTTCCTCAAACACAGAGCATTCATGTCACTTAGGATACATGTAAATATCTGGTGACAGCTCTGCCATCCTGCATTGATTCTGCCTACCCAAGGATGGTGAACAACACAGAAAGTATGCTAAGCCCCTTTGACCCCAGGGAGTACACAGTCCTTTGGTCCCCCTAGCTACTGGATATGCTAACATCTTTCTCAACCAAACAATATGCTACAGGATAAAGAGAAGAGCAATCTGGGCTCTGCCATACATAGGAATAAGTCTGTGACTGGATGCCTGGCCAGAGATAGAGCAGTTGACACACTCACCAATGCCGACACAACCACATAAACTGCCAACTTTCATCTAAAATGAGGGCCATGTGGAAACATGCTCATGAACTATCATGATTTCCCTTATTGTGGTTCTTGTGTCTTTGAATAGCAAGGAAAAACATTTGCGTGAACTGCCATAAATTTGACTGAAAGATGTCTTTCTCAAGTTCTCAAAGCCAGCAGAGGGGAGAAGCATGAAGATGAAGACAGGATTAGTGAGGGATTTGTCACAGGAAAGGAGATGGAAAGTGCAGGATCTCACGTTAAAAATTTGTGGTATAACACAAATGCTTCCTCCTTAAGTTCTTTCGTGTGTAGATTTGCCGCCATCTCTAGGAGGTCATCACTCATTTTTATATACATTTTCATGGGTACTTTGTCGCTGACTTCCACATTCATTCCTATGGAAATTAAAAATCTGAACCGCTCTTTTGGCAGAAGAGCTATGTCTTGGTATTTTTCCATGGTGCTCTTGTTCTACAACAGAAAAGGCAAGATAGAGGAACATCAGAAGCCACCTCCTAATATCCTGACATTCTGTCAGTCTACTGTCTGACATTCACACATAAACAGTGTGTGTGTGTGTGTGTGTGTGTGTGTGTGTGTGTGTGTGTGTATGTGTGTGTGTGTTTGTGTGTGTATGTGTAAGTGTTTGACAAAGCTCTTACTAAAGGAATTAGAGTAAATTAAATACCACATGCAGTCATACAGCTCAATAAATTTAGTGACCTACCCAGTTTTGGATCTCCTTACTATGCTACTAAAGGGGGAGGTAGGGGAATGGATAGAAGGGAGGAAGAGGCACCTGGCATTCATATGTATAATAACATAGATTTTAAGTTAAATTACAACTAATTTAAAAAATCATTCCATTTCTTTAAATTTCAATATATGATTGCATGTCAAAGAACATTGTTTTCAAAAGGAATGAGACTTACCCCATTAGGGGCCATGGGAGTGAAAAGTCCCGGTGAGCTCTGTTGGTGTCTGAGACAGGATTTTAAAAATTTGCCTGTAAGCAAGAATAAAAGAACTTATGAAAACAAAACCTCCTCTTCTCCAGTAATTAATGTTAGTTTTTGTTCATATATGCATTGCTAACTTAATGACCACTACGGTCATAGGGGTGAAGGCTTTTAATCCTATTATACAGCTGATGAGGTTGTAGATATGACGTAACTTCAATTTCAATTGAAAAAACAGGGATTACATCAAAATGTTCTTCAAGAATTTACAGTAGACATCAATTTGAGATGGCAGTGGCTGCAGGCATCTGCACACCCACAGAGCAGCTCCAGGAGGCTTAGAGACCCAGGGAGGCACAGAGGGGAGATGAGAGAGCAGAGGATATTGAGAGAACGAAAGAACTCTGAAAGAATTAAAATATCAGGTCCTGTGGGAAGATGCCTTTTAAAAGCATTCTCATGAGATTGAAAAGAAGAAGTTGATGCTGGCTGATGGCAAGAACACAGCTCCATGAACAGGCCAAGTAGAAGTGAATCAGAGCTGCAGAAGCTCACACTAATGGAGATGGAGAGTGGTTCTTTATCTGAATTGAGCCTCCTCAAAAGAACTCCATAGACTGTGCTGTAGCTCCATGCCAGGTTTGTCCCTATAATCTATGCTGCCCCCTGAAGCCAAGTAGAAGTCAATGATCTGTGGTGTCATTGGCTTCCTCTGCAGTGGTATCTATGATGACAGACTCATAATTAAGAATGAGAAATGATTTCAGGAGATTTGTACCTTCCCTCACATTAAAAAGAAACAGTCTAGACCAAAAGGCACTGAGGAGAGTCATTAACTTGTGATAAAGATGCTGAAGTGTTACTCTATACACTTGATGGCTCAGGCAGAAAGCAGGAATACTGGCGGTGGAGGAGGGCTCAGTTATATTTAAGAGGTGGGCCAGTGAGACTTTGACCATGCTCCAGGGAAGATATGGTCAAGAAAACATAGACTTACTATAGTCTTTTTCAATTGTACTTTGAAATGGTCAAAAATTTTGGAGGGAAAACATGGGAGGAGAAGTAAGCTAGTGTGACTGGATGGTTTACAAAATCATTTCCAACATCATCAATAAAAATATTATCATTTGAGAAATTAAAAAGAATTTTAACATGAAGAAAATTTCCTTTAAAATTGGACAGAGCTTTGCTAGTGGTGGCACAGGTACCTCAGCTCCCAAGTGCTCAGGGAACACACCAAAAAAACAGTCCTGGAACTGACATTACTCTTCAAGAGTTTGTTTTGAGAGTCACAACAGGAAACACTATTGCTTTTGTGTTCTAGACATGAAACACAGACCCATCACTCCCATCAAGTAATAGGCCTAACTGTAATATCCCAGGTCCGAGAAACTTGCCTTCTGGTCCATGAGTAAGACATAGCTGCCTATCAAGCCTGGGTGGCCAGGCAACCCTGCTCATGGAGGTGTGGAAGATATTGCAGACATTTCCACTGATATCCTAACTACACTGTTCCACAGTATTAACATGGTAATTCTCATGAGACAAAATTAGTGCAGGGAAGAATCATGGCCCTTACTTGACCTGTCTACATACCCAGCTCTCTGTGCTTCAGCTGAAACAGTCCCAGGAATAGTCTGGTTTCCTTCTTTCATACTCTTAAGACACAATACCTCAGAGAGCCCTTCCAGCCTGCTATCTCACCAAGGAAAGTAAAGACACATTTAGTGACAGGGTGGACTGTCCAAGACTACATTTAACGCCATCATCCTGATGTTCACCATTTTCCCCTTAATCCCACATTGTATGATGCTTCCCAGTTTACAGAGCTGTCCATTAGAAAAAAAATGGTGCTATTTGTTTTTCCTACCTGACATCTTCAAGTCAGGAACAACAAAGAAAAGGAGTAGATATGGATTAAGGGATGAAAGAACAGGTTCTTGGTTTCTAAAAGTTGTAGGATCTTGATAAAGGGATGAGTACTCTGGTTGTTGGGTTTTGCAGTAAAAAATTCCACGTCTGGGCACGATCAAAAATGCTCAGCAGTGAAGAACGTTTGGTCAGTTATTACCAAGGTAACCTCATAACACTATCTAGTGCTGATTGGCTGAGGGAGGATGATGTCATTAAGCTGGTGAAAGCCAATGGCGATCCCAGAAGCCATGTGTTAAAGGGACAGAGGGAACACCTGCAGAAAGACTAGAGCATCCTTACATGGCAGCAATCTGGGCAGCTGAAAGCATAAAACCCAGACTTGACAGTTTCTGTTATTAAGACACTTAATTCAGGAACAGTGTCACAAGTTTGTTACAAGTGGACATTAATACAGTCATTAATCATTGACACAGGATTTTCTCATTTTAACTGATGTGGTGATATCTTTCTTACACAAATAAAGTCTTTCTGAGGTTCTGAGAATGGACTTTGCCACTAGTTAACCATAGTGGTCTGCAGTACTGCCCAGAAAGACAGGAACTGATGTAGGTAGGCAGAAACAGGTTATAAGCAGGGAAAAACAGGAAATTCTTTTGTTCTCTAATGAGATGCTTAGGAGAAATAATGAGCTGTGGCTTGCTCCTTCTCTCTGATCTCTCAGCATTTGCATCTATATCTGACTCCCAAACAGACTTTATTTGTGTAAACAAGATATCACCACAAAAGGATAACATTAACATATTTCAATGCACAGATGATATACTTGGTGAGTGTCTGAATTACTGTTTTACTGTTGTAAAAGCTACCATGACCAAAACATCTCTTCTGCCAGGAAGGATTTGATTGGGTGCTTGCTTACAGTATTAGAGTCAGGCTAAGATTTTTTTTTTTGTTTGCTTGATGTTTTAGACAGGGTTTCCCTGTAGTACTTTGGAGCCTATCCTGGAACTTGCTTTGTAGACCAGGTTGTACTTGAACTCACAAAGATCTGCCGGCCTTTTCCTCTGGAGTGCTGGAATTAATCGAGTGTGCCACCAACACCCAGCTTAATTCAGAGATTTCTTAAATTAACTTCCATGAATGTATCAACATTTCCCACTACACTCTGGCAGGGGAGTTGAGTAGCAAAGTGAATAGCAAGAAGGAAACATGGTCTTGGTCACTTCAAAAAGTTGCTTCATTTCATATTCATCACAGGAGAAATCCATGAGTTCAAAGTCTCAGTTGTGAATATGTATCTATGCTCCAAATAAAAGTACCTGCATTCAAAAATGAAACAGTACAAAACTCAATGATCACAAAAAATAAACTCACACACTCATAGTTGGAGACTTCATCATCCCATTCTCACCACTAGACAAGATCAGAAGAAAGGAACTTTAAAAAAATATACATAATTAACACAGGTTTTGCCCCAGTTGGGAAGAGACATCCACCTGGGCCCAGCCAGGACAGCTTTAAAAAGCCTCAAACACATCCCGGCATGCTGGAGGCAGTGCATGTCATTTACCCATGGGAAAAAAAGGAGTGAGAAGAAAATGGGCACCTACTCCTCCCAGGCTCTGATAAACTTCTGCAGGAACAAAGATCACAGGACAGGGCCTGCCATCACATCACTGCTGGATGAGACACTTGATGGCCGAGGGCCTGCTCAAACCTGGGTAAATGCTTACACAGCATAGAGCAGTGGTCACAGTGATTGTCCATCTCCATCCCTGGATGAGCTGCCCCTTCCTGGGAAGGTCAAGTAAGTACCTCCAGCTTTCCAAACCTGGACAAACCTCAAGCCAGAGCCGTTTCCCGAAAGCATCACCCCCGGGTTTCCAGCATGCCCACTGAAGCTTACTCTGTGAGGCCACAGTCCCAGTCAACGCAGTTTACCACACTCAAACTATTCCAACCAGCTCTTGCCAGCATGTCTTTGATGGCATCTGACAAGACAGCTGTTCTGACTGCCACCAGTGCCACACCACCTAAAATAACCAACCACATCCATTTTTGCAATAGGCCTTGCCCAGCATCATCTCATACTGTACTCCCAAAGGAGCTTGTTTCTGTTGCCAGAAACAAGGCCCCATCACCTCCCAAACCTCAAATGCAATATCTGTGGCTAGACTTCAGCTGCCAACCAATTCCATAAAGGAAAGTGATATTCCACGGCCACTCCCCCCTCAGCCCACCACAGCAGAACAGAGGTCAGAGAGGGAGGCCATGAAGAGGTGGGCCCCACAGAAGCGACAGATCGCTGCCAAGTGCACATCTCTAACTGCACATTTACCTTCACACGGAGAAGGATATGGATATGGAAATTGATCGATATTATGCAGTGTTGATAGAATTATTCTCCTTGTCTTTTATTTTCATTATATTAGTTACTGAACATGGTATGCTTCTCAGAGTTTATAATGTATAGTGATCACAATCGTGCTTGCTTCACAATTCCTACGACTTTGAACCTCGCACCCCAGCCCTTTAATCAATGCTGGTCTGGGACAGAGCAATTCCTGCAAATGCATGAAATACAGGATTTCAGGTGTATACAGTCAAGCACTCTTTGTGAAGTGAACATACCCATGGGTGACTATCTTTTTGAAATGGTTTTAAGTTGATTAATATGTTTACCTCAAGTTGTATCCAGTTTGAAATCATGCATTTCATGTTTTAATTCATTTTATGATTTCCTGTGTGGAGTGCCCAAGGCAGACAGAAGAGGGCACCAGATCTCAGGAATCTAGATTTCACTGAGTTTGAAAGTCAACATGAGATACTCTGTATTCATCCTGGGAACTGCAAGAAGAACAAGTGTCCTCATCTGCCGAGCCACCTCATCGAGCCCCATTTGGATCTGCATACTACAAACAACAGAACTACTTTTTATATAAGGCTGAAAAGACTGCACATTCTCAGTACATCACTGAGCTTCATCTTTGACAATGCTTTTGGACACTATGCTTGGTTCACTAATGTTCTGCACACAGTGATGCCATCAACAATGATGGGCAAGTACCTGTTTAAAAAATATACTGAGGTCTTTGGAAAGCTGTACATGAACCATGTTTTAGGATAGGTTTTGGCTCTGGAGGATCCATATACTTATATCCAACCATGCTGCAAACCATCCCATACCTCCCAGCAGAGTATTAAGTATAGCATTTCCTTCTGAAAACTCCCTTAGCTCTCTTTCCCACTTATTTATCATTGGCCTTGGTTTGCAGCTACTGCAGGTTCACCACGTATTTCCCTGATGCCTCCTCAACTGATTGACAGTAAATCTGTGAGGACTGTCTTTTTCTTGTTCCTTTAGTAAGTTTGTTGACTTCTTTCTCGTGATTTACATATTTTATGTAATTGCAAATAATCCAGATATTAAATCATCTAATTGAGGAGTCAATAGCAAAGAATTTCTTTACAAAATACTCTCAGGTAACTCCTTAATTTGCTGGCAATAAACTCTTTATTTTCATGAGAGATCATTTGTCAACTACTGCCAGGATTTCTGGAGTGGTTTATATTTTCCTCCATTCAGGTCTTTCCCTAAACATTCAAGCCTATACTACAACAGGAACGTACATTTTAAGTGTATGTTGCACATTGACCTCTGACACTTTGGCATTGATATTTTATAAGGTCAAATAGAGAATGATGAATCGATTTATTTACTGACTTTCTTTTATTATCTTTCCTGATGTTCTGAACTAAATATGTTGCATCAGGGTAGGCTTGATCTCACATTAATATGATGGTCTCTAACCGTGCTTCCCCCACAACCAGCACACACACACACACACACACACACACACACACACACACTCACACCAATTTTAAAATTTCTTGAAAAAAATATATATTCTGAGTACTCAATCTGTGAGGCATCCAGAGACACCTGGGAATCATATTTTTTTATTTGTTTGTTTTTAGTTTTCACCAGAATAAGTATTTAGATCAGGCTGGCCTTGAACTCGCAAAGATATGCTTTCCTCTGCCTCCTGATTGTTGGATTAAATGCATGCACCAACAACACATAGTTGGAGTCAGAAGTTTTGAAACCATTAATTTTCTTTACTCTTTGTGTATGCTGAGATAGCCCCTATCTCTTTTCTTCCTGGGCCAACTATCTGAGTGCTGAGCTTATAGGCATGCACCCTTCACCCATGTGAAAAATTTAATTTACCAAATATATCAGCACAGACTTCATTTTCTCAAGACATCCATGTCAAATGTTGTTCTGAATACTTCGTAATTATAAATAATAATCACAAAATTCTAATTGGGATCTCTCTTTAAACACTGTTTTCTGAAAATGATAAAAAGTGGGAGCACCTCCTTCCTACAATGTAAATATTTTAGTAAGCAATGTCTCACTGGGGACCTGCCACCCTACTTTATTCTGAGAACCACAGGATATACTGACAGATACACAAAGCTACGCTAGGTATTTGGAAAGGGTTTATTAAGAGATTTCCAGTAATTTGGCTACAGAGATGGCTCAGCAGCTAAAAGCAACTGCTATTCTTATTGATGATAAGGGATCAGTACACATTAAACACATAATGTCATAGAACCATCTCTGTAAGTCCAATTTGAAAGAATCTGGTGCCCTCTCCTGGCTTCTGCAGAAATCAGCCACATACAAAGTGCACACGCCTACATGCCCTCAGACCATATGAAATAGTGCTGGGCATTGTAGTACGCACATGTAATCCTTTAAATGAAAAGAAATAAGAAGGTGAGGGCAGTTGTTCTCTAATTACCCTTATGTTGGAACAAAACCATCATTAGATTGGATTGAAAGTTGTGACAAACTCTGCTTCTGAAAACTGTAGGGTATTTGTTTGGTGAGTTATCAGTTGCTAGTTGATTCTCTTGTTCATTTATCATTCCTTTTTTTTTTTTTTTTTTTTTTTTGGTTATTTCATTCCTGCCTATTTATCTATTTATTTATAATTTGGATACAGTGTCTCATTTTGTGTTCTGTTAAATACTAATATATGAAGATGATAATGGCCTACATATAAATTGCTTAACTAAACTCTGAACAAACAATCTGGAGGATATGCATAAATATAAGTACACAAAAATAAAACTGGGTGATACCAGGGGAAAATATCCAATACCTCAAAATGTAAACAGAATCCATTCATAAAAAATCACAAGCTGAGTGGTGCACTGAAAATAAAAAATACAGTAATCTGAACAGGATGTACAGAGAAAAAAACCCTGAGGGAATACAAGAGATGGAATTGAGAATCTCTGGCTTTTAAAATATGATAGGATAACAACATATAAAAGTCAAAGAAACTAGACCCTACAATATATTAAAACACCAGGGATGGAGAAAATGGCATATTCCATTACAAAGTAAAATGAAAACATCATCTATATACAAATCAAACATTAGAGAAACTGCTAGAAGGCTAATTCAAATTTACGGAGGATAACTATACCCAAGAAGTCACAGGAAAAAAATGAATTAACATTCGTAATAGTGAAGGTCCCAGACCCTCATGCAGACCCCTACTTGACTCCCATGACTGGCTGCAGAAAATTTCCAGCAAGATGTAGGCCGCTAACTTAGATGCATGAAGTTAACCCCTATTTCCCCAAACCTCTGGGAAGTAAACAGTAGATACTCTTCATCTGGCAATGAACCAATCAGAAGATAGCCTGCAGGCTCTGGATGTGTTTTGCTGATAATATTGGAATGCAGGGCATAGCAACTGCCCAGTGATGACATCTAGGAGTAGCATCCTTCTGCAGGTGAGGCTGACCAGTCAACTCAGAACAGGGTGCCAAAGCCCAAAAGTGCAACAGTCTGGAGACTGTTGCTATGCAACTAGGAGACCCCCCAGACATTCCACGTTCTCTACTCCAATATATGTCCTGCCCCACTGCTGCACAGGGTCACTCCTACTCTACACACTGTGACAGACTGACAGTTATCCCAAGTTAATTCAAAAGTAGACTCTTTGCTTTTGCACTGCATCTGGTCTCATTGTAGTGTTGGGGGTTCAGAGTCTGGGCACAACAAAACCAAAAGAAGGAAAAACACGCATATATACACACATAATTTCTCTCTCTCTCTCTCTCTCTCTCTCTCTCTCTCTCTCTCTCTCTATCTCTCTCTCTCTTACATACATACACACACACACACACACACACACACACACATACACATTCACTCATTAATTACAGTACGAGGAATAACAGCAACAATATAAAATAAGAGAATCAAAACCATTGTTTATAGATAGCTCTCCAGACGTTTATCTAAATTGACCAATGCAAGGACAATGACTAATAGAATGGAAGTGAACAGGTTCCAGTCTTCTGGTGTAAAAAAAGACACACATCTCCACACCAAGAATAAACATTACCTAGGGTAAGGGTTTGGAAGAACATATTTGAAGCAAAGGGACATGTGGCCAGGATGTGGTAGTGCACATCTTTATTCCCAGCACATATAAGGCAGAGACATGTGGATCTCTATGATTTTGAGGGAAACCTTGTCTACAGATTGAGTTCTATGAAAACCAATCTACACAGAGAAATCTGTCATGAAAAAATAAATATTAGCTAAACTTGGTGCTGAGGATAGAAACAAAAACTCTTAGTATAATGGCAAACCAAATTTAATGACATACAAAAAGTTCTTCACCATTATCAAAATGACTTCATTCCAGATAAACATGGTAGATTAAACATAGGTAAAACATCACAAAATTAAACTCAAGGATAGATATTACCTGACAATATCAAAAGATTCAAAAAACTTCTTTAACAAAGTTGAAAATCCTTTTATGATAAAAAAAAACCCACTGAAGAACCTAGAAATAATAGGAACATAGTCAATCTTATGCTAAGTAGGGAAAAATGTATTTCCACTAAAATAATCAAATAGACAAGTCTGTCTACATTACTCATTCTTGTACTTTTTTAATTTTAAAATACTTTCATTAACTCTTTGATAATTTCATGCATTTTAATTTGATCATATGAATTCTCCTCTACCAACTCCTGCCACATTTAGCACTCATTCAATAACCACTCACTACTTTTTATTTTTTTAATTATTTTATTTTACATGTCAATCGCTGTTCCCAATCCCCTACAGCCTCCCTCCCTCTTACCCTGTCTCCCCCCTCACATGCAAGGGAAGGACAGAACTCAGCTAAGGACACACAGAACTCAGCAGGCATACCTCAGCCAGGCAAAGCAAAGAGGCCTTATTGGGGAGAAATGAACAAGGCTGACTCCCTCACACTGTGTCCCCTCACATACTGTCTTCCTGCAAGCTTTTATAAAATCCTTGGAGGGTGCGGTCTATGCAACCATGGAAGGAAAAAAGGTACTTGTCCCTAGCGACATTCACCAGAGCAAATCAAGTTGCCAGAGTCTCTGGCCTATTCAGTAGACTTATTATCATTAGGAGGGAAGAGAAATCAGTGGATGCAGTTAGTCTGAACCTCAAAACCTACTCCAGCACCAACTTTGATCTTCACCTACTACCTTGCTCCCCTTCATGTCCAGACTTTCAGTGAATCAGGCTACAAATGTACCTTGGAACATGGCAGGTTTCTTATCACCATCTCCAGAGGCATTTGCTTTCCAGAATATGATCCTGAATATAGATGTAATATCTGCCTGATGGAAGGACTCTCTGCTCTGCTGTAGACATCTTGGACTTTGTAGTTTCCTGGAGCAAGAGCTTGCTTGTTACTGTCCTGAGAGAGATAGGATATCAGGTGTGTCATGGTATTCTCTGGAATCACAACATGAAGAAAGATACCTGAGCATAGCCCAACTGCTCGGTTATTGTGTTACTCCATCAAAAATGCTGTCTGCACACACACACACACCAGCACAGTGCAGCCCTGCCTTATGGCCCTCTTAAAAGAACTAGTCTCTTATGATTCTGAGGACAGAATATAGAAATTCCAATGAGATGGCACCAATAAATACAAACATACAATGTTAGATGTTCTTCTGTACATATGTTTCTCTCTTTTGTTAATGAATAAAACACAGACTGGGCAATACCCAGGCAGGGAGTAGAGGTAGACCTATAGGAGGAAGGAGGGAAGAGAGAGAGGGATGCATTTAGAGAGACTTGGAAGATGGGAGGTGCCTGGCACTCTCTGGTAAGATAAGGGCATATAGAAGTACATAGTAATTGTGGGTTAATAATTAAGAAAGAGCTAGACAATAGGAAGTCTTAGCCATCAAATAACACATTATATTTAATATAGTGTCGCTGTGTTTATTTGGAGTTGAAAAGGGGAGGGATCAGACAGAACAGAAACCTCCATCTTTAATCATACACATACTATGGGCCAAAAGAGATGAAGAATCTCAATTAGTAACAATGTCTATAAGGGATTTCAGCTCCCTCTGTCTGAATTCTACACGTTACAGGAAAATGATGCTGGCACCTTAAATTCCTGAGTATGTGGTCACATATAATGTATATTAGTGAACACATATATCATGTGTAGTGCACAGAAATCTGCTGATAGGAATGCCTCTCCGTAGGAATAACAAGTTCACGGGAAAAAACATTCTTTAAAAAAAAAGAAAAATATAATATCAAAAGTAGTAATTAATAGATAAGACAAAGCCAGAGTGCCAAGGCAACCCCCTTGCGTTTATCAGAGCAGCCCTGTGCTGGACTCACTAAAATCTACATGGGCATTCTGTCCTCTGGGAAGGCTAACCTACTGTCCTTCCACTCCCTTGAGCAGCAACAAATGCATGAATATCATCTATAACCATATCTCTTCATTCTCTCGCCTTTTACCGTATGTCTCATTCAAGACATCTGGTTCTTTTGAGGCATCAAATCAAAATTCAGCTAAAGTATTGACACAGAAATATCTCTGATCTGAAGCCCCACATCTCTTTTCACAAGAACCAGCTGTGATCCTAAGAAGTAGTGGGTTGGCCTGATTTTCACAGGCATGGAAGGAAATCACTCCCTGACTCAGGAAGAAGGCACCAGCCCGTGTCATTTCTGAGGCTACCCTGCCATCTAGTGGTCGACTAAAGTACCATCCTTAAGACCCCTAGAGCTTTGATGGCTAGTATTTCACAGAGCTGGCAACTTACATGTGCAACACTTTCAACTGTTGCAAGCAGCTGTGCTGAGGCCTCTCTTCTGAACAGAGGTAGACTAAAGTAGTTCCAGGTCTTCCGAACCTGAAGGCGGGGCTAGCTGTCTTCATTTCAGCTAGGTGAAAGGTCGCAAGCAACACAGGCAAAGTTTAGTTTTTGTTTCTACTCCTTTCTCTCTCTAACTTGCCAATATTATGAACCACCAAGAAAGGATGCACAGGGAAATGTGAGGCCTGCATCCAGCATCTAATTCTCTGTGACTCTACTTCTCAGAAATGGGGGTAAAAGTATGAAATGAGTGCATGCCCTTGCAGTCTATAGTGAGACCCCTTGGAAACTCCTCTGGTGTCTCAGGAATAACTACCAAATCCAAAGAGATTCAATTTTACGCGAACTTATTACAGAAAACCAAACCGATTTTACTCAGTAGGGTCAAGCCACAGAAAGACACCAGCTAATTTTAACAATATACATAAAAAAAAAAAACTGGTATAGTGGTTCTTACTTTTAATGCCAGCACTCAGGATGTAGAGGCAGGTGGATCTCTTTGAGTTCAAGACTATTCTGGTCTACACATACTGAGTTCCAGGACAACCTGAACTACATAATGAGACACTGTCTAGGAAATGAAAATCTACCAAAGCTCTATTGTAGACAACATGGGTTCAGGACAGCCTGAAAAGTGACTTCCACTGGTTGAAAGTCTATGGAGTTGCATTTGAAAAACGGACCTTAGGCTATGCATGATATGTGTAAAAGCCTCTACTGTTGATGACTCCAAATACTAAATGTGGTGTCACCTCCTGACCAGGGTGATGCATGTGACCCAGCTTTAGGGTTCTATTCCCAGTGTGTCTACTTCAATGCAGGAATGGTTTGCCCAGCAGATTGCCCGCTATTGAGCTGCAGGAGAGCTCAATAGTACATCTGTTGCATATCAAGTGGAAAACCAGGGTTCCATCCACAACATTGTGGGGCCTAACAAATAAAGTGAAGGGAAATGAGGACTGATGTCAGACTCTATTCGCCAATGGCTTCTGGTCACATTGCTAAAGTAAAAGAATAGAGACAGCAAATGAGTGAGTGGGTAGGGGAGCTAGGCACAAAGACTGACAACCAGAGCTTAATATCTTAAACTCAATGAGAGAAGGAAAGAAACAACTATTACAAGTTCTCTTCTGACCTCCACATACATGACATGGTGTCAACACATGCATACACCGAAACGCAATAATTAAACCAACCAACCTGACAGATGCTGCTGCCACTGTATCCATGTCCTCCTCAATCAAATCCCTCCAGCTCAGATCACCAATCCTCGCTGTTTTCAGTCCATTATTTCAGTCAAGTGCAAAATCAGAGCCAGGAAGTTCATAATGTGTGTCTTCTATTTTTGAGGGCATGAGTGAAGCTGTGTATCATCTGTTAAGCAGTGCCCTCTGGCAGAGTACTCCAAGTCATCGTGTGAAACAATCACAGGAGAATCCACACTCCATGATCTGAAAAAAAAAAAAACAGAATCTAAAGTGTCTTGAGAAACTTACAGGCCAGGCATTGGTGGTGTACTGCTTTAATACCAGCAATCAGAAGGCAGAAGCAGGAGGTTCTCTGTGAGTTCAAGACCAGCCTGCTCAACAAGAGCTACTTCCAGAACAGCCTCCAAAGCCACAGAAAAATTCTGTCTCAAAAAAAGAAGGAAAACAACCAGAAAAACCTTCAGATCAGATCAATTCTAGCTTTAAGTTTTCAGATCAAATTGTTCAATCAAAAAGCCCATGCCCAATCATTTTGGATAAGATGAGAAATGCTCACCCTCTGCTGTCCTCATGCTGTTACACACAGAGATGTCTTGTGGGAAAGAAAAAATGACCTGCCTCTCTCACATACAAGTATCCATTGAAAAGTACCAGAACAGGACATGGTAGTGATCTCTTACAATCCTGTCACTTCACAGACTGTGGAACATGTATGCATGTGTGTATACCCCTTTCATACAATGAATGAAATAAAATAGTGATAAAACTTAGTAGATTGCAACTCTCTTGACCCCTTTGGTTCTAATTGCATACTTGGAGATGATTCCTTTCTAACAAGTAATTATGTAAGTGGTGACAGGAAATTGATGATGGATATCATTCTGTAAATATATTCCTCTTATTGCTTAATGAATAAAACACTACTGGCCAATAGGAAAGCAACAAAGGCAGGACTAGGAGCCAAGTAGGTTTCACTCAGAGGTAGTAGGAGTTTCAACATGCAGGATCAAACAGGGTAGAAATCCAGATCCTCTCTGGATTTCTGGTAGGATGAGACCACATGGAAATACTTAGATTCATAGAAATGGGTTAATATTTAAAACAGAGCTAGCAAATAAGAAAGGCCAGTAACACACCAACAGCTTTATATCTAATACATAGTCTTTGGGTCTTATTTGGGGCTGGCTCGGCTGTAGGATCAGACTGGGGGAAGAAAGCGCTCATAACAAGAAAGTAATTCCCACTGTCACCAGAAGTGATTAGACAAATGATAGCTTATACTTGATGGATCACATGAATTGAATCTTCAATCTACAAAACAGGCTCAGCCTTTGAGAAATTATTCCCTACCTGGTGGTACTATTTGGGAGGCTATGGTACCTGCAAGAAGTCCAGCCTTCTTGGCAGAGTGAATACTTTGGAGTGACATTTAAGTTTACAGCCCACACATAGGACTTGCCAGTCGGTTTTTCCTGGTCAGCCATGAAATGAACTGCCACAACCACAAAATCCACTGCCATGAACTGAGGGGCTCCACCATGCCCACTCTGATGAGATATGCCAGAATACTGACCCTGAGTCAAAGTAGACCTTTCCACCCTTGTTTCTGTTGATATGATATCACGGCAGCGAGATGGTTCTGTGGGTGCACTGGCTATTTTCAGTCACCTTGACAGGAGGTAAACTTACTTAAGAGCAGGCAGAAGTAAGGTTTCAATCAATGAAATGCCTCCAGAAGGTCAGTTGAAGGCAAATATGCAGAACATTTTCTTAAGTAGTTATTGATAACTGAGGGCCCAGCCCATTGTGGCTGAAACCACTCCTGGGCTGGTGGTACTAGGTTCTGTAAGGAAACAGAACGAACAAGAAATGAGGGGTAAATCAGTAAGTATCACTCCTCCATGGCCTCTGCATCACCTCCTGCCTCAAGAGTTCTTCCCAGTTAGAGTTCCTGCCTTGCCTTCCCTCAATGGACTGTGACTCTGGATGTGAGAGAAATAAATCCTTGCCTGTACAAGTTGCTTTGGGTCGTAGTGTTTCATCACACCAATAGAAACCCTAACTAAGACAGTGAGTGGGTAAATGTGCTTGTTGCCAAAACTGATGGCAGGGCTTTGATTCCAGGGACACAGAGTGAATGACCAAAACCGATTCCTACCCCTGTACTTTCAACTTCCCCCATGTGGAGCAGTACACACATGCCACCACACACAGACACACATGATATTTGTAAAAAGGAAGGGGGTAGAGAGATGGTCAGCAGTGAAGAGCACAGGCTGTTCTTCAAGAGGACCAGTATGGGTTCAATTCCCTGCCCCCACATGGCAGCTAACAATTGTCTGCCACTCCACTTCCAGGATACCAACATCCTCATACAGATACACATGCAGGAAAAACACCAATGCATGGAAATAAAAATAAATAAAATCAGAAGGAAAAAAGGAAGTAAGCCTAGTAGAGACTTGATTTTCAAATAGCCGTGTATATAAGACTCCTAACAATAGTGGAGAGGGTGCCTGAACTGGCCTTCCCCTATAATGACATTCATGACTACTCAAATTTTCATCACAAAGCCTTCCTCATGTCCCTGATAGAAGCAGATGCAGGGAACCATATCCAAGTACTAGGCCAAGCTCTGGGTGTCTGGTTCCAAGAGATGAAGGAGGGATTATATGAGCAAGGGGGATCCATGTTTGTGGGAATTCAGGGACTCTGGAGGAAAAGCTAGGCACCATTCTACACACACACACACACACACACACACACACACACACACACACACACATACACACAGTGTTTAAAATCATTTTTCAAAACAAAGATTACATGTACTCATCTGTGAGGTAATTCTCCTAAGAGATTCCTAGAAATCAGATATTTTCAAAACTTTCATTTACTTTTTCAGATGTGGTCTCACTGTGTATGGTAAGAGAGCCGCAAAATCTTTGTCCTCTTTGCCTAGCTGTCTGAGTGCCAGAATTATAGGTATGCACTCTATCACCCATATGATATATTTAATTTACCAAACATATCAGTATGTGCTTCCTTTGCTCAGTCCATCAATGTAAAATACAATTCTGAGTACTTTGTTATCATAAATAATAATCACAAAAATTCTAATAGGTATCTCTCTTCATATACTGTTTTGTGAAGATTATAAAGTGGGGGGGCACTTCCTTCCTACAAAGCAAATATTTTAGTAAGCACTGTCTCTCTGAGGAACCTGCCACCCCACATTAATCTGAGAATCACAGGATACACTGACTGTTACCCAATGCTATGCTAGGTATTTGAAAAGGGTTCATTAAAAGATTCCTAATTACTGGGCTGGAGAAATGGCTCACCAGCTAAGAGAACCTGCTATTCTTATTGAGGATCAGGATTCAATAACACATTGAACACATAAAGCCTTACAACCATCTATGTAAATCCAGTTCCAAAGAATCTGGTGCCCTCTTCTGGCCTCTTCAGAAAACAGCTACACATACATACACAATGCACACACCTAGATGCATTCAAAACACTATAAAATAAGGTCAGACATGGTAGCACACACCTATATTCCCAAGAATAGGTAGAAAGGCAGGATGATCTCTGTGAGGTCCAGACCTACCCAGTCTACAAAGAGAGTTCCAGGACAGCTCAGGAACCTGGACTCAGGAAAACCACTTATTAAATAAAAATAATTCTTTTACAAAGAGAGATAATAATAACCTGAAAGAGGCTGATGTTTGCCTGTGTCACGGAAACCACAGATGCCATGCTACTTTTGATTCTACACCCCATGAAATGACTCCCATACTTTCTGTTGTCTACCCCAAACCCCACTCCCCGCAGTTCTGAAATAAAACTCAGGACCTGGATGTATATGTGTTCATTCACTGAGATACACACCTAGGCCACTATTGTCTAATTAACTTTTTAAAGGAAACAAAATGTTCACATATAATAATCTAATGTATGACACAGTAACTAAAGGAACATCATATACGAAATCCGGGCCTCTGCTAAAGAAAGAGGCCTCAGCTGGAGAGTTCCAGTTTCCAGTGAGATCCAACTATCCTGCAAAACCTTCCCAAGTTCCAGCTCAGCCCTTGTCCTCTCCTGCCAGCTATTGGCCAGAGGTGAGTCTGGGCCCAATCGGGGCTGCCTGTCCCCTACAACCTCTTCCCCCCCTCCCCTGCCCGAACTCCCTGGGTTGACCCCTGATCCGGCTACTTCTGTCTCCGGTCCCCATCGAGAGCACCCTTGGATACCCGCTGATACACCCCCACCCATACCCACAGCGAGCCTACCCCTCTACCCTGTGCCCTACCTACCCAAGGTCCTGCTGCTCTGGTTGAGGACTGGGACAGAGGGTGGAGCCAACAGTCCACCCTACTTTGGAGACTTCTCGGAGCAACTCTGAACAAAGGAGACCTGACTATCCATGCGGGACCACCCGTAATTTCCACCTGCTTGGTCTCTGACCCTCACCTCCAGTCCTCTGCTGGAGTCCCGGGCCCCTCCCAGAGATCCGCCTATCTCTGCGAGTCCACTCGGAGTTCCTGCTGGCATCTTCTACTGGATCCTCATCCTTGACCCCATACCTGGGTCCCTGTCTGTGGAGAAATCTCCTAGAGAGCTTGAACCACACAGAGCTACAGATATTGAATCTCAGGCCCACATAAGCCCATCGGGCAAGTACCATAGAGAGAGGGGGAGACCCCACCAACACCTACTGGAAGAAGCTATGGGAAGAAGGCAATACAAGAGAACACCTAACAGAAAGACAAGCATGACACCACCAGAATCTAGGGAATCTACACCAACTAGAATGGAACACAACAACAAAGCAGAGGAAGCAGAAGGGTACACCTTAAAAATTACCATCATAAAAATGATAGAGGCCCTCAAAGAAGATGTGAGAAAAATCCCTTAAAGAAATGGAGGAAAAAACAAACAAAACAGTGGAAGAAATGAACAAATTCCTTAAGGAAAGTACAGAAAGCCACCAAAAAAAAACAATTAAGCAGGTGAAGGAAACAGTTCAAGACTTGAAAACTGAAATAGAGAAAATAAAGGCAACACAAACTGAAGGAATGCTGGAAATTGAAAAGCTGGGCAAAAAATCGGCAACTACAGACACAAGCAAAACCAACAGAATTCAAGAGAGGGAAGAGAGAATCTCAGGCGCAGAAGATAAACTAGAAGAAATAGATTCATCGACCAAAGAAACTCATAAATCCAACAAATCCTTAACACAAAACATCCAGGAAATGTGGGACACCGTGAAAAGGCCAAACCTAAGAATAATAGGCATAGAGGAAGGTGAGGAAGCCCAGCTCAAAGGTGCCGAAAACATATTCAACAAAATCATCGAGGAAAACTTTCCAAGTCTGAAGAAGGACATGCCCATGAAAGTACAAGAAGTATACTGAACCCCAATAGGCTGGACCAAAGAGAAAAGACCCCTCGACATATAATAATCAAAACACCTAGCATACAGAATGAAAAAAAGAATATTAAGAGCAGCGAAGGAAAAAGGACAGGTAACATATAAAGGCAGACCTATCAAAATTACACCTGACTTCTCCATGGAAACCCTCAAGGCCAGAAGGTTCTGGGTACATGTTCTAAAAGTATTAAGAGAACACGGATGCCAGCCTAGGCTACTATATCCAGAAAAACTCTCAATCACTATAGATGGAGAGAACAAGATATTTAATGACAAAACCAGATTTTCCCAATACGTATCTACAAATCCAGCCCTACAGAAAGTATTAGAAGGAAAACTCCAACCCAAGGAAGGTAACTATGCCCACAAAAATGTAGGCAACAGATAATCCAACTACACCAGAAACCAAGGGTAAAGCAGAACTAATATATTCACAATACCACTGCCAACAACAAACCTAAATCAAACAAGCATCAACAATCAATGGTCCTTACTCACCCTCAACATTAATGGTCTTAACTCACCTATAAAAAGACACAGGCTAACAGAATGGATACGAAGACAGAATCCATCCTTCTGCTGCATACAAGAAACACATCTAAGCTTCAAAGATAGACATTACCTCAGCGTAAAGGGTTGGAAAAGGATTTTCCAATCAAATGGAAATAAGAAGCAAGCAGGCGTAGCTATCCTAATATCTAACAAGTTAGACTTCAAACCAAAATTAGTCAAAAGAGATGAAGATGGTCATTTCATATTCATCGCAGGAGAAATCCATCAACACAAAGTCTCAGTTCTGAACATCTATGCCCCTAATACAAAGTCACCCACATTTGTAAAAGAAACACTACTAAAACTCAAAGCTCATATAAAACCTCACACACTTATAGTGGGAGACTTCAATACACCACTCTCAACACTAGACAGGACCACAAATCAGAAACTCAACAAAGAAACAAAAGAATTAACAGAAGTTATGTCTCAACTGGGGTTAACAGACATCTATAGAACATTCCATTCAAAGACAAAAGAATATAACTTCTTCTCTGCTCCACATGGAACCTTCTCTAAAATCAGCCACATACTAGGTGGCATAACAAACCTCAACAGATACAAGAGAATAGGAGTAGTCCCCTGTATCTTATCGGACCACCATGCTTTAAAATTGGAATTCAACAATAACACAAATAGCAGAAAACCTGCAAACTCATGGAAACTGAACAATGTGCAATTGCACCACTCATGGGTCAAAGAAGAAATAAAGAAAGAAATTAAAGACTTTCTAATATTCATCGAGAATGAGGATACAACATACCCGAACTTATGGGACACCTTGAAAGCAGTGCTACCAGGGAAGTTCATTGCACTAAGTGCCCATATGAAGAAAACAAAGGATAGTCACATAAGAGAATTAACAGCACAACTGAAAGCCTTAGAACAGAGAGAAGCAAAGTCATCCCGCAGGAGTAGACACCAGGAAACAATCAACTTGAGGGCTGAAATCAACAAAATAGAAACCAGGAAAACAATATAAAAAAATCAATGCAACGAAGAGTTGGTTTTTTGAGAAAATCAACAAGATGGACAAGCCTTTATCCAAATTAATGAAAAAGCACAGAGAGAACATGCAAATTAACAAAATCAGAAACGAAATGGGGAACATAACAACAGACACAGAGGAAATCCAGACAATTTTCAGGTCATACTTTGAAAATATGTATTCCACAAAAATTGAAAATTCAAAGGAAATGGACAAATTTCTGGATAACTATCACTTACCAAAATTAAATCAAGAACAGACAAACAACTTAAATAGACCTATAACCCGCAATGAAATAGAACCAGTCATTGAAAGCCTTCCAACCAAAAAAAAGTCCAGGGCCAGATGGATTCAGCGGAGAATTCTACCAGACATTCAAGGAAGAACTAATACCACTACTCCTCAAACTGTTCCACAAGATAGAAACAGAAGGTTCATTGCCAAACTCTTTTTATGAGGCCACAATAACTTTGGTACCCAAGCCTCACAAAGACACAACTAAGAAAGAAAACTACAGACCAATATCCCTGATGAACATCGATGCAAAAATACTCAATAAAATGCTGGCAAACCGAATTCAAGAATACATCAGAGAAATCATCCACCATGACCAAGTAGGCTTCATACCTGGAATGCAGGGATGGTTTAACATACGAAAATCTATCAACGTGATCCACAATATAAACAAACAGAAAAAGAAAAACCATATGATTATCTCCCTAGATGCGGAAAAAGCCATTGACAAAATTCAACACCCTTTCATGATAAAGGTCTTGGAGAGGTCAGGGATAACAGGAACACACCTAAACATAATAAGAGCAATATACAGCAAACCAACTGCCAACATCAAACTGAATGGAGAGAAACTTAAGCCAATTCCTCTAAAATCTGGAACAAGACAAGGCTGCCCTCTCTCTCCATATCTCTTCAATATCGTACTAGAAGTTCTATCTAATGCTATAAGACAACAAAAGGAGCTCAAGGGGATCCAAATTGGAAAGGAAAAAGTCAAACTGTCTCTATTTGCAGATGATATGATAGTCTACATAAGCGACCCAATAACCTCTACCAGGGAACTCCTACAGCTGATAAACACCTTCAGCAAACTAGCAGGATACAAGATAAACTCAAAAAAAATCAGTAGCCCTACTTTTTTCAGACGACAAAGAGGCAGAGAAAGAAATCAGAGAAACATCACCCTTTACAATAGCCACAAGCAACATAAAGTATCTTGGTGTAATGCTTACCAAACAAGTAAAAGACCTATATAATAAGAACTTTGTGGCTCTAAAGAAAGAAATTAAAGAAGATACCAGAAAATGGAAAGATCTCCCATGCTCTTGTATAGGTAGGATAAACATAGTAAAAATGGCAATCTTGCCAAAAGCAATCTACACATTCAATGCAATCCCCATTAAAATCCCACCACAATTCTTCACCGACCTTGAAAGGATAATAATCAACTTTGTATGGAAAAACAAAAGGCCCAGGATAGCCAAAACAACCCTATACAATAAAAGAATTTCGGGGGACATCACCATTCCTGACTTTAAGCTCTACTACAGAGCTATAGTTCTGAAAACAGCCTGGTATTGGCATAAAAATAGACAGGTAGACCAATGGAATCGAATTGAAAATCCTGATATTAACCCACACACCTATGAACACCTGATTTTGGACAAAACAGCTAAAATTATACAATGGGGCGAGGACAGCATCTTCAACAAATGGTGCTGGCACAATTGGATGAGGGTGTGTAGAAGACTGCAGATAGAACCATGTCTGTCGCCATGCACAAAACTCAAGTCCAAATGGATCAAAGACCTCAACATCAATCCAGCCACATTGAACCTCTTACAAGAGAAAGTAGGAGGTACCCTTGAACAAATTGGTATAGGAGACCGCTTCCTGAACATAACTCCAGGGGCACAGACACTGGGAGAAACGATTAATAAATGGGACCTCTTCAAACTTAGAAGCTTCTGTAAGGCAAAGGACACAGTGGACTAGACCAAACGGCAGCCCACAGACTGGGAAAAGATTTTCACAAATCCTATATCCGACAAAGGGCTGATCTCCAAAATATACAAAGAACTCGGGAAACTAGTCAACAAAACACCAAATAACCCTATTAAAAAATGGGGTACAGAACTGAAGAAAGAATTCTCAATAGAGGAAATCAAAAATGCTGAAAGACACTTAAGAAAATGCTCCACATCCTTAGCTATCAGGGAAATGCAAATCAAAACAACTTTGAGATACGATCTTACTCCCTCCAGAATGGCTAAAATTAGAAACACCAATGATGACTTATATTGGACAGGATGTGGAGAAAGGGGAACACTCCTCCACTGCTGGTGGGAGTGCAAACTCATACAGCCATTTTGGAGATCAGTATGGCGGTTCCTCAGGAAAATGGGAATTAGTTTACCACAAGACCCGGCAATCCCCCTCTTACGCATATACCCAAAGGATTCACATCCATGCAACAAAGACATCTGTTCAACTATGTTCATAGCAGCACTATTTGTAATAGCAAGAAACTGGAAGCAACCTAGATGCCCCTCAATTGAAGAATGGTTAATGAAGATGTGGCACATCTACACAATGGAATACTACTCTGGGGGAAAAAAATAATGGTATCTTGAAATTCGCAGGCAAGTGGATAGCACTTGAATAAACCATCCTGAATGAGGTATCCCAGTCACAAAAAGAGGAACACAGTATGTACTCACTCATATATGGATTTTAGACCTAGAGCAAAGGATCACCAGCCTATAATTCACACCACCAGAGGAACTAGGATACAAGGTGTATTCTAAGAGATTCATATAAAGTACCTTACAGAACCGGGAAGGGACAAGTCCCCCAGAGCTCAGGGGAAGTGGGGGGGGGGCAGCGAATGGAGAGAAAAGTAGGAGAAAACATGTGTGACCAGGAAGAATGAGCCTGGTTAGGAATAGAAGACAGGAAGAGAGAGAGACAGAGAGAGAGAGAGAGAAAATAAAAGAGGGAGCCAATATTGGTTTGAAGATAAAATTGAACACAAAGAAAGGTCCAGAGAACTACAAGACTGCTCCCAAATAACAATTTGAGCTTCCGTGGAAAGGCTATCATAAATGCCCTTCCCGGAGAGTGAGATCAACAACTAACTTATTCATGGAGCCCTCAACTAATGCCTGTTGGAAACAGGATCAAACACCCATAAACACTCAGTCGAACTAGAACCCAGATGCAGATGGAGAGGACAGGACCATGTGGCAGAAACACATACAGACAGCTTACCTGAACAAGGAGGAGCTAACGGGCCACTAGACTGATAGCTGGGAAGCCAGCATGGGACTGACTCAGGCCCCTCTGAATATGGGTCTCACCCAGAAGGACTGAGAAGTCTAAGAGACATCAGACAGTGGAGCCAGGATGTATCCCTGGTGCACAAAAGGACTTTGCAAACATATCCCCCATGGAGGGATATCTGCCTTAATCTAGAGACAGGAGAGAAGCCCTAGTCCCTACTTCACATGACCTGTCAGACCTACATGACCCCAACTGGATGGCATTCCCCTACATGTGGAATTGGGATGGGAGGATGGGAGGATTGGGTGGTTAGGGTACATTTGAGAGGGCAGAGAGGGTAAAAGGGAGGGAAGGAGGGAGGGAAGAAGGGAGGGAAGAAGGGTGGGAAGGAGGGAGGGAGGGAGGAAGAGGGAACTGGGATCAACATGTAAAATAATAAATTAAATTAAAAAAAATGCTTTGACTCCAAAATTTAAGTTGAAGGACAAGTTACTGGGGGAAAGGATTTCTATTTTTGTTTCCACAGAAAATGAAAAGATGTGGATTCCTTCCAGACTAATGTGGTTTGATCAAGCCAGACTGCCTGAAACAGAGTATGAGGTGATCCTACATTCAAAACAGCTGGACAAAGCAGCCTTACAGACTATAGCCAGGATTTCTAAATCTTCTTCGAATCCCCCATCACAGCGCCCCTTACCAGCAGGAAGTAGTTTGGAAAGAACAACGCCCAAATTCCCAAATATTGTCTATAAATGTTTGTTTTCATTTAAATGGAATTTGTTATATAAAATAAATTTTAAAAATTTAAAAAAAAAAGGAACATCATATACTTTTAAATGTTTTTAAAAGTATATGAAATTTTAAATGTCTCACCACAAAAACAATATTATGACTTTATTGGATTAATTAGCCTGATTTTACCATTTCATAATATGTAAATTTCAAAATGCCATAAATATGGACAACTTTTGTCAAGCAACCTTCTAAAATGTTTTAATCCCATCACTCATGAGATAGAGGCAGGTGGATCTTTGTGAGATTGTAGCCAATTGATGTACATAGCCAGTTCCCAGGTAGGCAGGTTTACATAGATAGGGAGACTCTGTCTCAAAAAAAGAGGTAATGTGTACATTATTGAGTTCACATGTTATGGACACTTTCTGAAACGCACTCTTATAGATGCTATACAAGCTGTAGGCATTTGTAATCGAAACACATTTAGTGTCCATGCTGATGTTATCAGACTGGCCTCAAAATGGAAATCCTATGTGCCTTAATGCTTAAGATCAAAATGGCCACAATGATCACCCAAAGATCTACAAAGGCTCTGTGTCTTAAACAAGGATGTGGTGCTGTTTGTGCAAGTTCTTCTGAGAATTCCTTCTTGCTTTAAAAGGTTGCATAGTGCTCACTATTTTAAAAACCACTGCTTTCCCTCACCCACTGTCCAAGTTAAAATAGCACTCATCAGAAATTAAGGGCAGTGCCTTGGAAGAACCCAGACAACCTGAGCAGGCTGGGTTGGTCCCTTGGGTCCCAGATCTACAGCCATGAGGATCACTTTTTGTCTTTTATCCTTACATGAAGTGATAAAAGTGCTTAGTAGTTGAAATACATGTAAAATCCTGTTATCTTTACACAATGTGACTAGTAATATTGTGAATGAATTCTAGGACAGCCAGGGCCGTATGAGTCCCTTGTTTAAAAATTAATAAGGGAGGGTTGTGGCAGATGCCTTTAATATGAGCACCCAGCAGGCAGAGGAAGGCAGATCTTTGAGTTAGAGGCCATCAGGAGTAAGAGTGAGTTTCAGGTCGAGCAAGGCCCTGTCATGAAAAACTAAAAAAACAAACAAACACACAAACAAAAACTTCCTTAAACTTCCCTACAGCCATTACCTCCAACATTTCTGGTGCATTTATGCCTTCGTAGTTCCCACTCTCCCCAGAATCTTCTCCATGAAAGCTTGCCTCCTATATTCCTTTATCCTGACCAACAAGGGAACTGCTGCAGCCAGGGGGAGACAGCAACTATAATGAGCATGAGAAACAGACTGCACCCCCCACTGAGGAGGACACTTCACTGCCCCTCCCTTAGCCATGGAGCTAAACCCAAGGTGCATGTCCTCCAGAGGACAAAGCTGCTCCATGATGTCATGGAAGGTGCCAAATTGGAAGTGTGATTGCCACACGTCGATTTCCCTGGGGCAGGTCTGTGTGGGCACAGTGCCTATGTTGTTTCCTTTGCACAAGGGTTTTTCCAGCAGAAATGTAAACAACAAAGAGTCCTGGTGGCTAAAAGCTGCTGAACACAACAAAGAATGGGAAGGAGTGAGTGAGGCCTGAAGTAGACTTCATAGGAGACCGCAGGAAGCCTAGATGAGAGACAGGAAATGGGAACAGATGAAAGAAAAGAGGGTTGAAAAAAAGAAGCTGAATCAGGGATACCTGTCACAACAGAGTCACAACACAACTTCCAGGGAATTGACTCAGAGTACTCAAATGCAATCGAGACACAGAGTGTGATTCTGCCCGACTCAATCTCTAGACTAGAATAGATGTCAGGATGAGTGTGTGTTATCCCCATGGAAACTAGTGATGCTCAGGAGAACTAGAAGAGGTGCATCCAAGGCCTTTAGTTTCTCTTGGCCACTGCTGCATGGATAACTACTGCTCCCCTCCACTGCCTGGCTGTTCATCCTTTGTCATATGAGAAGCTTCCTAGGCACAGTGTCACATAACAAAGGACTTGGTACTTGAGCAGAAAAGAGATGTGCCAGGAAGGGGAAGCAAGCACTGGAGAGAGAACACTGTGCAGATTAAGCTTATGATGTGAGGACTTATACACCCACCGTGTCCTTTTGGCATGACACAAAGTCATTATTATTATGTTCATAAAAGGAAATAACTATATTCCTAATGGCTTAGAAAGGTTAATGAGACTAAAATAAATTGTACAAACACATATGGGTGTATGAATCTATGTGTCGTTGTAAATCAACTACTTGAAAGGCACGAAGTATACCAGAGCTTGGAAGGCAGAGGCAGGTGGCTGTCTCAGTTCAAGGACAGCCAGGGCTACACAGACACACCAAGTCTCGAAAAAAAACAGAGAGTGAGAGAGAGAGAAAGAGAGAGGGAGAGAAATTCCAAGTGAGAACATAGCTGACAGTGAATAAAATGGAGTTTGGCTGCACATGGGGTGCACTGTGGGTTCCCATCTTGGCACAAGAACACAGAGTTCAAAGCTGTCTTCAGCAAGTGTTAAGACCTAAAGGTCAAAGATGTGGCTACAGTAGGATGTTTGTGTGTATTAGTCTAAATAACATCAGATCTGAATCTGAGGTGTGGCTACTCCTGACTTCACGGCTAGGGAACGAGAAGTTTGGAACAAAGGTGTGGTTACTGCACTTTTAGAATGAGGGAAGAAGAAAAGTCTGTTCCATATACATGATACTGTGTTCCCCTTTTTGATTAAGGTATATAAGAGTGGTGAAAAATAAACTTTTGGCATTTCAGTATTGCCTGATCTGTCATCCTGACCTTTATTCTGTCTCTCTGTCTTTTCTTTATTGTCCGTAGGTAGCCTTTCCCTTGTCCACACTCCCTCACTCAGGTATGGACTTGGGGCAGCTTGGCTGGCTCTGATTGCAGCCCCACAAAGACTGCTCCTGACCATGCACACCTGTGATTCCAGTTCTAGAAGGACTGAAGCAGGGAGATCATGAATTATAGACAAGGCTGGGATACACAGACAGAGCCTCTCTTCAAAAGCAAAGCAAAACATAAATACATAGTATAAAATAAGAGGAAAGTATTCTTAAGACAGGGAAAGGCAGATTCATAACTTTTCCATTCACATTTTCTTAGAATTATGGCTGCTTCTATCCTTTTCACTTACATGATGAATGCCTGTACTGTTGTTTTTAAAGCACAGGTCAATTTTGAGTTTGTTTTTTGTACTTGCATTGGGTGATCCATTCTTCAGTCTCCTTAACTTTCTGAACAGGAGGAGGGATGTGGTGCCCTGGTTGAGGCTTTGCACTTGGGTGTGGCTTCTCCTCAGTAAAGTCAGGACACCAATTCTTCTGATGGTTGATTGAGGAGAAAACATGATCACAACCTTTCATGTGTTCAGAAGTTTTCAGTCACAAGTATCAGAAATTCAAATTTGAACTGGTAAGAGGAAACTTGCAGTCAGGTGTGGTGCCACAGGTTTATAATCCCACAGGGAGACAGAGGTGGGGGATCATGAGTTGAGGCCAATTTGAGCTGCACAGTGGGTAAGAAAGAGAACTAATTTATTGTACACACAGTGAGTTGAGAAGTCAGAGCAGTCCAGGGCTGGCTGACATAGTGGTTTATCTACACCCTACACAATTCCACTTTTCTAATCTTTTAGACTTATTTATCTTTATGTGTATGAGCATTTTCCTGTGATGTATGGACACCAGGAGGATGTCTTGTGCCCACAGAGGTCAGAAGAGGGTGTCAGGTCCCTTGGGTCTGGAGTTAAGGATGGTTGGGAGCTTCCAAGTGGATTGAGGAAGCTGAACACAGGTCTGTGCAAGAACAAGTGCTCCTACCTATTGAGACACCATTCCAGCCCCCAAGATTCCACTTCTCTCGCTCTCTCTGCAATTTTCTGCCTGTGCTCCCCTTTGGGGAGTGGCTTTCCTTCATACTAGCTGCTGACTTTCATGTAGAGGCTGAGTCCCAGTGTTTTACCGACTTTTTTTTTTTCTTATTTGACATATTGAGTTTTTCTTTTCTTTTTTTATTTAATTTCTTTATTTAATTTATTATCTTACATGTCAATTGCAGTTCCCTCTTCCTCCTTCACTCACTCACTTTTATAATCTCTGCCCCCTCACATACACCCTGATCACCCTCCCCCTCCCATCCCCCCACCCCAATTCCACATGTAGGCCAATGCCATCCAGGTGGGGTCATGTAGATCTGTCAGGTCATTTGAAGTAGGGACTAGGACTTCTCTCCTGTCTCGAGGTTAAGGCAGTATCCCTCCATGGGGGATGTGTTCACAAGGTCCTTTTGTGCACCAGTGATACATCCTGGTTCCCCTGTCTGAGGTCCCTTAGACTGCTCAGTCCCTCTGGCTGAGGGTGCCTGAGTCATTCTCATGCTGGATCCCCAGCTATCAGTCTGGGGTCCCATTAGCTCCTCCTTGTTCAAGTCAGCCATCTCTATGTGTTTCCACAACACTTCTTGTCCTCTCCATCTGCTTCTGGATTCTAGGTCGACTTTGTGTTTAGGTATGGGTGTTTCCTTCTGTTTCCAACAGGTATTAGATGAGGGCTCCATGGACAAGTTAGTTGGTGATCTCACTATCCAGGAAGGGCATTTATGGTAGCCTTTCCAGGGTTGCTCAAATTGTTAGTTGGTGGCAGTTGTGTACGTCTCTAGACCTTTCTTTAGGTTCAGTTTTCTCTTCAAACCAAAATGGCTCTCTCTTTTATGTTCTGTGTGTCTCTGTGTGTGTGTGTCTCTCTCTCTCTCTTCTGTCTTCTATTCTTACCCTGACTCAATCTTCCTAGTCACACGTGCTTTCCTCTCCTCCCCTGCTCTTTCTTCTACTTCTCTCTGCATTCACTACCCCCCCACTTCCCATGTGCTCTGAGGGACTTGTCCCTTCCCCATTCTGTGAGGGTTATTATATGAATCTCTTAGAATACACCTTGTATCCTAGTTCCTCTGGTGATGTGAATTATAGGCTTGTGATCCTTTGATCTAGGTCTAAAATCCATATAGGAGTGAGTACATACCATGATTCTCTTTTTGTGTCTGGGTTACCTCATTCAAGATGGTTTCTTCAAGTGCCTTCCACTTGTCTGCGAATTTCAAGATTCCATTATGTTTTTCTGCAGAGTAGTATTCCATTGTGTAGATGTGCCACTTCTTATCCATTCTTCAGTTGAGGGGCATCTAGGTTGCTTCCAGGTTCTTAATATTACAAATAATGCTGCTATGAACATACTTGAACACAAGTCTTTGATGCATGCATGTGGATATTTGGGTATATGCCTAAGAGTAGGATTGCTGGGTCCTCTGGTAAACTACTTCCCATCTTCCTGAGGAACCGCCATACTGCTTTTTGGTTAGTTTGGATAAAGATTTGTCTATCTTGTTGATATTCTCGAAAAACCAACTCTTTGTTACATTGATTCTTTGTATTGTTTTCCTAGTTTCTACTTTATTGATTTCAACCCTCAGATTGATTGTTTCCTGGCATCTAATTCTCCAGGATAAGTTTGCTCCTTTTTGTTCTAGGGCTTTCAGTTGTGCTGTTAATTCTCTAATGTGACTATCCTCCATTTTCTTCATATGGGCACTTAGTGCAATGAACTTCCCTCATAGCACTGCTTTTAAAGTGTCCCATAAGTTCCAGTATGTTGTGTCTTCATTCTCGTTGAATTCTAGGAATTTTTTAATTTCTTTCTTTACTTCTTCTTTGACCAGGAATGAGACAATTGCGCATTGTTCAGTTTCCACGAGTTTGTAGGGTTTCTGTAATTTGTGTTGTTATTAAATTACACCTTTAAAGCATGGTGGTCTGATAAGATGCAGGGGGCTATCCCAATATTTTTTTTCTGTTGAAGTTTATTATGTTGTCTAATATGTTTTTGATTTTAGAGAAGGTTCCATGTGGAGCTGAGAAAAAGGTATATTCTTTTGTGTTTGGATGGAATGTTCTATAGATGTCTGTTAAACCCAATTGGGACATCACTTCTGATAGTTCTTTTGTTTGTTTGTTAAGTTTCTGTCTGGTGGTCCTGTCTAGTGGTGAGAGTGGGGTATTGAAATCTCCCAGTATGAGTGTGTGAGGTTTTATGTGAGCTTTGAGTTTTAGTAGCATTTTGTTTTAATAATTTGGGTGCCTTTGTATTAGGGGCATAGATGTTCAGAACTGAGACTTTGTGTTGATGGATTTCTCTTGCAATGAATGTGAAATGACATTCTTCATCTCTTTTTATTGATTTTGGTTTGAAGTGTAACTTGTTAGATATTAGGATAGCTACACCTGCTTGCTTCTTGGGTCCATTTGATTGGAAGATCTTTTCCCAACACTTTACCCTGAGGTAATGTCTGCCTTTGAAGCTTAGATGTGTTTCTTGTATGCAACAGAAGGATGGATTCTGTCTTCGTATCCATTCTGTTAACCTGTGCTTTTTATAGGCGAATTAAGACCACTAATGTTGAGGGAAAGTAAGGACCATTGGTTGTTAATTCTTGTTTGTTTTAGATTTGTTGTTGTCAGTGGTACTGTAAGTATATTTGCCCTGTGTTTTCTTTTGGGTTCTGGTAAAGTGGGATTATCTGTTGCCTATGCCTTTGTGAATGTAGTTAACTACCTTGGGTTGGAGTTTTCCTTCCAGAACTTTCTGTAGTGCTGGATTTGTGGATATGTATTGTGAAAATCTGGCTTTTTCATTGAACATCTTGTTTCTCTGTCTGTAGTGACTGAGAGTTTTGCTGGCTATAGTAGTCTGGGCTGACATCCGTGGACTCTTAGTATTTGTAGAACATCTACCCAAGACATTCTGGCCTTGAGAGTTTCCATGGAGAAGTCAGGTGTAATTTTGATAGGTCTGCCTTTATATGTTACCTGGCCTTTTCATTCACTGCCTTTAACATTTTTTCTTTATTCTATATGTTAGGTGTTTTAATTATTATGTTGGGAGGGAACCTTTTTTTTTTTTTTTGGTCCAGTCTATTTGGTGTTCAGGATGCTTCTTTTGCTTTCATGGGCATGTCCTTCTTCAGATTGGGAAAGTTTTCTTCAATGATTTCGTTGAGTATGTTTTCTGCACCTTTGACCTGGGTTTCTTTGCCTTCTTCTATGCCTAGGATTCTTATGTTTGGCCATTTCATGGTGTCACACATTTTCAGGATGATTTGTGGTAAGGATTTGCTGCATTTAAGATTTTCTTTGGTCGATGAATCTATTTCATCTAGTTTATCTTCTGCTCTTGAGCTTCCCTCTTTGATCTCTTGTATTCTGTTAGTTATGCTTGCATCTGTAGTTCCTGGTCATTTACCAGTTTTTCTGTTTCCACGGGTGTCCAAAGCAGCCAGAACTCCATGCCTTCCTTGAATGATCCCATCAGTCTCTTCTCTTAAAATACTAATGAACGACCCTCAACATCCTGAGCCAGGCTCAGCCTCTTTCTGAAATAACTACAGAATTTTTTGATTCCACTTCTTAGAGAGCTGATTTAGGCCAATTGGCTCTTATTTCTGCTGTGCTAATGAGAATGGGAACTAACACACAGCTAGGAAGGGAAGCATGTGGCCTCAGCCCTGCTACAGAAACTGAAATCCCAGGGGGTAAGACATGAGATACTCAGAATTGAAACAAGAGAGAAGACAACTCTTTTCCATGTAGTGCTATGGACAAGTTATCCTTATGTGCTCCTGTAAGGCCCTCAGAATGAGGAGTCTCCTAGTTTCAGTCAGTATCCCCAAGAACTCAATATCCAGTCCAGTTCCTGCAACACTCAAGAGGCTTTAATGAATAGGAAACCTTTGAGCAAATGGGCTTCTCCAGCATGCAGGCTAGAGAGAAGCATCCTCCCCCCTCCCCCAACCCCCTCCCCCTGGCAAAACCCATAAGCTTAGGGAGGGTGTGGGACCCTCTGTCCATTGATTACTTGACCCTTTGAGGCCAGATGGTTTCCCTATTGGGGTCAATAGACCTTAGGGTCTTAGGGTATGCTAATTAATCTTGTCTGGGCAAACCAGAGGTGCAGTTATCTCTTTGTTTCTTAAGGACCCTAGTCACAAGAAAGGAGGGGCAGTGTGAATTCTTGGTATCTTGTTATCTCAGGGCCTTTTGAGGGGAAGTTAGCAAATTCCAAGGAACAGATATTGGTTTCCAGGTTAGTCCTTCATTTCAAGTGAGGGGTTTCTTTAACTTTACTTCTTTGTCTTTCACTCCCACATAAGCCACCCTCCTTCCTTTGTGACAGGGTTTTGTCTTGTAAAGATATGCCATTTGCTTCTATGACTTTAGTTCATCACTGGAAAGAAATAATTTCCAGAAGCCTCATCTCCAGTTCTTAAACTGGGAAAATGTGACTTGAGTAGGAGAAGTTATATTATGTGTGATTTTTTTTGGAGAGTGTTTGTTTTTATTTCCTCCTGACCTTGAGACTTCCTGCCCTCAGCTACCAGACCTGGACATTTGAGATGTATACCCAAGATAAGTGTGTTTCTGTCCCAACAGATTTCCAACCAACTGAAGACAGCAAACTGCTCCGAATGTGCCAGCCCTAGGTGCATCTCACTGGATTTCTGACTATCCTGAAGCTCTGCAACACAGACTGCTCCAAGGCAAACATGCACTTCCTTAGCCTCAGGTGGTCCTGCAGGAACCAGACAGGGAGCCAAACAGCCTACACTCTACTGTTTTCCCATCCTTTGACCATTATTCCAGCCTTCTGGGCCCTGACATCAATGCCCCAATTTCAGCAGGAAGTAGTTATAAAAGAGATTACATCACCCCTTATCATCAACACAAAAGCCTAGAATATTAGGTCACAAAGCCAGCACTTCTCACCCCACCCCACCCTAAACCTCACCCTCCCAGGGGCTGGACTTCTGCTTCCCTTCCTGCAGCTTGGTCCTTATATAACTCAACCATTTTGGCTGTGCCAGTCTCTTGGTCTATTGGCCTGGGAAGCCTTGGTTGACAGCTCCTCACTTGCTCTCTCTCCCTCTCTCCTATTGTGGTCTGGTTTAGTCTGCCAGTGTGTGCAACCTGGAGCCTTCCGTCTGCCTGATTTCTCCATTATATCTACAATAAAATGCTTCTCCATACGTTAATAGCCATGTTCTCCTTTTATTTCATTTTACATTTAGTTTCATGTGTTGTGATATGCAGTGGGAGGGGAACCTTAGCAGATCCCATGGTGTGTGAGATACACATAGGACAAAAGGCAGAACTTATGTAGGAAGTTTATTGGGAGAAGGGAAGAGAGTGAGGAAGGGGAAGGAAGAGATGTGAGAGTTAAAGGGTGGGGTAGCAAAGACTTGTCTGCTTCTTCAGAGGAACAGCAGGTAAGAGAGAGGGAATAGGCAGAGCCAGTCTCTTTTAGGGAGCTCCTGTGCATGCATAGAGCCAGTATACTGCTTCCCATGGGTGGAAGGGAGATGCACTGTGCCTGGTCTCCAAGGGGCAGGGCCAAGCTGTGCCTGGATGCTAACATTCCCCCCTCCTTTATGTATTGAAATGGGAGCAGTCAGGCATGGCAGGTTAGGGGAATAAGGGCATAGAGTATTCAAGACTGCTTCCTGCCGACCTGAGGGGGGGCACTGACAATCTTTGGGGGACCTGAGACATGTTAATATGTGGCATGAGGGGGGGACCTTAGGAGATCCCAAAGCAGGTGAGACATAAAACCATGTAGGCAGAAGTTAAGCTGGAAGTTTAGTGTGGGAAATGAAGGCAGAGAGGGGAGACAAGAGAGAAACAGAAAGCAGAGAGAGAGAAAGAGAAAGACACAGAGACCTGTCTACCTCTTCAGAGAGACAGAAGGAAATAGAGGAAGAAAGTAGAGCTTCTCTCTTAAAGGGACCTTTTGTAGCTGTGTCCACAGCCAGGACACTGCTTGTCATGTGCACAGGGTGATGCACTCTGCCAGGTCCCCCAGGGAACATGGTGTGTCTGGATGCTAACAGTATCTATTCTGGTGCTTGATGAGGCCAGAATGGAGTGTCAGCTTCCCTATAGTTAGAGTTAATGATGTTGTAACTCACTATGATGAGGATGCTTTGAATTTAACCCTGGTCCTCTGTAAAAACTGCCAGTGCCAAGGCTATTAACCACTGAGCCATCTCTCCTGTCCATTATGTAACATTTTTTAAGGATTGTTCAGGGAATGAAACAATAAAAAACATACATTGTAGCCACTGGTCTTTGTATTTTTAGTTTGACTTAAAAAAAAGGCAGAACCAAACAAAAAAACTAAGAACTTTTGTTCATCTTGTTATCCAGGTAAGATAACACACATCTGTAACCCCAGCATTCAGGAGAGTGAAGCAGGATGACTGTGAGCTCAAGGCCAGCCTGGGCTAAATGGTGAGCCAAGTAACAACTATAAATAACAACTAGTAAATAACAAGAACTTCTTTGCTAGTCTGTGACACTGGGACATAACCCAATCTACTTGGAAGACTGTGGCAGGAGGATCATGGGTTCAGTCAGCCTGGATTACTTAATTAGTCTCTTGCCTCTTAATAAATTAAAGCAAGAGGCTACAGAGTGGCTCAGCATTAACAGTACTTGTTGCTCTTGCAGAGGACTTGGGGTCAGTTCCCAGGACCCACAGGCAGATTACTACCACCCCTGACTCCAAATCCAGGGGTCCCAATAACCTTTTCTGGCTTTTGCATGCACCAGGTTCACATATGGTGCACATATACAGGCAAAACACTCTCACACACATAAATTAAATAAATCTTTGAACAAATACTAATTAAAGAAAGACCCAGACAAAACTCTTACTGTACTAATTTAAAGACTTCACAGAACCAGACAGGTATTATATCTATGTTAATTATATCTATGATATATATATATATATATATATATATATATATATATATATCGATGATCCTTATCCAGGTGTACTTTTTAAATTTTCACAATCAGTAAGGAAAAACAAAAAACCATACAAGGCAATAGAAAAAAAATGGAAAAACAGACTAAATAGATAATAATCAGTGGTGTTAATCATTGAGGAAACCTTGTGGCTAAAATCAAAGACAGAAGCATTGCCAGGGCCTAGAAGGAATTTGAATGATATAGAAACCTTGCACAAATCTCCTTGGGAAAAAGCAAGGGAAAGTTTTGTGGGCTTCAACATCCTGCATGACCTGTCTTAGTGGGTAAGACAGGATGCTGCAGAAGGAGAGGGCTTTATGACCTACATCGGGACAAAGCAGGTTGGAAGATTTCATCAAGAGACTCTCCCATCAAAGAGTGGGACCCATTATAATGTTTTCATGAATGTACTTCATTCCCTCAGATTATAATCACCCATTACCCTTACTTGCCCCTCACATCCACCCCACCGGTCCCCTTCCTCTTCAGAAATAGACTCTCCTCCTCAACCATTTCTCATTGCTATTATCTTTTATACCTAGACTGTGCACATGAGAGAGTCTTGTTTTATGGCAAAGTAAAAATATATAAATATATAAATAAGTAAATAAATAATAACTTGGAAGTTTGTTTTTAATTAAGCAATAATACTTGATGTGGCCTGGCTGACTCTTTATCAAGCTACTCCTAGGGTGTAGGGATGAATTCGGTCCACACGAGTGCCTCAAATCAGTTCAGAATGTGATTAGATTATTACTCTGTGGAATTAATGCAAGATAAGCATGTCCACCATTGTCCTACTGCAGGAGTGGAAGTTCTCATACCCTAGGGGGCTGCTGCTCACTGCCTAGGGAAGTGGCAAGTGGCAGATTCCAGACCAGATCTGTCCTCTATGCCCCTATCCTCAGATGCCTGCTGTGTGGGTACCAATGGGCATCCATCTAGCTGAACCGAGGTAAACACCATTAAATGGAAAGGGACATGTATACAGAAATGAGATGTTACAACAGAGAGCTAAGGAGATGGGTGTAGGAATCTCCCTTAAACATGCTTTCTCCTTTCCTGCCCAGTTGTCCCTGCTCCCTGGAAAGCTCCATCTTGCTAATGCTGCAGAGACTGGAGGATTCACTCCCTGGGGATTGTTGGCCGCTTTGGGAATAAAACTCAAAGTCTCATGAATCCATCCTCCATTTGGGGACACGATGTTGTCAAGTTCTCCAACTTCACTTAAGTGACTGTGTTGCTTGGACTTGAACTGTAATCCTCCTGCCTCAGCCTCCTAGATAGCTTGGACTGCAGTCCTGCCCCATTGTCTCCCAAAAGAATCTCTAATGTTCCAGGAGAAAGGGCTTTGCTGTCTAGGTCTGGTTCTGTCCTATCCTTGACTATGCTGGACCTGGATAGTAGATAAAGGTATGTGAGTATGTGTGTGTGTGTGTGTGTGTGTTTGTGTCTGTATATGTATCTGTGTGTCTGTCTGTGTGTCTGAGTGTCTGTTTCTGTGTGTGTGTGTGTGTGTATGAGTGTGTGTGTGAGTGTCTGTGTGAGTGTGTGTGTGTGTCTATGTGTGTGTAGTATTGTGTGGTGTGTATCCTCTGTGAGTGTGGTGTGTGTGTGTGTCTGATGGGAGATGTCATTCTGTATATGTTTCTCATACTGGTTAATAAATAAAGCACTGCTGGCCAATAGGAAAGGAAGATAGGAGGGACTAGGAGACAAGGAGGAAGAGGAAGTAGTAAGGAGGAGTCAGGATGGAGAGCCTGGAGAGAACAGAACCGCCATTCCTCTGCTCTCCGTAAGACCATGTGGAAATACATAGAAATGGGTTAATAATAAAGACAGAGCTAGCCGATTAAAAACTAGCACCTGGCCAATAGCATTGTATCAAATACAGAGTCTCTGTGCATTATTTGGGGCTGGCGGCGTGGAGGCAGGACAAGACCAGGCGGCAGGCGTGGGTGTGTGTGTGTGTGTGTGTGTGTGTGTGTGTGTGTGTGTGTGTGTGTTTATGAGTATATGTGTGGAAGCTGCCCCACAAAACAGCTGAGATGGGCTAGGTAGCCATCCAAGAATTCCCCTGACATCAACTCCAGGCTATACATGCCTATATACACATGTGCACTTATGTCCACACATGCCACACATGCACCTAAGCATGTGTGAATAAAAATACCCAAAATGCACACCAGACATGGGGTGGAGAGGAGATATGGACTACGCAGTACTTTGTGCTTTTAATCCTAACAGTCTGGAGTCCAAGGCCCGCTGACCATAAGTTCTAAGCCAACCTGAGTTACATAGTGATACTCAATCTAAAAATTTAAGTAAAATAAATACAGAGTTCAATCAAAGCATGTAAAAGTGTTTCATTGTAACCAAATGAACAATACAGTAAGAAATACCATAGGCCAAGAGTTACAAATCAGCCAGTGCTTCCAAAGAGATTGATTTGAACATCACTGAGTTAGGAAAAGTGATCATGTTTGTTTTACAACCTTATACTTAATTAAAGACATAGAGCAAATTCCAGGAGAAGAATGATGTTTCAAGCAGTCACACATTTTTCTCTGAAAACTTGTTTGTGGTGCTGTGATTTAATTTCTGTTGATCTTAAGAGTTTTGGATATTTGCAATTATATTGTTAAAATAAACTCTTTCATACTCTTATTTAGTTTAAAGATTGAAGCACACCATCAACCCCAAGTCCTTCATCTCCCACACATCAGAGTCTCCCTCTGAGGTCCTGGCTGGCCTGAAACTATGTATGTAGCCCAGGCTATGATCCTGCCTCAGCCTCCTCAGTGCTGGGATTACAGGTCTGAACCACCATTCCTAGATATTCTTTTCCCCAACTGTGTCCTCATCACCACTTTAAGAGTTTTCCCTCCTGCTGGGAGGTGTTAGCACACACCTTCATCCCAGCACTCCAGAGGCAGAGGCAGGCAAATCTTTGAGTCTGAGGTCAGCCTGATCTACACAGTGAGTTCTATGACAGCCAGAATTACACAGAGAAACATTGTCTTGAAAAACCAAGAAAATTCTTTCCTCTGGTAGTGGCTATCCTATGCGTATCAGGATGCCCTATGTGTAAAGTGAATAGACACAAGAGTAAGAGAATGTTAAGTTTTATTCTCCACTCAAAAACTTCAAGGGAAAGAGCCACCATACACAGTAGGCCCATTTAAACTCAGAACCAAAGCAGCTCGTGAATGGAGCAAATATAGATAAAACTTCAGGCAGAATTACCTTGTTTGTATCAGAATATCATTCATTGACTAGCTCTCCTGTAATCCAAACTGGAAACTTAATTCAAATTTCATAAAACAGTTTCATAAACTATTATAATATTATGGGCATGCATAATGGGAACCAAACCTATGTCTGTCTGTTCTTCCCTTGCAGTCACGACAGTAGCTGAGCCAGAAAGAAAACTGTGATGCTGAGCAGTGGAGCAGTCACGGGGTCAGCCCTGGATGCTGTGGGAACATAAAGAACACAAGTGTTTCTAACTGTCCTGTCTGACAAGACACAACTTGGGAAGTGGAGAGAAGGCTGCCTTTCAGGCCTTCTTGCCTGACAACTTGTCAACCGTGTATAATGTCCCTGAGAGGCAGCTTCAAAGCTGAGAAATGGGTGAGATTCTGAACAAAAGATCATAAATACACCCCTGTTTAGTCATGGGGAGCTCTGCCCATTAAAAAGTTCTGTTCCATGCATTAGGTAATATTCAGGGAAAACAGAAATGCAGTGAGATTTGGTATCTGGCCCTTAACCAGGTAGAACTGTCTGGAATGGAAATGGCAGAATAGGGAATTCAGGAGAGTTATAATACCAAAGAAGGAAAGGTTCCACTTTCCCTTTCTATAAGATTTATTTTTTGGGTGGGGGGAGGGCAGTAGTGAGCTATTCACCTTGTCAGCATCTGTGACACTGACCACGCCATTGGGAGTGGAGACACCAGCAGAAGTGACCTGCTGAACTAGGTCTGAGGAGGAACCTGGGAGAGTTCTCTTCCTGGACCAGACTTGGAGAGGAGAGCATCTGGTGGAACCTGCTGATGTTCATTTGTCTAGGTTGTAAGTTATTTCTCCCTGAATAAACATCTGTTGGGCCTATTTGTTTATCCTGATTCTTATTAAACCACGATAGGTGACACACTGGTTAAGAGCATTGGCTGCTCTTCCACAGAACTGGCTTCAGCTCCCAGCACTGACAGAGAGGATAACTGACCTCCCCTGTGAGGCAATGACTTGTCTTTCCCAGGACTCTTTCTCAGTGCAGGCACTCAGAAAAACATACCTGTTTCTTCCTTTTTTTGATCTCCTTTTCTTTCTGGTGCTGGCCACTGCCTTGGCATGGGTGGTAGTCTGAAGGTCATATGGAGTGGCACTCTTAGGAGATGTGACTTTGTTGGAATGGGTATGACTTGTTAGAGGAAGTGTGTCACTATGGGCTGCGCTCTGATGCTTCCTATGCTCAAGATACTGCCCAGTGCAGCTCAGTCAATTTCCTGTTTCCTGCAAGCCAAGATGTCCCCAGTACCACGTCTCCTTTCATGCCACATGCATCCGACAATGCTACTTGTCATTGTGATATTGAACTGAACCTCTGAAAGTGTAAGTTACCACCTTGTTAAGAATTGCTGTGGTCATGGTTTCTCTTCACAGCAATAGAAACCCTAACTAAGACAGTATGCTTCCCTGGATACATTGGGCTTTCTCACTCTGTTTCTTAAAGTCCCCCTCCCTCCCCCCCAATCCCCATGTAGCTGTTTATTTCCCATGTCACTGCTTACAAACAGTATGGCTCTCTTTCTTCCTCCTCTATTTCCCTTCACCAGGCAGTTGCCAAGATTTACAGCTTGCCTGCCCTGTTGTTTTCATTTCAAACTACATTAAAATTGTCCTCAAGCTCCCTTCTGAGTCTATTTCTAAATTCTTTTACTAACAGACTAAAGACTCAAATGTGGAAGTCACAGTGTCTTAGTTAGGATTTCTATTGCTGAGATAAAAGACCATGACCAAACTAAATCTGGGGAAGAAAGGGTTAATTTCACCTTACAATTCTATAGTCACACTACTTAGGAATATCAGGGCATAGAGTCTAGCAACAACATGGAGACAGAAGCTGAAGAAAAAGATGTGGAGGGGTCAGCTTACTGGTTCACTCATCATGGCTTGCTCAGCCTGCTTTTTTATAGAACCCAGGACCACCATCCTAGAGATGACCACAACCATTGTGGGTTGGGCCTGCCCCCATCAATCATTAACCAAGAAAATGCCCAACAGACTTTCCTACAGACCAGATGGAGGTATTTTCTCAATTCAAGTTCCTCTTCCCAAATAACTACAATGTCTTGACAATCTAACCAACCAGGATACTCAACTTCCCCAGTAACAAAAATCAATAACTTCACCCATTTTTCTACTTTTTGGTAATTAAAATGTATATGTGACTTTTCTCCTCAGGTTTTCTTTTTGTTCTGCCAGTACACACACACACACACACACACACACACACACACACACACACTCACACACACACCATATGCATGCTTAGTGCCTGAATGTGCCAAAAGCAGGTGTTAGAGCCCCTGGAACTGGATTACTGATGGCTGTAAGCCACCATGTGGGTGATGGGAATCTAACCTAGGTGCTCTGGTACAGTGACCACAGCTCTTTACCACTCGCCATCTCTCTTGCCTCATGCAGTCTTACTTCCTTGGATGCTTTCTTTGGAAAGAAGTTTTGGTTTCTTTGATTCATTAGTTTGGTTTTCTTGACACAAGTCAGGTAGAGTAGATTCAAGCTCATGACCCTCTTGTCTGTCTCCTTATTACTCTGATCCCAAGTATGAGCCCTGCTATGAAAGATTTGGCAAGCTATTTTGCCCTTGATTTCATGTGAAAATATCTCTGCCCACTCTGTGTTTCCGTTTGTTGGTTTTCCTTGATTACTTTTGGTGTGGAAGATTGGAAGTGGAACATTGTTTGGAAGGTATGTATTGTTTGAGGAGGTTTTTTTGTATGTTTGCCTTTGACTTCGCTGATTTGTTTATCTTATTTATTCATAGTTCTGTTTGTTATGGTTTGTGGGAACGAGACTCCAGTTACAGAAATCCTGCCTAGTAGCTTTGGAAAAGAAGGAAATGCTGACCAACACTCAGTAGATAGAAGCAGGTAGGTCTCAGTGAGTTCAAGGCCAGCCTGGTCTACAGAGAGAGTTACAGAGCAGAGAAACTCAGTCTCAAAAAACAAAGAGAGAAAGAAGGAAGTGCTGACCCTGCTGACTCAAGGTTGTTAGGGAATATCCCTAGGAGGAAACGACAGGAACTTTATGTTTACAGCATGTGAGGAGAGACTTTCAAACAAGGAAAAACTCTGTGTTCTTTTATTGTGTTTTTCCCCCTCTCTTATCCATAGGAAAATGTCCAGAATGAACATTTCTAATGTATCTATGGCACCCACACTCCTAGCTCAACACAAATGGTGCTATATATTTGAAATATTAGCATACTAAACCATTACACACTATCACACACACACACACACACACACACACACAACACACACCATTTCTTTGGTGATCAAAACCACAGAATGCTCTCCAAGTTGTGTAAACTGATGCCCTCTGAAGAAGCCACATTGGTGTTTTTCACCATCCTGGCAGGAGCCAAGCTGGTCCAAAGACAGCCATGTGTGTCACTCCATTTGGCTAGTGAGTATTGAAACAAAATACTTGAAGCAATTGGAATCTCCTCCGGAGTCTCATCTTGGAGGAAGGAAAGGCCAAAGCCTCGACCAACCAGAAGAGAAATTGCCTCCTGAAAAGACATTTTACACATTTCCATAAACATGTGAGACCACCTTATAAGAGGATCCAAAATGAGCTAATGAAGAGTCAATGATGGGTGGGACTCTTGGCCAGGACTGCTTAGTTATCCTTGCCTCTTGCTCTCCATTTAAATATCAACTTCACTTCAGGACTCCTGGACTATGGGCTTAAGGGTGAATGGACCTCTGTTTCTCTGCACAGTGTGTCACAGAGAACACATCTCCTTTCTCTACTCTTACAATTAATTGTCTCTCTAAACAGCCCACTGAGGAGAGATGGCTAAGCTTAGCTTGTAAGGACTGTGATTTGTTGAGATCTTCAGACTGGATGACTAGGAGGACTCTGTGACTACAAAGCGATGGAACCCAGTAGGCCAAAAACCAAATGATCTTGCTCTGACCATGACCAAAAGCAAGGAGAAGATGAAAACTTATTTTTGCTTACAGTTCCAGAGAGAGAGAACCATAATGGCAGAGGCTGAATGGCAGCCAGTGGCTGGAATATGAGGTTGAGAGACCACACTATACCCTCACATAGCAAGCAGACACCAAGGTAGAATGGGGCAAGTTTGTAAATTCTCAAAGCCCACCCCATGATATACTTTCTCTATATAGCCTTGCCCCTATTAGTTTCATAACCTCCCCAAAACTGGCCAACTAGGAACAAGTATTCTAAGGTATGAGCCTATGGGAAAGGTGAATGTCATTTGAGGTACCACAGCAAGTCAAAGCACTTGCCACCAACTCTGAAGACCTGAGAATGATCCTTGGAACCTGTGCTGGAGGAGAAATTGACTCCTGCAAGTTATCGGCTGACCTCCACATGCTCACACACATATGCATGTGCAAACATACATACAATAAAAATCTAAATATGAAAATGGTAGACAAAGCAATTTTGGAAAGCAGAGAGAAGAGATTAATTCAACATGGCTACACTAGGAGGAACAGATGAAGGGGTCCAGTACTGCAGCATCCAACTTTAGCATATGAATGTGAGCCTTGGGCTTAAACACAGGATGAACTGAGGCAGAGGATAAGGGATGCACAAGATTAATTGGTCCAGTGAGGGTGCGGTCTGGTGGATTCTTGCCTCAACTCTGGTGTTGTCAACCTTCCAGGAGAGCTTTCTTGCTCCCAGGAAATGATCACCTCTGCTCAAGGGTACAGCCTCCCTGCTGTGGATAATGATCCAAGTTTATTGAGCTTCACAGTTCCTACACTCCAGGGAGACTTCGATTTAATGTGTTGATTTGTCTCTGAGTATTCACCCTGGAGTCACAATGATATGTGTTAAATTGGCACTCTCATAAGGGAACATGCCATTTCAGGGAACTTGAATCTATGTTTTGGGGCCAAAGTCTCTAATGTTTGGTTCAGAACAAACTGCCACTCTTTCCTTTTGAAGCAAGGGTTGTGCTTTACTTCCACGACCAATTGAGACATTATAGATGACAAGAAGAGGCTGGAGAGATGGTTCAGCAGTTAGGAGTCCCTGCCATACAATCATGAGATCCAAAGTTTGGATCCCTGAACCCATGTAACAAACCAGGTGCCTTATTTACTTTTCTATTGCTGTTGTGAGACACCGAGACCCAGGAAACATATAAAAGAAAGTGCTTAATTACAGTTTTGGAGGTTATGGTCCATGACTGCAGGGAGCATGGCAGCAGGAAAGCAGACATGGTGCTAGAGATGTAACTGAGAGCTTACATCTTGATTCAGGAGCATGAGGCAAGAGAAGTAACTGGGAGTGATATGGGCTTGTGAAACCTCAAAGTCCACCCCCACTGTCACACCTTCTCCAACAAGGCCACACCTCTTAATCCTTCCCAAACAGTTCACCAGCTGTGACCAAGTATTCAAATATGTGAGCCATGGGGGCCATTCTATTCAAACACACACCTAGAATCCATCTCTTATCTATAACCTCGGCAGGGGATTGGAGACAGAGATAGAATAACTGAGGCTTGCTGGTTTTCAGCATAGCCAAGAAGATGAATGATTGCATTTGCATACACATACACATAGATAAATAAAACAAACAAAATAAGTATTTTCACAGGTCCGCACTTTATTGTACAAACTAAGTATTACATGGTAAGTTGACATCAGCTTCTCTAGGCATTGCACTTGACAAATGCGGTTAGACATTTCAGAATCCACTGATGTCCTTTCAGAGTTAGAAAACTTTTGTCCTTAACTTGAAGCATGAGAACAATTGTAGCTATGCCTCCATAGCTGCTGATACACAACTCATTCTGTTTATGAGGGCTGGGATCTTATTAATGCCAGTAAACTGGGATTAAAATCAGTTTCTGGGCCTGCCATGAGTTCCTGTTTTGCCCACATCAGAAATCTACAACCACTGTACTTTAAGAAATCCAACCACATGCTGAGCTCACCTAACCAAAAAAAAAAAAAAAAAAAAAAAGAAGAAGAAGAAGAAGAAAAGAAAAGAAAATTAAAAACCAAATTACAAGTGATGCCTCAATGACCCATTTAATTTAGAGACAATTTTCCTATAAAGTTTGACGTTTGACACATACACCATGTTTGTTGAAGGTAATTGATCATGTTCATGAAGATCTGTCTTTGGGCCTGAGTCTGTTCTGTTGACAATGAATCTTTTCAAAGCATGGTAAGAAGGCTGGGTGTGATGGCACATGTCTTCAACCCCAGCACTTGGGAGGTAGGAGAAAGTGAATCTCTCTGATTTTGAGGCCAACCTGGCCTACATAGAGAGTTCCATTACAGCCAGTAAGAAACTAACTCAAAAAGTGGAGGAGGAAGACATAAGAATGAGAGAAAGAAAGGGAGGGAGGAGGGAAGGGAGAAAGGAGAGAAGGAAGGAGGGAGGGAGGGAGGGACAGAGGAAGGAAGGAAGGAAGGAAGGAAGGAAGGAAGGAAGGAAGGAAGGAAGGAAGGATAGAATAGAATTATCTTAACTACAGCTTTAGGGGAAAAGTCAGTGTGCATCTCCCACTCAACCTTTTTTCTTTCTTTTAAAAAAGTTTTTTTTTTTTTTTAAATTTTATATGTATGAGTTGTATGTGTTGGATCCCCTGGAACTAAAGTAACAGACAGCTTCCGTGTGAGTGTTGGGAATTGAACACGGGTCCTCTGCAAGAGCAGACAGTGTTCTTAATAGCTGAGCTGGCTCTCTGGCCCTTCTTTGATGGTTTTTGAATTGTTATTGGTGATTCTACTTCCCACATATATTAGAGTTAACTGGTGTTAAAGTTGATATTTGATGGATGTAGCACTTAAGTTGAGAAGGACAGAAATTTTAACAATCTGGCATTTTCCAGCCTGTGTGACAGCTAGCTGTTCAGTTTACTTAGCTCCTCTCTGATTTATTTTATCAGAATTTTCTGGTTTTTAAGATGTAAGCCTAGAATATATTTTGTTATTAAACTTATTAAATATTTCATATGATAAATGACTAGTATGATAAATGACATTATTTTAAGATTTTGTTTCCCAAGTGTCTGTTCCTGGTGTATAGAATATTATTTATTTTTTACTTTATGTGTATAGGTATTTTGTATGCATCATTGTCTTGCTTACACCTGTGGAGGACAGACAGGGCATAGCATAGGGTTCCCTGGAACTGCATTACAGACAGTTGTAAGTTACCTTGTGGGTGCTGGGAACCTAACCCTGGCCCTATAGAAAAGCAGCCGGTGTTCTTTGCCACCGAGAGCTATCTCTCCAGCCCCATCCTCACTGCTTTTGAATTGTTCTGTTTCGAGCACTTACTGGGTTTTAACCCGGGAGGAATCATGACAGACTCAACAAGTTGCTTTTGAGTATATATGTTACTTCACGCTTATATCAGAACAATACACACAAGCAGAAGCTAAGTCCTAGAGGTCATAGCCACTAGGCTCACAACCAGAGTACCTGTCTGGCGCAGGGCCACTGCTCAAGATGTCTCAAGATTCCTCTGGATTCAAGTGGCAAGCCCACCTAGATCTCCTGTCTTTGATGTCTGGTATGGGATTTGGGGTGGGGAGGGAGTCTCTCAGCTTAGTGCACTGGCTTCTCAGGCAGAGAGGAGTTCACGCAGTCATGGTGGGCTCTGCTTCTCAGTCCTAAACTGGTCTTTAAATACCTTGCTTATCACACTCTGCCACACATGCACACTCTTTTTCATTCTTATCTTTAGTTGGTCCTATGTTAACAGATCTCCTTCCAGCCAGGCTTCTGCCTGTTTGTTGACATCCTCCTTACATTTTCTCTAAGTGGCAGAGTTCCCGAAGGTGAGTTAAGTTTAAATGGTTATTACCAAATGGCTTTTCCAGCGTATTTGTGCCCCATACACTTTCTTAAGAAACACTGGACAGTACCTTGAGCATAGCCCCCTCAAAGCCACAGGAACACACTTCCTCCAACAAAGCCATACCCCACTCCAAGGCCACACCTCCTAATAGTGCCACTCCCTATGAGCTTATGGGGGGGGGCAATTACATTCAAATTGCCACAGACCCATTAATACAGTTAGTTCCTTATGTTGTGGTGACCCCCAACTGTAAGATTATTTTTGATGCTACTTCAAAACTAATTTTGCTATTGTTATAAATTGTAATGTAAATGTCTGTGTTTTTCCGATGGCCCCTGTGAAAAGGTCCTTTGACCCCACAAAGGGGTCATGCATGACTCAAAGACTGAGAACTGCTACTATTCTATACTGTGTGCTAAGCCTCTTCTCTCTCATGCTTGCTTGTCAGTGGCCTCTAAAGTTTGTCTTCTTGCCTTAAACACAACAGGTAAGGTCTTTTAACATGTAAATACCCAGGGCTGACTCTCCAGTACTAAGACAGTTGTACTTATGGCTTGGATCCAAAATGCCCATGATAGGCTAACGTATTGGCAGTGTGCTGTTTAGTCAGAGTAGAGCAACTTTGGGAAGTAGAGCCTAGTGGGAGGAAGTGGATCACTGGGAGCAGGCTGTTGGGAACATTATTCCTGGCTTCTTCCTGTCCTGCTATCTGCTTTCTAGGTGGCTATGATACGAACAAGCCACAGCTGTGAGCTTCCAACCACCACAGGGTAGGAGCTCCTCCTGCTGCCAGGCTTTTCTGCTATGATGGACTTGGATGCCTGAAACCGTGCACTAAAATAAATGTGTCTTCCCTTAAGTTGCTTCTGTTACATATGTTGTCTCAGTAATTATAAAAGTAACTAAGATAGAGGGACATGCGTAGGAAGAGTTTTTCCGTGCCCCAGCAGCCAATCCCAAATAACCACACAGAGACCTAATATTAATTTTATAAATGCCAGGCCAATAGCTTAGGCTCTTTATTAGCTAGCTCCTATAATTTATATTAACCCATTTCTGTTCATCTGTGTGCTGCCCCAGGCTCATGTATGTACTTCCCATGATGCTCACTCTGTGTCTCATGGTGTCTCCTCTTACTTGGCCCTTCTTCCCAGCATTCTCTCTGCACCAAAAGTCCTGCTTAGCTATCGGCCAATCAGCTTTTTATTGACAATGAGAGCAACCCAAATTCATATTGTACAAAACTATTCCGCAGCAGACATAATAGGGTACCTGCTCCCCTACCAGCACAGCACTCCTGCTGTTTATGCTCATGTGTTATCACAGGGTTTTATCTCTTCTGTGAACTCCCTGTCTTACTCACTCTTCTATTGCTGCAAAAAGACCCCCCATGGCCAAGGCAGTTTATAAAAGGAAGCTCATAATTCCAGAGCACTAGAGTTCGTGACCATCACAGCAGGGAGCGTGGGAGCAGGCAGGCAGCGGTGGCACTGGACCAGTAGCTGAAGCTTTCATATTGAAACAACATCCATAAAGCGAGAGAGAGAGAGAGAGAGAGAGAGAGAGAGAGAGAGAGAGAGAAGAGAGAGAGAGGCCAACAGGAAGTGGAGTGGGCTTCTTGACCCTCAGAGCCTACCTCCACTCACACACCTCTACACATCCTAATCCTTCCTAAGCAGTTCCAGCAAATGCAGAATAAGCATTCAAATATGAGTCAGACCACCATATTTCCCCAAGGCCAGAGCCAGTCTCCATCTTCCTGTGAAACCGGGTAGGGATACAAAGGGTTGTCCCATGGCTGTTAAACGAATGAATAACCCAGGTGGAACTCTGTGAAACAAGCTATCAAAGACCTCATGGCTTTATTCCGAGAATTAGGTGTGTCTGACACTCGGAACATTATATTTATGTGGCATTGCCTTTATTCATCTGAAGATTTTTTTGAAAGGCATTCTTTGTTTTCATTCCCCTGTCTCCTCCTTTGGCCTCATTGACGCCTCAAGGGGAAATCTTTGATGTGAGACAGGCTGGAAGGATGAACACAGTGGCCAGATACACACAGGGAGAATACACAGAGAAATGATAAGTACTGTTGCCTCACAAAAGCAAGGGGTAGGATGCGGTGAAGTTTCACAGTTGAGTGGGTGTAGGTGCGGCCTGTCAGTATCGCCTGGGTTTGCATCACTTTTCTTGAGATCCTCTCTTGAAACTCCTTCTCTTTATTTTGTGTCTTTAGTTTGTGTGTATATTGGGGTGGGGGTGGCATGTGAGTTTGAGTGCCCACAAGAGGGTGTTAGATCGCCTGGATCTGGAGCAGCAGCAACTGTACTGTAAACTGGAAGCGAATGCCCAGAACCAAACTGATCCTCAGCAAAGACAGTGCGGACTCTTAACCACTAAGTCATCTCTCACACCCGAAAGACCATCCTCTCAACCACTGCAACTGAGATCTTTCCAAAATGTTCCACATTCTCATAGCTTTAAGAGTAAATATCAGAATGTATTATTGTTAAGAAGGCAATGGAGTTGTCATGACACACAACTGCCATGTCAGCCCTCAGGAGGCTGAGACTAGGGGATCTCTGTGAGTTGGAGGCCAGCCTGGTCTACAGAGTGAATTCCAGGACAGGGATATGGTAGTGAGACCTCATCTCAAAACAAAACAATAGCTGGGCAGGGTGGCGTATATCTTTACTCCTAGCATTCCAAAGGGAGAGGCAGGTGGATCTCGATGAGTTCAAGGCCAGCCTGATCTACATAGTGTATACCAAGCTAGCCAGAGCTACCTAGTGAGATCCTGTCTCCAAAGGTGGTGGGGGTGGAGGGTTGGGCATGGTACATACTTGTCATCAGCTTTGTAATCTGTCATTAAAACGGTGTGATCTCGGTTTTCGATTTCTTTTTCTGTTTCCTCCATCCTACCCCTGCCTGTGCTAGGGACAAAATCCAGGACCTTGTGGCCTGTGCATGATAGGCAAGCACACTGAGCCATGCCCCTGGTCCTTGGTTTGTTTGTTTGTTTGTTTGTTTGTTTTTTCAAACAGTTTTACTATGTAGCCTAGGCTGACCTAGAATTTACTAACTTCCTGCCTCGACCTTCCAAGTGTTGAGATTATACATATGAGCCACCATACCCACTTTTAAAATTTTGTTTTCCCAACATTTGTTTTGAACTTTTTATACTGACCCAGAGTTGTAAAACTGAGAATGGTTCCCACATTTTTATTTGTATGTTTTGTCTTCAAGACAAGGTTTCTCTATGTAGCTCTGTCTGTCCTGGAACTCACGCTGTAGATCAGGCTGGCCTCGAACTCACAAAGATCTGCCTGCCTCTGCCTCCTGAGTGCTGATATTAAGGGTGTGCACTACAACACCCACCTTAAAGATTTATGTATAATTTTATGTGTAAAAGTGTTTAACTGAAATTACAGGTTGCTGTGAGCCTCTTTGTGGCCCCAGAACCAAACCAGGATGCTCTGTGGAAGCAACAACTGCTCTTAACCTCTAAGCCATTTGTCCAGCCCCCAGCGTCCACATTTTTAAGGGGCTAGAATGAAAATACAAACGAAGGAAGAATGTTTTATAATACTTTTTTAGAAATTATAGGAAATTCAAATATCAGTGTGCATATCATTTATCACTTATTTCCATGTTGCCTGAGGCTGCTTTCACTCTGTAGGGGTGGTCCCAGACACCCCTTTGCTAAGCCCCAAATGCTTAATGTTTTACAGAAAGCCTGCCAATCCCTGATTCAGATTTACCAATTGATTTTTGTGTGGTTCTGGGATGGAACCCAGGGCCTTGAAGAGAAGAAAAGCATTGCACAGTCATGACCCTTCTCTAGTTCTTCAAGGATTAAGATTACCTGTTGTTTCTACACTTAAGTATGCTAATGGTTGTTTTTTTTTTTTTTTTTTTTCTGAAATGGAACCCAGGACCCCTCACATTCAAGGCAGGTCCTCTACCCCTGGGCTGTATCCCCCAAACCCTCTGCTTCTAGAGCCAATCACAGGAAATTGCAGGCTTGGAGTGAGAAGAGACAAGATAATGAAGAGTTCGGTGCACTGAGCTTGGTGTGTAGACAGAACTCAATAAACAAGGCAATGAAAATTCCAGACATTTTTTTCACACAGGGTTTTGCAAAAAAAAAAAAAAAAAAAAAAAAAAAGACAAAGACTAGCTTGGGCCTGCTGAGCCTGGGGCTCACTCCCTGGTTCCTGCAGTCTGGAAACCAGCTTTTCCCAGAAAGGATTTTTAGCCAAAGAAGCAGAAAAGACCTCCACAGCTTGTGGCTTGGCTGACTCAACTTCTGCCTTTCCCTGAGTCACAAGTTTGTCTTCTTCTTTGGAGGAGGGTGGAAGCCCTCACTCAGGCCTCCCCACCCTCAGTCAGGCCCCACTGGGATGGGGTGAGTAGCTGGATGGTCAGTTTGTGCTGCTATAGGGAAGTTCCCACCCTTCCAGTCTGTTGCATGGGATGTTGGGGCTAGGAGACAGCTGAGACTAAGTTCTTAGTGGGCCCTGTATCACCAGTGGAACAAAGCTGGAGGCGTTTCCTGGCTCCAGAAGCAACAGGTATTCATTGCTTCCTCAGGTTTTTTAGACTCCCCTTCTTTAGTCAGCCACTCTCTGCCAGACACTGTGTGGGATGCCAGGATGCTGTCATAAACAAACAAGACTGTTCTGCCCTCACAGGGACCCATGCTCCTCCTAGCCACCTCCATGTCTCCCTGAAAATCCACATGACCCTGAAGACTGAAGACCCCTCCACATAAGCAAAGTGTCCACTTGGGGTGTCATTTTCAGTATGCAACCTGAGCTTCTTGGTGGGACTGGAACACTGCCTCTGTTGAAAAGCAGACCCCTCACTTGTGCCCACAGGGGAGGTGAAGGGGGGCTGGGTGAGAGCCCAGCATGTCTGCCTGCATTTCTTTTCCTGTCAGGCTGCCTTCCTACCCAGCATGTAGGCATTTCACCCACTAAAAGCCTGCCTGTCTAAAAACAAGAGTGCTCTAACCACTTTAATGGCATTCACACAGGAAGCATCTTTACTTCAACTTTTACAATATCCTGTTCCAAAGCCTCCAAACGCACCAGAATTTCTGCAGTCCTTGTCCCAAACTCGTGGATTCTGAGAATAGCAAAGCCTCCCATCCTATCAACCCTCACCCCAGCCACCATCAGACAATGGTCTCTGATGTCCTCACATTCCCCTGCCCAAATTCTTCATCTATTTAAACCTAAAGCTTATGTCAGTGCTCTGAAGATGGACTTGGGACGTCACAAAACCCCTCATCTGTGGATGGAAAAAAATAAAAAAATCAAATGAGGACTCTCCTAGGTATGGTGGAGAAGAAGGTTTATCGTAGGTATCTAGATATTGTAAATATGGGAAAGAGCATAGGCAGAGGCATCTGGAAAAGTCCAGAGTGGAATGGCCTGCAGACTGAAACTGCCTAAGTGGGAAGAGGGGCCAAGGGAGATCCCAGAGCCAGAAGCCAAAATGCCAGGAAAGCAGGAACAAAGAGCAGTTGCCTAGAGAGGGTAGGAAGCCCAGCCCCAGTCAAAGGACTAGAGAGTTAAAGGTGAGGGAGATATGTAAACCAGGGATGACTGCTAAGAAAGCCTGGAGAATCTAGCAGCCAGGGTCTGCTTTAATATGGTAAATAGGCACCTCAGGTAACCACTCATCTGGGATTTGAGATTTAACAACCTGTTCTCCCCAATCTCCCCTCTGCCTTTGACCATCACTCTGCCTGATGAATGGGCATTGGAGGAAACTCAGAGCCAGGCTTCGGACCTAAAACTCTAGTAATAGAACCTAGCCCATGGGACTTCCTGTCTTTTCCCTCTACACGGTGCAGAGTTTGGGTACATCACCAACCAAAAATCTAACTGGGATACATCAGTGGGTAGGGGAGGCTTAGAGTAAACCATAGAGAGCGGTGAGGTCGGTGGTGGATGAAAAGAACATGAACCCCCATATAAAGGGGATGCTTGCTGTGGAGAAGTACACCCTTATTCCCAAATCCTCCTGCCTCAGCTTCCTGAGTGCTGAGATCACACCCAGGCCCCCAAATCTTAGATAAGCTAAAAACCAGAGCTGGTTATGTAGCCCTACTTTGTGAGGCCTTGAGTTCAAATCCCCGTACTGATTGAGTGAGGGAATAAGAGGGGACTAAGAGTTTAAAATTTATATGAATTCTTCCGATCTGAAATGTTCACAGGAGTGCATTTTGTAAATGTTTAAACAAATTTTAAGCCAAAACGGGAATGTTCTTAAAGTATGCTGCTCAATAAATGCTGACAGGAGCAGGGGATAAGGGTATGGAGGGTGACAATAGGTAAAGCCCTGTCTTTACAAACAAACAACAAAACGGGTGACAAAGTAGGGGGAGTGTAAAGGGTGAGATTGGAACCTGCCCTGTGGTTTAGAGGAACCGGAAGAAGACAGTGGAAGAGGGTTGCGTGGGGGCAGGTGAGACAGGAAGGCAGGCTTGGAATTGAGTTCTGAGTGTCACCAGCAGCCAGGGTGGGCTCAAGCAAAGTTTACTTAACCTGTTTGCTTTGTTGCTAAGTGATCAGAACGTGGGGTCCACTAAACTCATCTGTTTCCTCCCGTGTGTTTTTGACATTTTTCCACTGCAAAATTCTTATAAAGTTCTGTTGGTCTTCAATAAAAGGCGTATCGCTGTCGCCAAACAGAGCATGATAGCAGAGGCATCTGAGGGCCCAGGGCCCCACCATAACTGTGGTGCGTGCATCAGTCATGGACCGCTCCCCAAACCCGCGCCGACTCGGTCTTCAGCATGGCGGCCTGGGAAGCTGGGGACCGGACCCAACCAGGGATTGGTCCTGTGAACACCCACACAGAAAGTGAGCTGACCTGTTTACCTTGCAGCACCCAAGCTTAGTTCTAGGGAACTCGGGCCTGCTCCGGCTCCGCCCCTCGCCTGCCTGACAGGGCTCCTATTGGTCAAGAGACCCCCGAGAGGGCGTGGCCGGGGAGTCGGAGAGGGGGAGGCGTGGGCGGCGCGTGAGTTGGCGGCCCGAGCGGAGACCTACAAGGGGTGCGCGGGTCTGCGCAGGAGGTGAGAGGCTACGGCACCGGGAAGCGCTCCCCTCCCGCCCTCAGCCACGGGGATCGACATCTGGAACTCCACCGGAGCACAGGGTACTCGCTGCTAGCAAGCAGCTCCTGGGGCTCCAGGGCCACTGTCCCCGAGATGTGGTGAGCTGTGAGCTGGGTGGTGGTGGGGGGGTCCTCCATGGGGGGTCTCTTCCCGCGTCTTGTCCCACGATGTTCCGGGAGGCACTACTTGGCCTGAGACGCTTTACGGGTGGGAGGGAAGGACGGTTCTCGCTGGCCTCTGATTGGGAACCCTGAAGAGTTTTGAGTTGGCTACTCTTCTTGTAGGAAGTTACTGAGCTGGGCCGGACTCTCCTAGGAAACACCTGAAGTGCCAAAGCCTGGTCTCCAGGCCTCAGTGGGAGGGCAAATGGCACTCTTAAAATGCCTGCACAGGCTTAGAGGGCTCAGGCCTTGGAATTTGCTCACAGCTGATATCGGACTTGGCAGGTTAGAGGCCTCGGAGGAGGGGCGATCAGTGCTAGAGTCAGGATCCCTGTGGTCTGTGTAAGCCAAAGTACCTCACTTGCTGTGTGGCCTGCCCACCTCAGCCCTCTGAGCTGCCTAGAGTGGCCAGGCCAGTCGACTGAGCACTGGGACCTGGCCAGCCAGGCCTCGCCAAGGAAGGAGGGGTTTGGCATCCTGGCCTGCAGGGTGGGACTGGCCACCCTGCTTGGCTGGTGAGAGAAGACAGGAAGGTCTGGCAGTAGAAGAGACTGAGCACTCTGGAGTTTAAGAACTTCTGATAATGGGTGTGCTGGGAGAGGGGGTTGTGTGTTTTGTTTTATGTGGAAGAGGGCGCGCCTCTCAGGGGTCATTGTCCCCTTTTCATCATGTGAGTTCTCTGTGTGGAGTTCAGTCACAACACCCTTACCCTGTGAGCCATCTTACCCCACTAGGTTTTCTTCTTCTTTTTTTTTTTTGGAGTGGGTGTTTGTTTATTTTTGGTTTTTAATTTTGTTTTTTTTTTTTTTGAGATAAGATCTCACTGTATAGCCCAGACTGACCTAGAACTCCCTCTCCTCCTGCCTCATCTACCCAGATGCTAAATATTACAGGTATGCACCCTAGGTCAAAGTTACTCTTCCTTGCCTCCGTGTTTATTTGGAAACTTGGCCACTAGCAGAGGTTCTGGGGTGGTGACTGTGAAGGGACATGGTGCTTTTTGTCCAGGTGAGCGTTTGTGGGGACTGAGTTAGGTCAACCATGCTATGTGCCTAGCTAGCTAGCAAGCAGATCTAGCAAGCAGAGAAAGTGGTACCTAAGGGTTCATTTTCCTTATTGTTTTTCTGGAAAAGTCTCAGTGACTCACTACCCTTGTAATAACTTGGGAATGCTCAGACTGGCCTGTGGGCCTGCAGGGTGACCCTACCTGCCCATGTTCCAGGCCCCAGACCTCTCTTAGGGGCTGTATGCAGTGAGCAGTGAGCAGAATATAATACGTTCCATCAAAACAGATGTGATTGTTAGTATCCATGAGTAAGATGCCTTGTGCATTCTGTGTATGTCAATGGTCAACAAACTTTTTCTACAGGGGGTAAATATATTTTCTATTGTGTTAGCTTGAATGTGATTGTATTTCACTAAGTTAGCATTTAGGAAGGCTGGCAACGGGTCAGATTGCGTCTGGATTTTTAACTTCTGGTTGTAGATCACACTTTCTCCTTGACTATCACATGTTTCCCAGTGATGGATGTTTGAGTTGCTTCTGCCTCTTGGCTTTAATAAACACACATAAGAATATCATTATTTCTCCCAGTCCCTTTAGAGACAGACCCACAGTGGTAAAGTTGTGTGTATGGTAACTCTATCTTTAGTTTTTTGAGGAGACTTCAGGTTGTTTTCCATAGTAGCGATGTCATTTTTTTTCAAGATGTGTTTGTTTATTTTATGAGTGTATCTATGTGTGTGCAATGCAGATCCCTTGGAACCGGAGTTACAGGAAGCCGTGAGCCACCTGATGTAGGTATCAGAGTATCGGGAACCACTGAGCTACCTCTCCAGCCCATAGCAACAGCATTTTACATTCCCAGAAGCAACACATGCCTCTTCTACTTTTCCCACACTGGTACTTACTGGCACTTCTTTGATGGGAGCCTTCCAATGGACATGAGATCCCTTCCTGTTTTTACTTGTAGTGTGGAACGTTGTATGGCTTCTGTGTAAGTGACATTCAGATGTATGTGTCATCCTAGGGTGGCTCACCTGAGTCCATCAAGTGAGGAGAGCCTATTTTTGTTTTTAAGATTTATTTTTTTTTTATTCATGTGTCTGTGTGACTGAATGCTACATGTGTGTGAATGTCTTAGAAGCCAGAAGAATGTGTCAGATTCCCTGAAGCTGGAGTTACCCGCAGTTGTGAGCTAGGCACTCAATGTGGATACCGAGGTCCAAATTCCATCCCCAGGAAGACCAGTAAGTGCTTTTAACCACTAAGCCCTTGCTTCAGCCCAAAACCAATTTTTTTATTATTTGTTCTGCTCCTACGAGATTTAGCTATCTCCGCTGCTCAGAAGCTACTGCCCCTGGGCCGTTCTGGCCTCTGTAAAGTGAGATGTTATCCACATTGACCCCTAGCATAATGCCTGATGGCCATACTGGCACATTAAGGGACACAGTTTGAGTTTGTCAGATTGTCCCTCAGACAAAAACTGGTGATCAGGTAGCAGAATAGCTTGGGGCTACAAAGTTTGCTGCCAAGTGTGTGTGTGCCCCACACATAAATAGACCAGGGCCTGACTGTGTGTGTCTCAGCAGTGGCAAGAGGTCAAATCACTAAATCACTCCTGCTTTCTCCCAGGAAGTAAGGACTGAGTCGCAAAGATGTTCATGCACAGGAAACCTTATTGTGTGCATGGCCCAGCTTTAAGAATTGTTGGTAGAGCCATTAGCAAGAAAAAGGGTTCTGTTCTGCTGGAGCTAAGCATTGAGTGGAGGCAATAGAAGATTGCATGCAGTAACTAGACAGGGAAATACCAGGGTGTGTGTGTGTGTGTGTGTGTGTAGGCCAAAGATTGATGTCTGGTGGCTTCTTTGATTGCTGTCCACATTATTGTCTCACACACATAAATTAAATAAATCTTTTAACAAATACTAATTAAAGAAAGACCTAGAGAAGACTCTTACTATACTAACTTAAAGACTTCACAGAACCAGACAGGTATTATATGTATGTTAACTATATCGTATATTATATATATATATATATATATATATATATATATATATATCAATAATTCTTATCCAGGTATACTTTTTAAATTTTCACAATCAGTAAGGAAAAACGAAAAACCATACAAGACAATAGAAAAAAATGGAAAAACAGTCTAAATAGATAATAATCAGTGGTGTTAATCATTGAGGAAACCTTGTGGCTAAAATGAAAGATAGAAGCATTGCCAGGGCCTAGAAGGAATTTGAATGATATAGAAACCTTGCACAAATCTCCTTGGGAAAAAGCAAGGGAAAGTTTTGTGGGCTTCAACATCCTGCATGACCTTTCTTAGTGGGTAAGACAGGATGCTGCAGAATGAGAGGGCTTTATGACCTACATCAGGACAAAGCAGGTTGGAAGATTTCATCAAGGGACTCTCCCATCAAAGAGTGGGACCCATTACAATGTTTTCATGAATGTACTTCATTCCCTCTGATTATATTCACCCATTACCCTTACTTGCCCCTCCCATCTACCCCACCGGTCACCTTCCTCTTCAGAAATAGACTCTCCTCCTCATCTTTTATCTTTTATACCTAGACTGTGCACATGAGAGAGTCTTGTTTTATGGCAAAGTAAAAATAAATAAATAAATAATTACATGGGAGTTTGATTTTAATTAAGCAATAAGACTTGATGGGGCCTGGCTGCCTCTTTATCAAGCTACTCCTAGGGTGTAGGGATGAATTCGGTCCACACGAGTGCCTCAGATCAGTTCAGAATGTGATTAGATTATTACTCTGTGGAATTAATGCAAGATAAGCATGTCCACCATTGTCCTACTGCAGGAGTGGAAGTTCTCATACCCTAGGGGGCTGCTGCTCACTGCCTAGGGAAGTGGCAAGTGGCAGATTCCAGACCAGATCTGTCCTCTATGCCCCTATCCTCAGATGCCTGCTGTGTGGGTACCAATGGGCATCCATCTAGCTGAACCGAGGTTAACATCATTAAATGGAAAGGGACCTGTATACAGAAATGAGATGTTACAACAGAGAGCTAAGGAGATGGGTGTAGGAATCTCCCTTAAACATGCTTTCTCCTCTCCTGCCCAGTTGTCCCTGCTCCCTGGAAAGCTCCATCTTGCTAATGCTGCAGAGACTGGAGGATTCACTCCCTGGGGATTGTTGGCCACTTTGGGAATAAAAATCAAAGTCTCATGAATCCATCCTTCATTTGGAGACACGATGTTGTCAAGTTCTCCAACTTCACTTAAGTGACTGTGTTGCTTGGACTTGAACTTTAATCCTCCTGCCTCAGCCTCCTAGATAGCTTGGACTGCAGTCCTGTCCCATTTTCTCTCAAAAGAATCTCTAATGTTCCTGGAGAAATGGCTTAGCTATCTAGGTCTGGTTCTGTCCTATCCTTGACTAGGCCTGGATAGTAGATAAAGGTGTGTGAGTATTTGTGTGTATGTGTGTGTCTGTGTCTTTGTCTGTATCTGTGTGTCTGTCTGTGTGTCTGTGTGTATGTGTGTCTGTGTCTGTCTGTGTGTCTGTGTGTTGTGTGTCTATGTGTGTGTGTAGTGTGTGTCTCTGTGAGTGGTGTGTGTGCTGTGTGTGTCTCTGTGTGTGTGGTGTGTGTGTGTGTGTGTGTGTGTGTGTGTGTGGTGTGTGTGTGTGTGTGTGTGTAGTGTGTGTCTCTGTGAGTGTGGTGTGTGTGTGTCTGTGTGTGTCTATGTGTGTGTGGGGAGGTGTCTGTGTGTGTGTGTGTGTGTGTGTATGAGTAAACGTGTGGAAGCTACCCCACAAAACAGCTGACATGGGGCTAGGTGTGGTGGCAGACCTGTCAATCCCAACACTTGGGAGGCTGAGGCAAGGAAGATCATGAGTTAAGGTCAGCTGCACATCAAGACACTGTCTCCAAATAAATAAATGAAGGAAATATGTCTTTAAAAAAATACAGGAACAAGGATCAAAAGAAAAATAGCTGTGATTGGGAAGGAAAGGGAGTAAATTAGATGAACTGTGGTTGAGAACCAGACCAAAAGGCTTGTGCTTTTACTCCCAGCACTCAGGAGGCACAGACAGGCAGATCTCTTTCAACCCAAAGTCAGGCTGCTCTACATAAGAAATCCCAGGCTAGCTAGGGCTACATAGTGAGATCCTGTCTCAAAAGTAAATTAAACAACACAAAAAGAATGTATGGTGGGGGAAGGGCTGCTGCTATCTGTTAGGAGTGGGGAGTGGCAGTCATGAAGAAAAGGGCAGTTAAGCCTTTGCTGAGCCTTAAGCAAGTATTGATCAGCTGACATTTTGAGAGAGTAAGCACAGATTTACAAGTAGTTTAAATTATGCATGTAGTTTAAAAGCCTTTGTGATCTAGTACTCCTTTTCTTTGGCCCCTCAGCTTCTTGGGACCCAAGCTGTATATACAGTAACTAACAAGGATGATGACATGTTAGGAAGATAGCAGAGGCAGTGGAAGGTCAGGGAGAGTCTGGGTTGGCTTTGCTGTGAGCAGGACTGAGAGGCACTGGGAAGCAGAGGTGGGCTAAGAGAGAGAGGATCCCCATGTGCACCAGATGGCAAGGCCAGGGCAGCAAATTGCAGGCCTGGGTGAATATCCCCATGCAGCCACTGCAGCTTGATAAGGGATAGGTACTCAGCCCACATCTCATTGGTCTCAGGCAAAATTAGATGAATCACCCAGCTGAATTCATAAAAATGTTGCAAGGCTCTTGTGAGCTGTCTACAAGGCACAGAACACACATAGTTTAGCACACAATAAGTGCATATTCAGGCACGGTTTAGCTGAAGCTGGTTTAGAGCAGAAAGTGCTCTGACACCATCATGCTTTCTTTTATTTTTAGACTGAGCATTGTTCCTAACAGACAGGTTAAGCAAGGGTCCTCACATGAACAAATAAATTAGATAGCCATCCAAGAATTCCCCTGACATCTACTCCAGGCTATACATGCCTATATACACATGTGCACTTATGTCCACACATGCCACACATGCACCTAAGCATGTGTGAATAAAAATACCCAAAATGCACACCAGACATTGGGTGGAGAAGATGATCTGGACTACACAGTACTTTGTGCTTTTAATCCTAACAGTCTGGAGTCCAAGGCCCGCTGACCATAAGTTCTAAGCCAACCTGAGTTACATAGTGATACTCAATCTAAAAATTTAAGTAAAATAAATACAGAGTTCAATCAAAGCATGTAAAGGTGTTTCATTGTAACCAAATGAACAATACAGTAAGAAATACCATAGGCCAAGAGTTACAAATCAACCAGTGCTTCCAAAGAGATTGATTAGAACATCACTGAGTTAGGAAAACTGACCATGTTTGTTATCGTGGTAAATAAGGATCAGGATAAACAAATAGGCTGAATAGATGTTTATTCAGGGGGAAATAACTTACAACCTAGACAGATGAACACCAGGAAATTCAACCTGATCCTCTCCTGCCCAAGTCACACCAGAAATAGAGCGCCTTTCCTGGCCCCCTCCGACCTCCTTCCACAGGTCACTCCGCCCATGGGTCCACTCCCCAATGGGCGTGGTCAGTGCCACAGAACTATCTCACTACAGTTTGTTTTACAACCTTATTCTCAATTGAAGTCATAGAGCAAAAATCAAATTCCAGGAGAAGAATGACGTTTCAAGCAGTCACACATTTTTCTCTGAAAACTTGTTTGTGGTGCTGTGATTTAATTTCTGTTGATCTTAAGAGTTTTAGATATTTGCAATTATATTGTTAAAATAAACTCTTTCATACTCTTATTTAGTTTAAAGATTGAAGCACACCATCAACCCCAAGCCCTTCATCTCCCACACATCAGAGTATCCCTCTGAGGTCCTGGCTGGCCTGAAACTATGTATGTAGCCCAGGATATGATCCTGCCTCAGCCTCCTCAGTGCTGGGATTACAGGTCTGAACCACCATTCCTAGATATTCTTTTCCCCAACTGTGTCCTCAACACCACATTAAGAGTTTTTCCTCCTGCTTGGAGGTGTTAGCACACACCTTCATCCCAGCACTCCAGAGGCAGAGGCAGGCAAATCTTTGAGTATGAGGTCAGCCTGGTCTACAGAGTGAGTTCTATGACAGCCAGAATTACACAGAAAAACCTTGTCTTGAAAAACAAAAAAAAAAAATTCTTTCCTCTGGTAGTGGCTGTCCTATGCGTATCAGGATGCCCTATGTGTAAAGTGAATAGACACAAGACTAAGAGAATGTTAAGTTTCATTCTCCACTCAAAAACTTCAAGGGAAAGAGCTACCCTACACAGTAGGCCCATTTAAACTCAGAACCAAAGCAGCTCGTGAACGGAGCAAATATAGATAAAATTTCAGGCAGAATTACTTGTTTGTATCAGAATATCATTCATTGACTAGCTCTCCTGTAATCCAAACTGGAAACTTAATTCAAATTTCATAAAACAGTTTCATAAACTATTATAATATTATGGGCATGCATAATGGGAACCAAACCTATGTCTGTCTGTTCTTCCGTTGCAGTCACCACAGAAGCTGAGCCAGAAAGAAAACTGTGATGCTGAGCAGTGGAGTGGTCACGGGGTCAGCCGTGGATGCTGTGGGATCATAAAGAACAGAAGTGTTTCTAACTGGCCTGTCTGACAAGACACAACTTGGTAAGTGGAGAGAAGGCTGCCTTTCAGGCCTTCTTGCCCTGACAACTTGCTCAACCGTGTATAATGTCCCTGAGAGGCAGCTTCAAAGCTGAGAAATGGGTGAGATTCTGAACAAAAGATCATAAATACACTCCTGTTTAGTCAGGGGGAGCTCTGCCCATTAAAAAGTTCTGTTCCATGCATTATGTAATATTCAGGGAATATAGAAATTGATTTGGTATCCGGCCCTTAACCAGGTAGAACTGTCAGGAATGGAAATGGCAGAATAGGGAATTCAGGAGAGTTATAATACCAAAGAAGGAAAGGTTCTACTTTACATTTATATAAGATTTATTTTTTGGGTGGGGGGAGGGCAGTAGTGAGCTATTCACCTTGTCAGCATCTGTGACACTGACCACGCCCATTGGGAGTGGAGATGTGCTGAAGTGACCTGCTGAACAAGGTCTGAGGAGGAACCTAGGAGAGTTCTCTTCCTGGACCAGATTTGGAGAGGAGAGCATCTGGTGGAACCTGCTGATGTTCATTTGTCTAGGTTGTAAGTTATTTCTCCCTGAATAAACATCTGTTCGACCTATTTGTTTATCCTGATACTTATTAAACCATGATAGGTGACTCACTGGTTAAGTGCATTGGCTGCTCTTCCACAGAACAAGCTTCATCTCCCAGCACTGACAGAGAGGATAACTGACCTCCACTGTGAGGCAATGACTTGTCCTTCCCAGGACTCTTCCTCGATGCAGACACTCAGAAAAAACCTACCTGTTTCTTCCCTTTTCCATCTCCTTTTCTTTCTGGTGCTGGCCACTGTCTTGGCATGGGTGGTAGTCTGAAGGTCATATGGAGTGGCACTCTTAGGAGATGTGACTTTGTTGGAGTGGGTATGACTTGTTAGAGGAAGTGTGTCACTGTGGGGTGGGCTTTGATGCTTCCTGTGCTCAAGATACTGCCCAGTGCATCTCAATTTCCTGTTTCCTGCAAGCCAAGTTATACCCAGGACCACATCTCCTTTCATGCCACCATACTTCCCACAATGCTCCTTGTCATTGTGATATTGGAATGAACCTCTGAAAGTGGAAGTTACCACCTTGTTAAGAATTGCTGTGGTCATGGTTTCTCTTCACAGCAATAGGAACCCTAACTAAGACAGTATGCTTTCCTGGGTATGTTGGGCTTTCTCACTCTGTTTCTTAAAATCCCCCTCCCTTCTCCCAATCCCCATGTAGCTGTTTATTTCCCAGGTCACTGCTTACAAACAGTATGGCTCTCTTTCTTCCTCCTCTATTTCCCTTCACCAGGCAGATGCCAAGATTTACAGCTTGCCTGCCCTGTTGTTTTCATTTCAAACTACATTAAAATTGTCCTCAAGCTCCCTTCTGAGTCTATTTCTAAATTCTTTACTAACAAGACTAAAGACTCCATTGTGTAAGTCACAGTGTCTTAGTTAGGATTTCTATTGCTATGACCAAACACAATCTGGGAAAGAAAGGGTTAATTTCTCTGGTCACATTACTTAAGAATATCAGGGCATAGAGTCTAGCAGGAACATGGAGACAGAAGCTGAAGAAGAAGCTGTGGAGCTGTGCTGCTTACTGGTTCACTCATCATGGCTTTCTCAGCCTGCTTTTTTATAGAACCCAGGACCACCATTCTAGGGATGACCACAACCATTGTGGGCTGGGCCTGCCCCCATCAATCATTAACCAAGAAAATACCCAACAGACTTTCCTCCAGACCGGATGGTGGTATTTTCTCAATTCAAGTTCTTTTTCCCAAATAACTACATTATATTGACAATCTAACCAACCAGGATACTCAACTTCCCCAGTAACAAAAATCAATAACATCACCCATTTTTCTACTTTTTAATAATTAAAATGTATATGTGAGTTTTCTCCTCAGTCTTTCCTTTTGTTCAGCCAGTACACATACACACACACACACACACACACACACACACACACACACACACACACACACACCCATATGCATGCTTAGTGTCTGAATAGGCCAAAAGCAGGTGTTAGAGCCCCTGGAACTGGATTACCGATTGCTGTTAGCCACCATGTGGGTGATGGGAATCTAACCTAGGTGCTCTGGAACAGTGACCAGAGCTCTTTACCACTGGCAATCTCTCTTGCCCAATGCAATCTTACTTGCTTGGATGCTTTCTTTGGAAAGAAGTTTTGGTTTCTTTGATACATTAGTTTGGATTTCTTGACACAAGTCAAGTAGAGTAGCCTCAAGCTCATGACCCTCCTGTCTGTCTCCTTATTACTCAGATCACAAGTATGAGCCATGCTTTGAAAGATGTGGCAAGCTATTTTGCCCTTGATGTCATGTGAAACTATCTCTGCCAACTCTGTGTTTCCTTTTTTTTTTTTGTTTTCCTTGATTACTTTTGGTGTGCAAGATTGGAAGTGGAACATTGTTTGGAAGGAATGTATTGTTCGAGGAGGTTTTTTGTATGTTTGCCTTTGACTTCGCTGATTTGTTTATCTTATTTATTTATAGTTCTGTTTGTTATGGTTTGTGGCAAGGAGACTCTGGTTACAGAAATCCTGCCCAGTAGCTTTGGAATAGAAGGAAATGTTGACCAACACTCAGTAGATAGAAGCAGGTAGGTCTCATTGAGTTCAAGGCCAGCCTGGTCTACAGAGAGTTACAGAACAGAGAAACTCCGTCTCAAAAAACAAAGAGAGAAAGAAGGAAGTGCTCACCGGTGCTGACTCAGTTGTCTTAAGGAATATCCCTAGGAGGAAACAAGAGGAACTTTATGTTTACAGCATGTGAGGAGAGACTTTCAAACAAGGAAAAACTCTGTGTTCTTTTATTGTGTTTTCCCCCTCTCTTATCCATAGGAAAATGTCCAGAATGAACATTTCTAGTGTATCTATGGCACCCACACTCGTAGCTCAACACAAACAGTGATATATATTTCAAATTCTAGCATACTAAACCATTACATACTACACACACACACACACACACACACACACACACACACACACACACACACCAATTCTTTGATGATTAAAACCAAAAAATGCTCTCCAAGTTGTGTAAACTGATGCCCTCTGAAGAAGCCACATTGGTGTTTTTCAACATCCTGGCAGGAGCCAAGAAAGTCCAAAGACAGCCATGTTTGTCACTCCATTTGGCTAGTGAGTATTGAAACAAAATACTTGAAGCAATTGGAATCTCCTCTCAGTCTTATCTTGGAGGAAGGAAAAGGCAAAGCCTCGACCAACCAGAAGAGAAACTGCCTCCTGAAAAGACATTTTACACATTTCCAAAAACATATAAGACCACTTTATAAGAGGATCAAAAATGAGCTAATGAGGAGTCAATGATGGGTGGGACTCTTGGCCAGGACTGCTTAGGTATCCTTGCCTCTTGCCCTCCATTTAAATATCAACCTCACTTCAGGACAGCTGGACTGTGGCATTGAGTGTGAATGGACCGCTGTTTCTCTGCATAGTATGTCACACAGAACACATCTCCTTTCTCTACTCTTCATAATTACTTGTCTCTCTAAACAGCCCACTGAGGAGAGATGGCTAAGCTTAGCTTGTAAGGACTGTGATGTGTTGAGATCTGCAGACTGGATGACTTAGGAGGACTCTGTCACTACAAAGCGATGGAACCCAGTAGGCCAAAAACCAAATGATCTTGCTCTGACCATGACCAAAAGCAAGGAGAAGGTGAAAACTTATTTTTGCTTACAGTTCCAGAGAGAGAGAACCATAATGGCTGAGGTTGAATGGCAGCCAGTGGCTGGAGCATGAGGCTGAGAGATCACACAATACCCTCAAATAGCAAGCAGAGATACCAAGCTGGAATGGGACAAGTTTGTAAATTCTCAAAGCCCACCAGCATGATATACTTTCTCTCTATAGCCTTGCCCCTATTAGTTTCATAACTTCCCCAAAACTGGTGGACAACTGGGAACAAGTATTCTAAGGTATGAGCCTATGGAAGAGGTGAATGTCACAGCAAGTCAAAGTACTTGCCACCAACTCTGAAGACCTGAGAATGATCCTTGGAACCTGTGCTGGAGGAGAAAATGGTTCCTGCAAGTTATCGGCTGAACTCCACATGCTCACACACATGCACATGAGCAAACATACATATAATAAATATCTAAAAATGAAAATGTTAGACAAAGCAATTTTGGAAAGCAGAGAGAAGAGATTTATTCAACATGGCTACACTAGGAAGAACAGATGAAGGAGTCAGGTAATGCAGCATCCATTTTTAGCATAGGAATGTGAGCCTTAGGCTTAAACACAGGAAGAACTGAGGCAGAGGATGAGAGATGTACATGATTAATTGGTCCAAGGAGGGTGTAGTCTGGGGGATCATTGCATCAGCTCTGGAGGGAGGGAGGGAGGGAGAGAAAGAAGGAGGGAGGGAGGAGGGAAAGAGGGAGGGAGGGAAAGAAGGAAGAAAGGAAGAAATAATAGAAATATAACTACAGCTTTAGAGGAAAAGTCATTGTGAATCTCCCACTCAGCTTTTTTTCTTTCTTTTAAAACAGTTTATTTTTTTTTTTAAATTTTATATGTATGAGTTGTATGTGTTGGATCCCCTGGAACTAAAGTAACAGACAGCTTCTGAGTGAGTGTTGGGAATAGAACATGGGTCCTCTGCAAGAGCAGACAGTGTTCTTAATAGCTGAGCTGGCTCTTTGGCCCTGCTTTCTTGGTTTCTGAATTGTTATTTGTGATTCTACTTCCCACATATATTAGAGTTAACCGGTGTTAAAGTTGATATTTGATGGATATAGCACTTAAGTTGAGAAGGACAGAAATTTTAACAATGTGGCATCTCCCATCCTGTGTGACAGCTAGCTGTTCAGTTTACTTAGCTCCTCTCTGATTTATTTTATCAGAATTTTATGGTTTTTAAGATGTAAGCCTAAAATATATTTTGTTACTAAACGTATTATATATTTCATATGATGGTATGGTAAATGACATTATTTTAAGATTTTGTTTCCCAAGCGTCTGTTCCTGGTGGATAGAATATTATTTATTTTTTACTTTATGTGTATAAGTGTTTTGTATGCATCATTGTCTTGCTTATACCTATGGAGGACATACAGGACATAGCCCAACTGCTCAGTCATTGCTTTACTCTTTCACAAATGCTGTCTGTGCGCACACACACACACACACCAGCACAGTGCAGCCCTGCCTTAAGGCCCTCTTACAAGAACAAGTCTCTTATGGTGCTGAGGAGAAAATACAGAAATTCCAATGAGATGGCCCAAGATACCAACATACAATGGTAGATGTCCTTCTATACATATGTTTCTCTCTTGGTTGATGAATAAACCACTGATTGGGCAATAGCCAGGCAAGGGGTATAGGCACAGCTGTAGGAGGAAGGAGGAAGGAGACAGAGGGAAGCATTTAGAGAGACTTGGAAGATTGGAGGTACCTGGCAATCCCTGGTAAGGGAAGGCTATATAGAAATACGTAGTAGTTATTGGATAGTAATTAAGACAGAGCTAGCCAATAAAAAGTCTTAGCCATCAGCCACACATTATAATTTATATAGTGTCTCTGTGTTTATTTTGGGTTGGAGTGGGGAGCAATCATACTGAACAGAAACCTCCATCTTTAATCATACATATACTATGTGCCAAAGGAGATGAGAATCTCAATTAGTAACAATGTCGTTAAGGGATTTCAGCTTCCTCTCTCTGAAATCTACATGTTATAGGAAAATGATGCTGGCAACTTAAATTCCTGAGTATCTGGTCACATATAATTCACATTAGTGAACACATTATTTGTGTGTAGTGCACAGACACTCTGCAGATATGTATACCCCCCCCCTTGAGAATAGCAAGATAGCAGGAAAGAAAATTCTTTCAAAAAATAGGAAAAATAACATCAAAAATAAGTAATGAATGGATAAGACAAATACAGAGTGGCAAGACAACCCCTTTGTGTTCATCAGGGCAGCCCTGTGCTGCACTCACTAAAATCTGGGGTGGCTTGCCTACTGTCTTTCCACTCTCTTAAGCAGCCACAAATTCCTGAATATTATCTATAACCATATCTCTTCTCCTTTCTCTCTCCTTTTACCCTATGTCTCATTCAAGCCATCTGGTTCTTTTGAGGCATTAAATCAAAATTCAGCTGAAGTATTGACACAGAAATATCTCTGATCTGAAGTCCCACATCTCCTTCTCACAAGAACCACCTGTGATGTTCAGAAATAGTGGGCAACCCTGATTTTTAACAGACATGGAAGGAAATGAAGCCCTGACTCAGGAAGAAGGCAACAACCCTTGTGTCATTTCTGATTCTACATTGCCCTCTAGTGGTCCAGTGAAGTATCATCCCTAAGACCCTTGAAGCTTTGATGGCTAGTGTTACTCAAAGATGGCAACTTCCATGTGCAACATCTTTAGGGAAAGATCTCAGAGCTGCCCGAAGATAATTGCTGCTAGGCCTGGTGATGCAGACCTGTTATGCCATCTACATGACTGACTGAGGTGGGGAGATCCCAACTTCAAGACTAGACTGGGCACACTACCCTGGCCTCCAAATAAAAGGCAAAAAGGAGAGAAGGAAGTGAGCTTGTGACAGAACACATTCCTAGTACATTGAAAGTTGCCAGGGTTAATCTAACAGATCACTGCTTATTTGACAACTAAGCAGGACGTTTGCATTGACCCTGGGGTAGATTTATGCTCAGCAATTATCATGTGCTTCCTTTATATGTGTGGCTCCCAGTGAAAACAAAGACCATGGTTTTAGCCCATTTTAAGGATCGTATGTTCTCCCATGTTTTCCTCTAAGTAGTTTGAGGTGTCTGTCATAGAATCTTATGGGACTCTATTCCAGTTCAGAAAGCTAGGACATCCACAGTTCTGTCCTCTCCTGATCTAACCTGATATTTCGTACATTTTATGGTTCGGTCTCCTCCTGGCCTAGACTGCAGTTTCCTGCACTGATGATTCTCTTCTCCCTTTGTCCAATCTGCAGATCCCTGTGTCTCATAGCTTGTCCCATCCTTGTCTAACCTGCAGTATCCTGCCTCTCATGGTACTGTCTTCTCCTAATCTAGCATGAAGGTTCCTGTGTCTGTACATTTTCTTCTATATTGCTTTTGGATATGTTCTTCTATACTCCTTGTTATAGTGTAGATTGCATTTCCATATTAAAGCACAGGGGATGTAGGAGAATCTAAAAGTATCCCTGCCTCTCATAAAGCATGTCCCTTATAAACTGCTACAAGTAGCTGTGCTGAGGCCTCTTTCCTGAACAGAGGTAGACTAAAGTAGCTCCAGGACTTCTGAACCTGAAGGATGTGGGGGGGGAGGGGGCTAGCTGTCTTCATTCCAACTAGGTGTTAGGACAGAAGCAACAGAGGCTATCTTTAGTTTTTGCTTCTACTCCATTCTCTCTCTAACTTGCCAATATTATGAGCCAGCAAGAAAGGATGCACAGGAAATCTGAGGCCTGCAGCCAGCATCTACTTCTCTGAAACTGAGCTTCTCAGAAATGGGGATGCAAGTATGAACTGAGTGCATCCCCTTGCCGCCTATAATGAGACCCCTTGGAAACACCTCTGGTGTCTCAGGAATGACTACCAAAGCCAAAGAGATTCAATTTATGTGAGCCTATCACAGAAAACCAAACCAAGTTCACTCAGTAGGGTCAACTCAAAGAAAGACTACAGGTAATTTTAAAAATTGACTCAAAAAAAAAAAAAAAAAAAAAAAACCTGGTATTGTGGTTCACACTTTTAATGCTAGAAGTTGGGAGGTAGAGGGAGGTGGATCTCTTTGAGTTCAAGTCTATTCTGGTCTATACTTAGTGAGTTCCAGGACAATCTGAACTATATAATGAGACACAGTCTAGGAAAAAAAATCTCCTGAAGCTCTTTTATAGACAACATGAGTTCAGGAAAGCCTGAACAGTGACTTACACAGGTTTAAAGTCTATGGAATTGCAATTGAAAAATGGACCTTAGCTTTGCATGATATGTGTAAAAGCCTCTACTGTTGATGACTCCAAATACTAAATGTGGTACATTTTCATCTATATTGCTTTTGGATATGTTCTTCTATACTCCTTGTTATATTGTAGATTGCATTTCCATATTAAAGGACATTCCTAGTACATCGCTCCTGAATAAAGTGATGCATGTTACCCAGCATGTGAGTTCTATTCCCAGTGTGTCTACTATTCAATGCAGGAATGGTTTGCCCAGTAGACTGCCCAGTATTGAGCTGCAGGAGAGCTCAATCTCAATAGTACATCTGTTGCTCAAGTGGTAAACCTGGATTCCATCCACAACATTGTGGGGCACAACAAAATAAAGTGAGGGAAATAAGGTCTGATGTCAGAGTCTTCCTCCAATGGCTTCTGGTGACATTGCTAAAGTAAAAGAATGGAGAGAGCACAATGAGTGATTGGGTAGGGGAGCTAGGCACAAAGACTGATAACCAGAGCTTAATATCCTAAACTCAATGAGACATGGAAAGAAGCAACTATTACAAGTTCTCTTCTGACCTCCAAATACATGACATGGTGACAGCACATGCATACACAGAATCACAATAATTAAACCAACCAACCTGACAGGTGCTCCTGCCACTGTATCCATGTTCTCCTCAATCAAAACACTCCAGCTCTGTTCACCAGTCCTCTCTGTTCTGAGGCCAGAATTTGAATCAAGTGCAAAATCACAGCCAAAAAGTTCATAATCTGTGTCTTTTATTTTTGAGGGCATGGATGAAGCTGGGTATCATCTGTTAAGCAGAGCTGTCGTGCAGAGTATTCAAAGTCATCGTTTGAGCAAGCACAGGAGAATCCATACTCCAAGATCTGAAAAAAAAAAAAAAAAAAAACCAGAATCCAAAGTGTCTTGAAAAACTTACAGGCCAGGCATTGGTGATCACAACTCAATCCCATCACTGAGAAGGCAGAAGCAGGAGGATCTCTATGCGTTTTAGACCAGCCTGATCAACAAGAGCTAGTTCCAGGGCAGCCTCTGAAACCGCAGAAAAATCCTGTCTCAAAAAAAAAAAAAAAAAAAAAAAAAAAAAAAAGAAAGAAAGAAAGAAAGAAAAGAAAAGTAAACACCCAGAAAAACCTTCACATCAGATCAATTCCAGTTAAGTTTTCAGATTAGGATTGTTCAATCAAAACACCCATGTCCAAACGTTTTGGATAAGATGAGAAATACTCGCACTCTGCAGTTCTCATGCTGTTACACACAGAGCTTTCTAGTGGGAAAGAAAAAATGACCTACCTCTCACACATCCATGTATCCATTGAAAAGAACCAGAACTGGACATGGTACTGATCTCTTATAATCCTGTGACTGCACAGACTGTGGAACATGTACGCATGTGTGTATACACCTTTCATACAATAAATGAAATAAAAGAGTAATAAAACTTAGTAGATTACAACTCTCATGACCCCTTTGGTTCTAATTACATACTTGCAGATGATTCCTTTCTAAAAAGTAATTTTGGAAGTGGTGACAGGAAATTGATGATTAATGTCATTCTGTAAATATGTTCCCCTTATTGCTTAATGAATAAAACAATGCTGACCAATAGGAAAGCAACAAAGGCAGGACTAGGAGACAAGGAGTTTTCAGGCAGAGGTAGTAGGAGTTTCAACATGTAGGATCAAACAGGGTAGAACTCCAGGTCCTCTCTCCGGTAGGATAAGACCACGAGGAAATACTTAGATTGATAGAAATGTGTTAATACTTAAAACAGAGCTAGCCAATAAGAAAGGCTAATAACAGACCAACACCTTTCTATATAATACAAACTCTTTGTGTCTTATTTGGGGCTGGCACGGCTGTGGGACCAGGCTGGTGGTAGAAAGCTCTCTTAAGAGGAAACTCCAGTAGAAAAGACAGTAATTCCCACTGTCACCAGAAGTGATTAGAAAAATGAACTCCTACACTTAATGGAACACATGAATTGAATCTGCAATCTGAAAATAGGCTCAGCCTTTGAGCACTCGTTTCCTATCTGGTGGTACTATTTGGGAGGCTATGGTACCTGCAGGAAGTCAAGCCTTCTTGGCAGTGTTAATAATTTCGAGTGGCCTTGAATGTTACAGCCCAGACATTGTTCTGGCTAGATGGTTTTTCCTGGTCAGCCATGAAATGAACTGCCACAGCCACACACTTCCACTGCCATGAGCTGAGGCACTCCACCATGCCCACTGTGATGAGTTACGTCAGAATACTGACCTTGAGTCAAAGTAGACATTTCTGCCCTTTGCTGTAGATATGATGTCATGGCAGCAAGATGCTTCTGTGGGTGCACTGGCTAATTTTCTGTCACCTTGACATTTGTTAAGTTACATAAGAGCAGGGGAAAGTGAGGTGTCATAAAAAATGCCCCCAGAATGTCAGGTTGAAGGGAAATATGCAGGACATTTTCTTAAGTGTTTACTGATAAGGTTGGGCCCGTCCCATTGTGGCTGATGCCACTCCTGGGCTTTTTGATCTAGGTTCTGGAAGAAAACAGAAAGAACAAGAAATGAGGGGTAAATCAGTAGGCATGTCTCCTCCATGGCCTCTGCATCACCTCCAGCCTCAAGAGTTCTTCCCAGTTGGAGTTCCTGCCTTGGCTTCCCTCAGTGGACAGTGACACTGCATATATGAGAAATAAATCCTTGCCTGTACAAGTTGCTTTGGGTCATAGTGTTTCTTCACACCAATACAAACACTAAATAAGACACTGGGTAAATACGATTGCTGCCAACACGGATGACAGGGTTTCGGTTCCAGGGACACACACAGTGAATGAACAAAACCGATTCCTATCCCTATCGTTAGACCTTCACCCATGTGCAGCACTACACACATGCCAACACACAGAGACACATGACAACTGTAAAAGTAATTGGGTATAGGGATGGTCAGCAGTGAAGAGTACATGCTGTTCTTCAAGAGCACCAGTCTGGATTCAAATACTTGCACCCACATGGCAGCTCAAAATTGCCTGTCACTGCAGTTCCAGAGTACCAACATCCTCATACAGATATACATGCAGGAGAAACACCAGTGCATGAAAATAAAAATAAATGAAATTAAAAAATCAGAAGGAAAAAGTAAGCCCAGTAGAGAGCTGATTTTCAAATAACCCATGTGTTTAATAACTGAAGATTATTTTTGAGGTCCTATATGAAAATGCTATTTAGTCTTTGAAACCACAGCTTGAGACTTCAAGACAGCGAGCATAACTAATCTGCAGAAATGTAGCAAGGTGTTACCTACAGAGACATACTGGTGGGACCTCCTGAATCTGACAACCTTCTATAAGGCAAAGGACACACTCAGTAAGACAAAATAACACCTACAGAAGGGAAAGGATCTTAAACAGCATCACACCTGACAGAAGACTGATATCCAAAGTACATAAAGAACTCAAGAAGCTAGACATCAAATTACAAAATAATCATGGTACAAATGGTGTAGATTGTGAACAGAGAATTTTGTACAGAAGAACCATGAGTGGCCAAGGTACACTTAAAGAAGTGTCAACATCCTTAGCTATCAGGAAATTATAAATCAAAATGGCTCTGAGTTACCATCTTATACCTGTCAGAATGGACAAGATAAAAAGAAAAATATTTATGACAGCCTATGTTGGAGGGGATGTTGAGTAAGGAGAACACTACTGCACTGCTGGTGGGAGGGCAAATTTGTACAGCTACTTTGGAAATCAGTATGGACATTTTCTCACAAATTGGGAATCAATCAACCTGAAGACACAGTGATACAACTAGTGGGCATATACTCAAAGGATGCTCAATCAGACCAAAATACACTTGCTCAAATATGTTCATACCATAATTATTTGTAATAGCCAGAATATGAAACAATATAGATGCCTCTTGACACATGGAGCTCTCTGGAAAGAGAAAAATATATGAGACTTCCTGGGTAAACTAAGGGTAGAGGAGTACAAGGAAAGAGACAGGAAAGGGATCAGGATGGTCCCATTAGGGTTGGGATGCAGGTTGAAAGAGATATCTTGATAGGGAGGCTATTATGGGTTTGGGAGAAAGCTGGTGCCACAGACAGTTCCTGTAATCCACAAGTTTGACCCAAGCTAAGACTCCTAACTATAGTGGAGAGGGTGCCTGAACTGGCCTTCACCTATACTCAGATTCATGACTACTCAAATTGTCATCGTAAAGCCTTCCTCTGGAACCTAATAGAAGCAGATATGGAGAACCATAGCCAAGCACTGGGTGTCTGGTTCCAAGAGAGGGATAGGGAATATATGAGCAAGGGGGATCAAAGTTTGTGGGAGCTCATGGAATCTGGAGGAACTGCTAGGGAGCCAGATTGGGACCATCCTATTCCCTCTGCATCTGGGTTGATCTTTTGTGGGGCCCCTAGCAGCAAGACTGGACCTGTCCCCGGTGCATTAGCTGGCTCTTTAGAACCTATTCCCTATAGTGGGATGCCTTGTTTAGCCTTGAGGAAGTGAGAAGGAGCTTGTTCCTGCCTCAGTTTGATGTGTCATGCTTTCTTGATTCCCATGGAAAGCCTTACCACATCTGAATGTAGATGAATAATATATGAATAGGGTGGGGGAAGGGAAAAGATGAGAAGGAAGAGAAACTGTGGTTAGTATGTACAATACACTTTTAAATGATGAATGAAGTATACTATTACTGACTGTACTGAGTACCTGTGTGAGTGCTGGTATATATGTGCCCCAGCACGTTTGCGGAAGTCAAAGGACAACTCTCTGGATCCATCTTTTTCTGTCTTGGTGAAATTTAGAGATATTAAGGGGGTCAGATTTAAATAGCAAGCACCTTTACCTGCTGAGCCATCTCACCAATCCTACTTCAAGTCATCATTGTAGTATGGTGGAGGTGAATGGAGTCACTACAGTTTCACAGAAACTGAAATTCTCACAGAGATTTCACAGATTTATGCGAAGAAAATTACATGCAGATCCATGATGCAAACTTCACTGCTCATTGCTATGAAGATGAAAAATATTATGGTGTCAGTTTTATGAATGGATATTTTTAAGGAAGCAACAAACATTTCCTGACCCACTTATAATATCTTTCAATGTATTCGTATATTCTTTTCTGTGTATAATTGGTGTTATTTGCCTTTCTGTAACTGTTCTAAATATTGTGCCTATCTAATTTGTTAGGGGGACCTTATCCTATATTTAATATTCTTTAAAATACAGATTCTCGGGGCTGAGGAGATGGCTCAAAGGTTAAGAGCACTTACTGCTTTTTTTTTTTTTTTTTTTTTTTTTAACAGCACCCAGTGCCCATATTTGGTGGATCAAAACTACATTTACTCAAAATCCAGTGGAATGGTCTTCTGGCCTCTATGCTTTCGAGTACAAACAGTGCATGCATGCACTTGCACGTCACACACACACACACACACACACACACACACACACACACACACACAATGATTAAAATCATTTTAAAAAACAAAGATTACAAGTACTCATCTTTGTGGTACTTCTCCTAAGAGATGCCTAGAAATCCGAAATTTTCACACCTTTCATTTACTTTTCCAGACAGGCTCTCAGTGGGTATGCTAGGATAGCTTCAAAGTCTTTGTCCACTTGTCCAACCTAAGTGCCAGGATTATAGGTATGCACTCTTCATCTCCAATATGATATATTTAATCTACCAAACAAATCAGCATGTACTTCCTTTGCTCAGTCCATCCATGTCAAATACCATTCTAAGTACTTTGGTAGTATAAATAATAATCACAAAAATTCTAATAGTTATCTGTCTTCATTCACTGTTTTCTGAAGATGATAAAGTGGGGGCACCTCCTTCCTTCCTACAGAGCAAATATTTTAGTAAGTAATGTCTCTCTGGGGAACCTGCTACCCTACTGTAATCTGAGAATCACAGGATACACTGACTGTTACCCAAAGCTGTGCTATGTATTTGAAAAGTGTTCATTAAAGGATTCCTAATTACTGGGCTGGAGAGATGGCTCAGCAGCTCAGAGAACCTGCTATTCTTATTGAGAATCAGGATTCAATAACACATTGAACACATAATGGCTTACAACTATCTACCTAAGTCCAGTTCCAAAGAATCTGGTGTCCCTTTCTGACCTCTTCAGAAACCAGCTATACATACATACACAATGCACATACCTACATGCACTCAAAACACTATAAGTCCAGGCATGGTAGCACAGACTTATATTCCCAGGACTAGGTAGAAAGGCAGGATGATCTCTGTGAGGTGCAACTATGCCCAGTCTACAAGTGAGTTCCAGGAGAACGGAGAAACTTGGACTCAGAAAACAGAAAGAAAAACCACCAATAAAGTAAAAATAATTCTTTTAAAAAGAGAAATACTAATAACCTGAAAGAGCCGGACGTTTGCCTGTGTGGCTGAAACCACAGATGTCATGCTACTCTTGATTCAACAACCCATGAAATGACTCCCATGCAGTCTGTTGTCTACCCAACACCCGACACCCCACAGTTCTGAAATATAACTCAGGGACTGGATGTATATGTGTTCATTCACTGATATACACCCATAGGCTACTATTGTCTAATTCACTTTTTAAAGGAAACCAAATGTTTACATATAATAATCTAATGTATGACATAGTAGCATCATATACTTGAAAGAATCACTGAAATTTTAAATGTCTCATTACAAAAACAATTATATGACTTTAATGGATTACTTAGCCTGATTTTACCATTTCATAACATATAAATTTCAACGTGTCATTATAAATGCCATAAATATGTACAATTTTTGTCAAGCAATCTTTTAAAAAGTTTTAATCCCAGCACTCATGAGATAGAGGCAGGTGGATCTTTGTGTGGTTGTACCCAATTGATGTACAAAGCCAGTCCCCTGGTAGACAGGCTTACATAGATAGGGAGATTCTGTCTCAAAAAAAGAGGTAGGGTGTACAATATTGAGTTCACATATTATGGGCACTTTCTCAAACACAATTTGGTAGACGGTTAACTAGTAGCAGGCATTTGTAATCAAAATACATTTAGTGTCCATGCTGATGTTATCAGTCTGGCCTCAAAGTGGAAATCCTATGTGCCTTACTGCTTAAGATCAAAATGGCCACCTTGATCACCCAAAGATCTACAAAGCCTATGTTTCTTAAACAAGGATGTGAAGTTCCTCTGAGAATTCCTTTTCGCTTAAAATGTTTCATAGTGATCACTATTTAGTAATCTACTGCTTTCCCTCGCCCACTGTCCAAGTTAAAACAGAAATTAAGGGCAGTGTCTTGACAGATCCCAGGCTACCTGAGCAGGATGGGCTGGGCCCTTGGGTCGCAGTTCTACAGCCATGAAACTCACTTTTTATCTTTTGTCACACTGCCAGTGTCAAAGATGCTTTCTGATTTGGATGCAGTGACAGAGGTCTGTAAATTCTAATGTGCCAGTAGCTGACACAGGAATATTACACTTTTGAGCTCAGCCTAGGCTACATAGTAAGTGTCTGGGCTAAACAAGGAGATTTTGTCTTCAGAGGGGACAGTAATTAAAAATACAAACAAAAGTTCTGAGACGATAGCCAGGAAAAGCTACTTTTTGATTTTACTCATATGAAAGATATCCTTACACAAGGTGATAAAAGTGCTTAGTAGTTGAAACAGAAGTAAAATCCTTTTATCTTTACATACACAATGTGCCTAGTAATATTATGAATGAATTCTAGGACAGCCAGGGCCATATCAGGCCATTGCTTAAAAATAAATAACGGAGGGTTGTGGCAGATGCGTTAAATATGATCACACATCAGGCAGAGGCAGGCAGATCTTTGAGTTAAAGTCCACCAGGACTACAGAGTGAGTTTCAGGTTGGGCAGGTCTGTCAAAGAGAAAAACCCTGTCATGAAAAACTAAAAAAACAATCAAACAAACAAAAAAAACCTCCTTAAACCTCCCTACAGCCATTACCTCCACTATTTCAGGCTCATTTCAGCCTTCCTAGTCCCCACTCACCCCAGAGACCTCTCCATGACAGCTTGCTTCCTATATTCATTTATCCCGACCAGGAAAAAGACTGCTGCAGCCAGGGGGGGACAGCAACTGTAGTGACCACTAGAAACAGACTGCACCCTCACAGAGGAGGCCACTTTGCCGCCCTTCCCTCAGCCATGAAGCTAATGACAAGGAGCCTGTCTGCCAAAGACTGAAGAGGCTTGATGATGTCAGGGAAGGCACCAATGTGGAAGTGAGCACTGGAGCACCATTAGAGGGCAGAGAGAAAACTGTGCAGATTAAGCTTATGATGTGATGATTTATAACCCTGCAGTGTCCTTTTGGCATGACACAAAGTCAATATTACTATGTTCATAAAAGGAAATAACTGTATTCCTAATGGCTTAGAAAGGTTTATGAGACTAAAATAAATTGTACAAACACCTATGAGTGCATGAATCTATGTGTCATTGTAAATCAACTACTTGACAGGCACTAAGTAAACCAGAGCTTGGGAGGCAGAGGCAGGTGGCTGTCCTAGTACAAGGACAGCAAGGGCTACACAGACAAACCCTGTCTCGAAGAAAGCAAAACAGAGAGGGAGAGAAAGAGAGAGAAAGAGACAGAGAGAGACTGTCCTTGACATGAATATTTTAAAAGGTCAGTAAACCTTTAATTGATTGTACTTATTGATGAAAGTGAGACCACATTCCCACTTTTTTAATGACTTTTTTATTTAAATTTGAAACAAGCTTATTGCACATATCAATCCTAGTTCCCACATCCTGACTCCCTACACATGCTTGCAGTGAGTATGGAGGTCAGAAGAGGGCTTCAGAATTTTTGGAACTGAAGTTAGAGATGGTTGTGAGCCACCATGTAGGTGCTGGGAATCAAACACGGGTCTTCTGGAAAGAACAGCAAATGCTCTTATCCACTGAGCCATCTCTCCAGCCCAGCCAGTGGCAATTAAAAATCCCTGTGTCAGGATTCTGTAAATGACCAACAGACAAATATGGTGTTTCAAACTCTTGGGAAGCTAAGGCAGGAGGATTCCAATTTTGAGACCAGCCAGGGTTAGTCAGTGATCCAGGACAGTGTGCTGACATTCTTTCTCAAAACAAAGAAACAAACTGCAAGCCAGCACACACACACACACACACACACACACACACACACACACACACACACACACCAGTCCCTGGACAAGCCATCAGGGAGGACAGGCTGCTCAAGGAGGGCCTTGACTCCAGGGTATCACAGCCTGCCTCCCTCATGGCACAACAGAGCAGATGCCCACTTCCAATCCCCCACCTTCAAAGAGCTGCAGGATTTTTGGCTCTTGGATTCTGCTTTAGGAAGGCACCGGGGTGATTATTTCTGTCCCTCTACCTGTTGTGGAAACAAGATAAACTTTTCAAACATATGCCCAGTGAGCTTCCTCTCCTAAGTAGTCCCTACTTCCTACCTAGTAGCCCAAGCAGCTATGAGCTCATCAGCAGGTTAACACATTGAGGAAGTCACAACCCCCAGGATCCAATCACTTCTCAGTAGGGCCAAGTTTGGGAGACACTGTATAGCCATGCCATGATACCCTTGGCACTTTGTACCCCGAAAGTCTGGATAGCCAGTCTGGAATTTATTCAGCCCACTCGGAGAGTTCCACGTTAAGAAGCAGTTTGGAACTCTTGCTTTCTTTTCACCGCCAAGCACAGGGAGGCAGAGGGGCCTGATGGAGCCACTTAGGAAGCACAGAGCAGGGCCTGAAAGCCTGGAAAGGGAACTACAGCCCTGGGTTGCTTCCCTGGCCTTGGCTCTCCTCTGCTCTTAAAAAAAAAAAAAAAAAGAAACCTCACTTTCTAGCAAGCAGCAAAAGACTTACAAATTCAAGAGCCAGGCCCCCTGCTGCTTGGGAAATGAGAAGAGGCAAGCTGTGGGTGATGTTTTCTTTTAAAAAGAAAAGAGCAGGAGAAAAGAAAGAAAGACAGACAGACAGAAAGAAAGAAAGGAAGGAAGGAAGAAAGAAAGAAAGAAAGAAAGAAAGAAAGAAAGAAAGAAAGGAACCAACAGCCCACCCGGAACAGACTCCAAAGACAGCATCCATCAGGCAAGTTCAGCCCTCAGGAAGGGCTCTGAGCATCTTTGTGGGGCTCAGCGGTGTATGAATAATATCTGCATGGAGCTATGGTTTGAGGAGCATGTGTTCTCAAATAAAAGGGGTTAATTCCAAACCAGGCATGGTGGTACAAGTCCCAAATCCCAACATCTTGGAGACAGAAGCAGGAGGAGTGAGTTCAAGGCCAGCTAAGGCTATGTAGTGAGAAACCCTACTTCACAAAATATAAAAAGGAAGTTTATAATCCAGTGGTTAAAGGCACTGACTAAGCTTCTAGAGAATGTTAATTGTGTCCCCAGCATCCACATGACTGCTTACAAGAAAATCTTTAAAAAAAAAAAAAATTAAAAGATAGCCTTGGCCGGTGGTGGTGGCGCAGGCTTTTAATCCCAGCACTCGGGAGGCAGAGGCAGGCAGATCTCTGTGAGTTCAAGACCAGCCTGTCCTACAAGACCTAGTTCCAGGACAGCCTCCAAAAACCACAGAGAAACAAAAAAAAAAAAAAACAAAACAAAACAAAACAAAATAGCCTTGGCGAGGTAGTGCAAAAAAATTAAGAAAGTTTAAAATGGAGTGAGGGAATCCCCCAAAAGCTAATCCTAAATGTTGAGGTCAGAGGTTGAATTTGGGCTGGAGATTTAAAAAAAAAAAAATCAGACAGACTGGCCCAGCTCATCTACAGAGACTGACAGGTCAGAAATGAATGATTTAATTTGATGATTGCCTTTGCTCCAGACCTGAAACACTGGCTCCTGGTTGCAGGACTCTAAGCTTGCTGGGGCCTCTCGAATTCTCAGTGCTGCAGGTGGGAAGACCAGAGATGCTTCTGTGAACCAATAACTCCATATCTACAGGAGGGGGGGGGTCTACTGCTGGCTGAGACTTTGCTGAAGGAGGGGCCGGGAGGGCCTATTTGTCAGCTTCTGAGGGCACCATTTGTCCTTCTGGGATCCCCAAGACTGCAAAGTTTCTTCTCCTGCCAAAGGAGAGTGGTAAGGTGTTTGCAGAGAGCTCCCAGAAGTTACAACATGATTTGCTATTTCCATGAGTATTGACTGGTGCCTATCAGTTTCTACACACCATCACCAGATTTACCTTTGTTTTGTTTTTTCACTGCTCAATATAGAAGCCCAGGCCCTGTGCAAGCCAGGCAAGTGCTCTACCACCTAGCAACATCCTCAGTCCTAACTGAGGCTCTTTGGAACCTCAGCAATGCCCAAGGCAAGGTGGGGAGGGTGGCCACACTCTGCTAACGAGGATATAAGGTAGCTGCTAGCTGCTCTGAGAGAGGTAAAGAGCTACAGTTGTGTTGGTGAACCTGTCCCCTGTGTTCTGGAGCAACCATCTAAATAAATACTGTTAGTCCAAGGGCAATATGACCCTGCAGCTCTCCTGAGTACTTAGGGTGTGTTGTTCTTTTGCTTCAGCTGTTGCCTATGAAACACAAACACAAGACTCAGCACCCAAGTGGAGTTTATTGAGAGAGGGGAGAGAAAGAGGGGTAGCTGGTGGCCAACCGAAAGCAGGGGAGAGAGAGAGAAGAGAGAGAGAAGGAGCAAGAGGGAGAGAGAGAGAGAAGGAGCAAGAGGGAGAGAGAGAGAGAGAGAGAAGGAGCAAGAGGGAGGTGCGCTCAGCCTGCTTGCTTTAAAAGGGAAACTTGTGCATGTGTAACTTTACTGGCAGCCAGGTAAAGCTTGAGCAGCCAGGTAAGTCATGTTGTAGATAAGACGTGGCCATGAGCATCCCACCCATCAGGGGGCGGGGTCAGCAGACTGCTGGTTCCCAACGGGGTGTCCATCCCCCAAGTTGTTAGCCTGGGGAAGGCTGAGGGATTTTCTCACACTGCTCACTGATGAATCCCAAGGGTGGGATTCGAAGCCATCACTCACTTCCTATTTTTAGGACCTAAAGAACAAAAGCTTGCCGGACTGTGGTGGCGGCACATACCTTTAATCTCAGCACTCAGGAGGCAGAGGCAGGCAGATCTCTTTAAGTTCAAGACCAGCCTGATCTATAAGAGCTAGTTCCAGGACAGCCTCAGAGAAACCCTGTCTCGAAAAAAAAAAAAAAAAAAAAAAAAAAAAAAGGAAGGAAGAAAGAAAGAAAGAAAGAAAGAAACAGAAGCCAAAAGCTTGATTTTGCATAACACAGGGACATCTGTGGTGAACTCTCAGCACAAAAATGCTACTTACTCCTCTGTGGATGAACCCATGCAGGCTGAGTCAAGGAGTTCACTGAGTTCCCTCTTTACTCTCTCCCACCTCAGATTTGAAACTGAACATTGCACAGGAGACCATTTGACATTATCTATGGGCGACGATGAGCATTTCACTCACTGCCTCAGAGCCCTGCCCTGTGCCAGATAGTATGGGACAGACAAGAAAGCATTCCACCTCTGGGAGCTAAAAGTCCACCCAGCCATTAAGGATCAGAAGACAAGGCAGGAGCATGGTGAGCTGAGCATTCTGTAGCGTCTTCCACCTCCTCGTTTCCTTGCCGTTCTTAAAGTTTCAGCCACAGACTCTGTCCAAGAAACAGCACTGTCTGCAGGCTTTGTCCGCTCTCCCAGATCTGGACTGAGCCACTCCTGCAAGTGGGAGGTTCTGTGCCCCTGATTCACTCCATAGCCCTCTGGAGACTTGCCTGCCCCACCCCATGCAGGAGATCTTGTGAACAGTGCCCGCCAACCTGCTTTCGGTCCTGCCTCCCTCTTCTGCAGGTGCCTCCTTCTTAATTACACCAAGAAGAGCACAGAAAAGTGGATGCTAGCGATATTTATTGTCTGCTCTGAGCCGAGCACAAGTAACTCACCAGGGGCATCTTTCTTAATGAGGGAAGAAAAATGTCAGAGCACCGATCAGCCACGATGTGCCCAGTGGACTTAAAAATAAGCAAAAAAAAAAAAAAAAAAAAAAAAAAAATCACGTGGAATTTCATTTTGCATTAGCTGACTGCGTATATGAGATTAGGAGAGTAGAAATTTCTTTGTAACTGGGTGAAAACTGATACTAGGAGTTATCCCACAAGTGGACATGCCTCCTAAAGACACTCTTCATTTGGGCGAAATTGTTTAACACCAGCTGGATGAGAACCTGAGCAGGAAGGTGGCAACTCGAAACACAGTTCTGTCTATAGCAAAGGCTTAGCCTTCTGTGGCTGTGGGGGTCAATGCCAGAGCCCTGGTGAAGTAACTACCAGCACTAACTGGTTAATGATGGAGTGACTGCGCACCGACAGGAATCAGCTCTGGACCTGGGCACACAATAGGAGCTTGCCATAAGGGCTTGGTGGTGCTCAGAGAGCCTGGGATCTGGGAGTGAACTCCTGGTTGGTTTCATTTAGAGCAACACAGAGGAGGAGGCTGCCTGGAGGGTAAGGTGGAAGGCATAGTCTCTCCTCCTTCAGTGATAGCATGGTAGATACAGAGGAGGCCAGCATGTGATGGGTCCCTAGACGGAGCTGCCTGGCTCCCTCTGTGTAATGCAGGAGGCCTCGGGTAGAACTTCAGGTGGGAATAGAGCTGCCAGAATCTGTGTAGACTGGCAGTTATCAATCAACCTGGAGGGTCACAGGTGAAGGCAGGAGGCCTGTATACTCCTCTGCACCCTTATCTACCTGCTCTTAACACCTCCCCCCACAAGCAGATACGCCCCCCCCAAGTGAATGCTCCCTTGGGCTTTCTGGATAGCTGGACTGTGAGAGTATCAAGAAGGGACTGGGGTGGGGGCAAAGCTAGAAGTTAGGCGTTCCCTGGGCTCTAACTTTAGGAGTCATAGCCCCTACATGCACCCATTTCTGCCAGCTCCTGGAAGCAACAGGGACATCCTGGCCTTCTAACCCCCCAAGAGGAAGAGAGAGGATCTTGTCTCTGAGACACTCTGCCCTGCCCTACCCTGCCCTGCCCTGCCCTGCGGAAATGGCAAAGGGCACCCTTGCGAACACAGCACAGCCTCTTTTGGAAGACAGCAAGCAGCATAGACCTCAGTGGTCTCTGCCTCCTGCAATGTACCTGAGCTGTTTGATGAATGCGTCCCCAGGCTCGGCTGCAGCTGTCCCCCAGAGGACAGCTCTCAAAATAAATAAATAAAGTCTTCTCTCATGGTAAATGCCAGTGTCCAGGCTCCAAGGCCTATTTTTAGAATGTAGGGCAAATTTCTCCGAGAATAGACAAGACAGCTAATCCAGGAGGGAGGCTTGAGAGAGATGAAGACGTCGAGTCTAGATATGAATTAGTTGTGAGTATATTATTTGAAGAAATGTTGAACAGCTAAGCAAATATTTGATACCTTTGAATCAGAGCCGGCATTTTCACAGCCTGAGTGCTATGCACTGCTGCGGCTGAGACAGACAACCCCCTTCCTCCAGAATGTACCTAGCTGTCACACCCGGCTCTGTAGCTCTTCTCCTGCTGCATGCTGAGAAGCCTTGGAAGCCGTGTGCCCGCTGGAATTGAATGCATCCACATGCCCCGCATGTCTCTGGGACAGTGGCTGCTTGAATCTCTGTCTCCTCCAGCCTCAGCCTCTTGGATGCTGACACCATAGGCCTGTGCCACCACACCTGAAGACTGTCCTTTTTTGAGAGCCGTTTACCGTCCTGCAATTTACCATCATCTTTTTAATATTTTTAATTCATTGTTTGTGTGCATGCCACACAGCATATGTGGAGGTCAGAAAAGGAAGTCTCTCCTCTCCTTCCATCATCTGGGCCCTGGGTATCAAATTCAGCTCATCAGGCTTGGTGGCAAGCCCCACTACCACCTAAGTCCTCCTACCATGTCTTATTAGTGGGGGTGAGCCAGTTGCCCCTGTACAGCCACATTGAAAAGCGTCAGAGAAAACAATCTGTTCTACATTGGACCTTCTAGTCTATGACCCTGGAGAGAGGGTTTAGAGGCAGAGAATGAGCCTTATCTATAAGGCAGGAGGCAGAGTCGCAAGGTTTGGACAGAGCTGTGAGAGCTTGCAGACTGGTTGAAAATCAGCTTACAGTTGGAAGAAAGACCTAGGAGGCTCAGGACAGCCGGTAGATTTGTCCTCAGCGTTGTAGAATTAGTTACCCAACCTGGGGGTGGGAGCCAGCATTGGTATCCCCAATTTAAGGATGGAGAAAGAAAACCCATGATATGACCAAGTGCACACTCCTCCCTCCCTCCCCCCGTGTGTGTGTGTGTGTGTGTGTGTGCCTGTGTGTGTGTTTCATCCCCTAACTTGCAGTCTACCCCAGTGTTTCATGTCACCATGACATAAGCTAAAGTTAACTGAAAGGGGAGAACCTCGATTGAGAAAACGCAGCTATGATGTCCTACTGTAGGGCATTTTATTAGTGATAGGGAAGAACCCAGCCCACTGTGGGTAGGACCATCCTTGGGCTGTTGTTGGCCCTGGATTCTATAAGAAAGCAGGTTGAGCAAGCCATGAGGAACAAGCCAATAAGCCACACCCCCTCCCCCCACCATGGCCTCTACATCAGCTTCTGCCTTCAGGATCCTGCCCTGCTTGAGTTCCTGTCCTGAATGCCTTCAGTGACCGACCACTGGGGAAATGTAAGCCAAATAAACCCTTTCCTCCCCACTTTGCTTTTGACCATGTTTTTTCATCACAGCAATAGTGACTCTAAAACACCCAGTCTGCTGTTAGTGTGTTCTGACCTGAGGCTTGAACTGAATCCATCCAGGTGAAAGGCCCTGCCTCCTGCTTCTTAGCTGGGACATACCAAATTTGCCTCGCATCTCTGTGCACCGACCATTGTGCACACGGCCTTCTTGGGGATGCTTGCTTTCTCCCTCTGCCAGGAAAATCCGGAACAGGGCGAGAGGTGGCATCATGGACAAGGCTGGCTGTGTGGTGTGAATAGGGAAGCTCTGGGTGCAGGGATGTCTCAGGGCCTGCAAGCCCTTCTAGTCCTGATGTCGAAGCTGCAGGACCGCAGCCACCAGATGGCAGCAGATGCCTTGCGAACCCGTGACCGCGAGCGCTGCCCTAGCCGGATCTGTGGAGCCCACCGCGGTGCACCCCTCCCCCCTCCCCCCCCCCCCAGGAGCTGGGCTGTTAAGGCCAGCAGCTCTGCTGCCCGGGAGACCTACCTCCTCCTCTCAGTCTCACCCTGCCCTCCCTCCGGGGCTGCCGCCTGCTGTTCGCGGCGCGCGCTTATTGGCTTGGGCTGCTGCTAGGGAGCAAGAGGAGCAATCAGCCCCTGCAGGGACTCAGCGCAGGCGAGCTCCGGGCTGCAAAACAGGCTGGATTGCCTTACCCTGGCGGGTTATAGAACGCCCGGCGCCACCTCGTTCGACTTCCGACGGTGGCACAAGGTGAGACAGTGACTGAGGTCTGCCGTTCAACCGCCCAGCTGGGCTTTTACACTTAAAACAGCCTAGGTCAGGCCCACAGCACTGTGATAAATGGGACCGGAGGCACGTAGGTCCCAGGGCGCTTCTGAACACTGAGCGAGGGGTGGGGGAAGTAAGGAGCTGCAGAAAGGCTAAACCAGGCTCACTGGGACCCCCTGGAGATCAAACCATTGGCCACCCTGAGCCAAACAGCATCAGTGCAGAGCCGGATCCTCTGCTCCAGAAGAGCTGATGGAGAGTTAACGAGCCGAGCGCGCCCTGGAGTCCGTTCCACAGAGAAAGAAGCTGAAGCAAGCAAGGTGGAACTGAAAGCACAAGGGGGTAGAGTGGGAGTGGGGGGAGTCAGAGAAGGAGAAAGGGGCACAGAAGGGAAAAAAGTGGACTTGGACCGGTTAGTCAGTGACATTGGAGATAATGCCACAGCTATAGTCTTTAAGGGGCTAAAAATAAAGAGCCTCGCCCTACTAAGACCTCTTCTGGCCATGCCATAAAAAGCCCACCTAGCCAAGAGTGCAGTGTGCCCAACCCTCAAAGCCCCATGCAAGGGGGAAACTGGGCTAAAGACCCATCAGGCCTGAACCAATCGCTACTCCGCAGCCCACTGGCTTGGGCCAACACAGCCTAGGTCAACACTTTGGGCCAGAAGTTGGGGCTTCTCTGGCTGTAACTGGGGAGCCTATTGTACAAGTTTTGCACTATTCTGTGTGCATATTACAAAGTCCCCGGTGGCCCTTAGAAAAGGAAGGGATAATTGAAATAAAAACAAAATATTGGCCCTGAATATATGTGGAATCATCCCTGGATTCGGTGGATGAAAAATATTCTCCCCCCCCAGCCTGGAGCTTTTAATCCCAGCACTGAGGAGGCAGAAGCAGGTGGATCTCTGTGAGTTCGAGGCCAGCCTGGTCTACAGAGCCAGTTCCAGGATGACCTCCGAAACAATACAGAGAAACCCTATCTCGAATAAAAAAAAAAAAAAAAAAAGGAAGAAGAAAAATGTTCTCCCCCAAAACTGCCTCTGTATTGTTCCCTAAGCAATGTATTAAGCAGCCATTTACATTGCACTAGGCCGCAGAAGTCACCTAGAGGGGCTTAAAAAACATGGGAGTGTGCACAAATGTTACATACAAACGCCAAACCATTACGTGCAAGGGTTTGGGGGGTGGTTATAGAAGGGATTTCGGCATTTCAGGGTAGTCATGGAACCAACTCCTCACAAATGCCAAGGGGATACCGAATGATGCAGAGAAATAAGAAAGTAAAACTTTCCTTTTTTGGTGCTAGTTATTACCCCTGGGTTTGTGCATGCTCTGCCAGCTACTGAGCCACACTCCCAGCCTCTCACTGAGGGATTCTAGGCAAGAACCTACTCCTGAGCCACACCCCAATGCCAAGAAAGAATTTGGGGAGATAATGTTGGGACCATGGTAGCTCTGCTGCTGTCCAGATTTCTGTTCTGGATCCCCTCACCACCTGGGTCTCCCTGGATCTCAGTTAGGCAGAAATGTTTATGGACACTAACAGGGCCGCTGTACCTATAAAGAAAGAGTGTGACTTGAAGACTCACCACATCTTCAAAATCTTACACGTTAATCAGGGTTCCGTCCCAGGACAACACTGCCTTTATCATATCTCTGTCTTACTGTGTGTGTGTGTGTGTGTGTGTGTGTGTTTGCGCGCGCCTGCAGAGTCCAAGGGAACGTAGCTGTGAGCTGCCATGTTGGTGCTGAGAATCAAACCTGTGTCCTCTGCAAGAATAGCAAGTGCTCCTAACAGCCGAGACTTCTGTCCAGCCCCCTGGTACCCGAGTCTATTTTTCTGGGCATTTATTAGTTTTCTTTCCCCACCATAAAAAACTAGCATGGACTCAGTGCCTAGGATGATGTCTACCTGCATCATGATTCCATAGTCAGGATTCTGGATGTGGTATAAATCAACTGGCTTGCTTACTTAGTATTTTAAAAGTGCCGAATGAAGTCAAGGTCTTGGCTCCTATCTGAAGGTGCTGGCAAGGGTGGTGGGGGAGGGGGACTTTGCCTCCAAATTCATTCATATCTTCGTAGGACTGAGGTTCTGTCCTTGCTGGCTGTGAGTTCCACATGGTCTTTGCTTGTCAGTGGAGCCATGGAGAATTATGTTTGCATGCAGGTGCTAAAGGGTTTTTGTTTTGTTTTGTTTATGGTTTTAAGTTTAAAGATGATTGGATAAGATTTTTTTTTATCCCAAATAAGTAGGTCAAGATGAATGTCTTTTTCTTAATGCCCACAATAAATGATCTGGGATGGAAATGGGAAGGGGGGGGGTAATCCCTACACAATGGCCACAAAATCCAGAACTCAATAAAGAATAATATTAGAAAATATTAGGGGGCCAGAACAATGGTGGTTAAATGCACTGGCTGCCCTTTCAGAGGAGCAAGGTTCAGTTCCCAGCACCCACATCACAGTTAACAACTATTTGTTACAGAAGATCTGATGTCCTCTTCTGGCCTCCACTAACACCAGACATACTTGGAGGCAAAAATTTCATACACTCAAAATAAAAAGTAATAAATCTTTCTTAAAAGTAAAGAATAATATTAAGTGTAAAGACTCAGCATTTGAAAGGAGACCACTTTCAGACTTTATGCAAAGATTAAGGAGTTACTTACAAAATATGCCATGTCTGTGCACGGTCATTCTGGCTTTTCTCTGGTTGTTTGTTGGTCAGCTCTGATACAGTTGTCAGCCCTCCTTAACTGATTCCTTTCATTCCTGACCATAAATTTGCTGCTGTAAATGACCGGGTGTATGTGCGCGCATGTGTGCTATAGCTGGTTAGTAGCGGTCAGGAAACATTTTTGTGGAGCTGGTTCTCTTCGTCCACCTGAATGTGAGTCCCAGGATCCAACTCAGTTTTCAGGCCTGTGGTGAGGGTTCTTACCCACTGTATTGTCTCACAGAACACACACACACACACACACACACACACACACACACACACACACAATACACATTTGTATTCATTTGTCTTTATATTGTTTTCATTTTCTAAGTCTGAAAGTTTTTGTACTTATTAATTTGTTCCTATGTTGCTTTGTGTGTATCTTTTTCTACTCTTCTTTCTCTAATCTCATCTACGTCTTCAGCAGAACTAATTTGGTGGTCCGTGCCTCAGAAGGCTGAGGCAGATGGATCAAGAGTTAGAAGCCAGATATGGAGAGATGCCTCAGGGGCTAAGAGCACTGGCTACTCTTCTAAGAGACCTGAGTTCCATTCCCAGCACCCACATAGTGACACAACCATCTGTAACCCTAGTTTCAGGAAATCTGATGCCCTCTTCCAGACTCTAGTGGCAATGCACACATATGGTGCACAAACAAGCATGCAGGTAAAACAACATACATACAGGTAAAATAACATACAAATAAAAATATGAAAGAGAGAGAGAGAAACCTGGGGGCTGGAGAGACATCTCACCAGTTAATAGCACTGGTTGTTCTTGCAGAGGACTGGGTTCAATTCCCAGTTCCTACATCAAGGTTCACAACTGTCTACAATTCCAGTCCCAAGGGATGCAGCACCCTCTTCTGTTCTCCACAGGCACCAGGTACATATGTGGTGCACAGACATACATATAGGCAAAACACTCATACGCATGCAGATATATAAAATGAAAAAGAAAAAAGAAAAAAAATCATAAGCCAGTCTGGGATACATAGTAAGATCCTCTCTAAAAAAGTGAAATAATTTTTCTATTTGTATTTTTTATTGTAAATTTTCCTCTGACTGAAACTTTGCCTGCATCCTTAGGTTTTTTGTTTTATTTTGTTTTGTGGTAAATGTTGTTATTAATCCTTGTGACCCAGATATTAAGGAAGCTGCTTAATTTTTAACAGTCACAAGTTTGTTCTTCATTCTGGGAAGGGCCATTTTTAAAATGTTTTATTTGTTCTTCTCTCATACAACATATCCTGACCACAGCTTCTCCCTCTCCACTTTCTCCCCTTCCCTGCAGGTCTGCTCCCCACCTGTCTCCCCCCAGAAGAGAGCAGGTCGCCCCCAGGACATCGACCAAACGCAGCACAGCAAGATACAGTAAGATCAGACACAAGCCCTCACGTCAGTGCTGGGTGAGGTAACCCAGGAGGAGGAAAAGGGTCCCAAGAGCAGGCAGAAGAGTCACGGCCACCCCAAAACACCATAGCATGTATGCAGAGGGCCTAGCACAGACCATACAGGCTCGGGATTGCTGCTTCAGTCTCTGTGAGTCCCCATGAGCCCTGGTTACTTGATGCAACAGGTTGTGCTCTCCAGGTGTCCTCAACCACTCTGGCTGCCACAATTCCTCCTTCCCCTCCTCCACAGGGTTCCCCAAGCTCCAAGGGGAGGAGCACAATGAAGACCGCCTACTGGGCTCTGCCTCTCTCTCTCTCTCTCTCTCTCTCTCTCTCTCTCTCTCTCTCTCTCTGCCTAATGTTTGGCGGTGGGTCTCTCCATCTGCTCCCATCAGCTACAGGAGGCAGCCTCTCTAGGCACCAATCTATATATAGCAGAACATCATTAGGAGTCAGTTCACTGATTTTTTTAATTTTTTATTTATTCATTTATTTTTGCCAGTAGTGTATGTTTCTATCCTAGGTCTCTAGACTATCCGCCTCCACTTCCTGTTCATCGAGGCAGTATCACAGGCTCCCTCTCATTGCTGGTATGGACCTCAAATTGGTCACTCCCACAAATTGTGCACCACCATTGCCCCAGGCAGAGCAGATTATAAATATGAGGTTCTGTGGCCAGGTTGATTTCCCAGTCTCGCCACTGTAAGTTGCCTGGTTACAGAAGATAAACAGTTCAAGATTCCTATCCTCCATTACTAGGAGCCCTCACTAGGATCATCTTCATAGACTCCAGGGAGTTTCCACTGCACACACACACACACACACACACACACACACACACACACACACCAATTCCAGCCATCTCTCCCAGTACTCTCTCCCTTCATCCCTTCCACCCCCACCTAACCCTTCCTGTTCCTATCCCTACCTGTCCCCAGTCCACCCACAAAATCTATTTCCCCTTCCCAAGGAGAACCATGTGTCTCCCCCCTTGGGCCCTCCTTATTATCTGGCCTGTCTGGGTCTGTGGATTGTAGTATGGTTATCCTTTACAGCTAATATCCACTTATGAGTGAATACATAGCATGTTTGCCTTTTTGGGTCTGGGTTACCTCACTCAGGATGTTTTTTTTTTCCCCTAATTCCATTCATTTGCCTGCAAATGTCATGATGGCATTTTTAAAAATAGCTAAGTAATACTCCATTGTGTAAATGCACCGTATTTTGTTTATCCATTCTTCAGTTGAGGGACAGCTAGGTTGTTTCCAGGTTCTGGCTATTATGAATAAAGCTGCCATGAACATATTGAACAAATGTCCTTCTGGTAGGATGGGGCATCTTTTTGGTATATGCCCAATAGTGGTATAGAGGGATCTTGAGATAAATAATTTCCCTGTTTTCTGAGGAACTACCATATTGTTTTCCACAGTGACTGTACATGAGGAGTCATTTGTAAATCATCTCTTTCTGGTTTAACTGGAAAATGATCAGAGAGTGTGGCTTTCATTCTCACTGCCTAGGACTGTGCTTGCAGACAATAACCTCTTTGTTGTTTACAGATGTGCAGGGAGACAGAAAGAGATACAGTGGAAATGCCAGTTCTCTAGTATAGAATAAAATTTACAATCCTAATTAATGTTAATCACTTATCCTCAATTAAACTCAACTCCTAAATTAAGGTCCTAACTGTATTATTCAAATCTCCTACATCTTTATCCAGCAGGGTCTAGAGGTAAAGGACACTGCTTTTATCCTAGGTTGTACAGGGAGACTAAGCTAAGATTCCTTGAAGTGAATCCACTTACAGAGTTTCATACATAATGTAAATAAAAGATTTATTAGCACTGCACGGTGAGAAATGAAACCAAATATTGTGGGAAATGTTTTTAACCCAACATAATAGTTTAATTTAAAACATTATGTTTCATGTATGAGCACTTTGGCTCCATGTATGTATACACACCATGTGTGTGCACTGTCCATGAAGGCCAGAAGAGGGCACCAGATCCCCTGGAACTGGAATTACAGTTATGAGCTGCCATGTGGTGGCTGGGAATCAAACTCAGGTTCTCTGCAAGGACAGTAAGTACCCTTAATTGCTGAGCCAGCTCTCTGGTCCCAAGATCCACTTCTTGAAGAGATCATCTAAGTGTCTGAGGAGCTATTTGTCAAACCGGACAAAGACGTATCGATCTCCACCCACAGTGTGCTGCTTTCAGGCTGCTTCTCTTACCTTTCAAAGCCATTATCTCTCTTGCTTTCTTCCTTTCCCTTCCTGATGCTCCCTCCATCCCAGGTCAGGGTCTGCTCTCTCTCACTGAGTGCCAGTTCACCTCTTTGGGGATGAGCACATCTCCAGCTTTGTCTTCAGACAGCTTTGAATTCTCTTGTGTCAGTTCGGTTACTTTTGCTGTGGGGAAAAATCAAAACAAACAAAAAAACAAAACAAAACAAAACAAAACAAATCCCATCATGGCCAAAAGCAACTTGGGGAGGAAAGCATTTATTTCATCTTCTACTTCCATATCACAGTCTAGGAAACAGAGTTCGAAACCACTGGGAATATACCACAAATTCACTCCAAATTATAACTAGATGAATCTAGTAATACTGCTAACAGGACAACAGTCTTGCAGTTGAATCAAAGGTGTGCCACCCGGAAGGGGCTAAGAGAAGGGTTTTTTAAGGTGGAGACCACGAATACCTCTTCTCTGTGGAATTTGCAGCTGTATGAAAAACTGCTTTACACTCCCCCCCCCCCCCAGCTAGCGAGTAACTGTCTCTCTCCCTGGTACACAGCGATAAATGCATTTATAAAACCCAGAGCAGGCAGTTAATTATCTCACAGCAGTTACATCATTCCAGGGAGGGGACAAGGGGGGCAAGGAGTCAGACTTGCCTAGAACTTATCTTCTAGAAATGTAGAATGAGTGCCTGGCATAAAATGGGGTTTTCATAGCCATCACGTCTTCTTATAGCACCCTAGACACCTGGTCAGGGATGACACCACCACCAATGGGCTGATCCCTCACACATCAATCATCAATAAGGAAATGCAGCATAGGCTTGCCTGCGGGACAGCCTAATGGGGGCATTTTCTCAGTTCAGGGTCCCTCTTCCCCAATGGTTCTGGCTTGTGTCAAGGTGACGTAAAACTGGCCGGCACATCTCACAATCCATTTCCCTGATATGTAAGGAATCTTGAGCCGCTGTCTTTGTCACCCAGGAGTCTGTTCTCCATCCTGTTATTCCACCTTTTAGAGAAGCAGATGAAAAACTCAATAACTAACCGGATGTTTTCCCCTCTGCCTTGTCTTGTTTTTTTCCTTTTCTCCTCTTTCTTTCCCTTTTCTTCTCTAAACAAGATCCCACTAACTTCCCACACTGGCTTCAAATTCACAATTCCCCTGCCTCAGCTCCCTGACTACTAGGATTACAGATGTGTGCCACCACATTAGACCAGTAACCAATTTTCCTCTCCTTTGTAAGTAGCCCCTTTTACCTGGGAGTTTATAATTCTGGGATTACACCAAGGTCTGTCTAAGTATATGCCTTTCTTTAATTAATCCTTCCTGGCACTTTATCAGCCCCTTTAATCAAGTCTTTCTGAAGCTCAGAAAATGCTCTTTAATTAATTGTTCAACTCTTGTTTTCCCTTTATAGATATTTCCCCCTTTCTCTTTCTCTAATGCCCCTCTGCTTTGGGTGTTAGGATTTGCCCTCTGTATCTCTCTTGTTCTCTGGTGAAGCTTTGTTCCATGTGAACCTCCAGGACACCTGCACATCTCAGCACATTTCCTTCTCTGAATTCACTGACTGTGTTTGTATTCATTTTCATTCATTTCATCTCGTATTACTTTTTTGTTTGTGCTGTGCTGTGGTTTGAATCTAGAATGCCCCCCCCCCATACACACACAGCCTGAGCACTTTGTCCCCTGCTGCTAGTGCAGTTTGGGTTGGGAGAGGGACTGTGGGACTTGAAGAAATGAAGGTTGGGCCCTCAAGGTGTGTTACTCTTGACTCCTCCCATCCACTTCAGGGTGGGGCTGTCACTGGCTCCCTTCCTCTCCCTTTGCCTCCAGGGCTACCTCCAGGCTGGGCTTGGCTGCATTTCAAATGGAGAAAAGGCTTCCTGTTTTCAGTTTACCTTCTCAGCTTCCTTCTCTGTTACTGTGATAAAACATCAGGACCAATAGTAACTTTGGGAGGAAAGGGTCTATTTCAGTTTACACTTCCAGGTAATATCAGTCACTGAGGGAAGTCAGGGCAGGAACTCAGGGAGGGAACCTGGAAGAATGATGCTCTGTGTGTGTGTGTGTGTGTGTGTGTGTGTGTGTGTGTGTCCCCGTCCGTCTGTCTGTCTGTCTGTCTGTCTGTCTGCCTCTGCCTCTCTGTATCTCTGTCTGTCTCTGTCTCTCTGCCTATTGCTCAGCCCTACTGTCACAAACCAGGATAACCTACCCAGAGGTGGTGGTAAACCCACAGAGAGCTAGGTCTTCCCCCATCACGAGACAACCAAGACAGTTCCCCACAGACATAGCCACAGGCCAATCTGACACTCCTCTGGCCACTCTTGGCTGTATTGACAATAAAAACAACAAAAGTCACTCACTGTCCCTCTGCAGGGACCACCAGGAATCCCCATAGAATTCCCCATTTCTGGACACCATTCTCTTCCTTACTCGGTGATGAGCTCTCGTTTGAGCTTTGAGTTTGTACTTCCTCCCACGTCCCCGCCCTTTGGGTCAGGTATTGCTTTGGAGGGGGCAGCTGCAGGAGGGGTGGTGGTAACGACAAATCTACACCACAGTCTTGGGTGGTCTAGCCCTCACAAGGCTGGCGATGAGCAAACTGGGAGTTGTTGTCTTCTGCCCAGGGCTGGCAGTGTCCTCCCAGGCTGCACAGTCTGCTTAGTCCTATTTTCCAGTAAGGGGCAGGGTAGAGAAAAGTCCTCACATGCTGGGAAGACATGAAGGCTAACTGTCTCCTTCTCAAGCAAGGGACTTCCCTAGACTTTGTAGGAGAAGAGCCTTTTGAAGCAGAAATCAAACATTCGTTTGCATGATGGAATGGAGTCAAGGGGAGACCAGGAGTTCTAGCAGTGACTGGAAATCCAAACCAGGGACTTATGAAGCACATGAAATTGCCTGAAAGCTTCTAAAATAGGTCAACACATGCCGTATTCCATCCCAATTAAACCAGGATCATAGCGGTGGGGACTTTGGTGTTGTTGGGTTTCAACCCTGGGACAAATGACTGAGGTGCCTATGTAACACAACAAATGGATGAAAAAAGGAATAACAAAGGAAAGGAAGGGAACATGGCTGATGTGATGGAGGAGGTTTATTGTAGATACATGGGAGAGCATAGCCAGAGGCAGGGACAGGGACATCTGGGTCATGCCCCTAAGCCATGTTGGGGAGAAGGGAGGGGAGAGACAGGAACCAGGTGCAGCAGCCTGGAGGCCAAAGGTACAAAGAGAGTGGGCAACCAAAATGGCTGGACTATGTAAGGAAGGGCAGCTTAGCCCCCTGGTCTGGAGAGTTCAGGATAGGGGGCCATATTCCAGCCAGAAGGGCCCTGACACAGGTAGGGACAGAGGGATGCTGGGAGAACCTGGCAGCCAGGTCCGCTTTGATATGTTAAGGAGGGACCTCAGCCTTTTGTTCCAAGGTTGAAACCTAGCAGGATTCTAACCTTATGCAGGTGAATTCTTCTTCAGTCAGGGCCAGAACTGTCAGGGAAGTCTATTGAATGCGTCTGGTGCGAAAGATGGTGCGATCTGCCCTCTTCTAATATGCTGGGGAATGCACCTGTTGCTGTGGCTTGTATTTGGTTCATCTTCATCACAACTGATGTGGAGGCTTAAAAACGTAGCACAGCCTAGTTGGGAAATAGGCCCTAACAGAAGGAAGGCGGGTGGGTCACGGAGGCTCACTAGGAAGGAGAGCGCCCTCTAGCGGTACTGCATCCGTTAGACTGGCATTAGGTTCCACACAGACCCACTAGCCCTGCCTGAAGCAAAGCCCTCAGCAGAAGCAACCAGGTGGGACCAAACTTGGATTTCCCAGACACCGAGGCTTTGAGCCATGGAAAGCTCTTTTCTGAAAAAGTGTCAAGAATCAGGTTACAGCAACAGAAAATGGATTAAGAGGGCCTGCTTATTTGTGTGTCTCTCAAAGAACTAACCATACTTTCTTTCCTCTGCAGCCCAGAACCTAGGAGAGTCTAACAACAGAGTGCCATGCAGAAATGACGGAACAAAAGTGCAATTAGCAAGTCTGTAAAAATGCACAACTGAGAAGCCCAGGTACCTCATGAGACACACATAATTTACAGGTGGAGAAACAGCAATTCCCACTGGCTAGAGTCTGGCTGAGAACCCGTGAAGTCTGTCTTTTCCTTCTTCACTGTGATCTCCTTGTATTCCTTGCATGTCTGTGCGTATGTGAGGAGAGGTGAGATAGACTTATACCACAGGCCGGGAAGCAGAGCCATCACATCCCACCTTCCTCTACAAACGCTGCTCATCCTAGGGGGTCCACAAGAGGGTCCGAATATGGACTGAATCTTGTCTACAGTCCTGCACGACTTCAGGGAAGAGAGGCAACCAAAATGGGCAGGTCTTCCCAGATCAATTAAAGTAATCAAGATGGTTTCCCACTGGCATGCACATCATCCAGGTGATCCTAGACTCAAGTTCATAATTAGCACTGTGGTAGTTTGAATATATTTCACCCCCATAATCATGCCTCAGTGAGATGACTTAGTAAAATTACTAGGGGAGGTGTTACCCTCTGAGGAGCAGATGTGAATTGTGAGAGACATGGGGAGGAGGTAATGGCAATGGAATGTAAAAGATAAGTTAATAAAACTGTAAAAAGGCCATGCATCGGTGGCACATGCATTTAATCCCAGCACATGGAAGGCAGAGACAGGCAGAACTCTTGATTTTAGTCAAGCCTGGACTCCAAGATCCACAAAGAAACCATCTCTTTAAAAAAAATATTTTGTTTAAAAAATTATCACTGGATGATGTATCATAGTGTATTTAAATTGGAATTCAGTACAGAAAAGAGAAGTAGCAAAACTTAAGCAAGGCTGAGATTTTCAGCTGTGTTGGGACACACAAATACTACAAGAATATACATGGAAATATGATTACAAACACAAATACATATATATATGTATGTATGTATGTATTATATATACACATATATACATAAACACATATAAGGTTATACACACTGAGACACAAACATATAAGACTGTATACACACAAACATATGTATGTGAGTATATATATACATATATGCATACATATATATACATATATATACATATACATATGCATATACATATACACATACATACATACATACATACATACATACATACATACATATATATCTTCCAAGCAATGAGGAAGATGGAGCAACAAAGATGATGATGAGTATGGAGACATTTTAGACTTAAACATTAGTATAATAAAGGGAAAAGGAAAACATAATTTACTCAGTTAATTAGGAAACAACCAGATTATGTTTGGCTCTTCTCAGATAACAACATAACAAATACCTAGCTGTAAAAGCCAGGAGAAAAGAAAGTACAATAATGAGGTAAGATGGGGACAGTGACATCCTCACTGTGATCAATCTCATCCAGAGATGGGTGGACATGTTGGAGATCTATGTCACTGGAGGGAGACTGTCTGGGATACTTTGTTACTGAACAGTTCTATGTATCTCCTCCCCTGACACCTCCACCCTAGCTGGTCTTCCAGTTTCCATTGGCTCCTGGGATCAAAATTCTCTGCATCACTGGTCCTCCTGGCCCCATCAGCTCTCTGCGTCCGGTTTCTTCTTCATGGCTCGTCCTGCTGGCTCCATCTTTTACCAGTATGCATTACTCTGCAAACGGGTCTCCTCTCTCCAGCAACTCCAAGGAACCTGCACATGATGTTCAGGAAAGACCTTCTGACTCCATCATCATCTGGTTCATGCCCTTTATACATAGAATAATATCCATGGTGCCCTTCTTTCATTCCACCACTCCTGCCTCCCTACTTCTCTCTTCCTCCCTTTCCCCCTTTCTGTAGCATGAAAAATAAAAGGGCCAGAGACTGATATTGGGGTTAACCTTCAATTGAAGATCAGAAAAGCAAAGCAGCTGAACACGACTTCTTCTCTCCTCAGAATGGAAGGTTATTCTGGCTCACACCAACCTTCAGAATATATATAACTTCTCCTCAGTGTGGCTAGAGAATACAGAGACTTCAGGGTCTTACTATACTCATTGTGGCTGGAGAATAAATCCATGATATACTACTAAAACCCATACATCTATCTTTTATACCCCTCTAGTGCTGGGTTTAAAGGCACATGATTCCTGGTGCTGAGATTGTCTTTGTGTCAATTGTTCCTCTTTAGGACTGGATCAAGCTTGTGTTGATCTTGGTAGCTTTGCATTCACAGAAATCCATCTACTTCTTAATCTGGAGACCTGGGATTGAAAACCTGTGCCTGACTTCTATGGCTTGTGACTTAGCTTTCTGAATCCTCAGGCAAACTTTAATAAATCTAAATAAAGTATCAGCCCATCTTATTTTATTCTCTTATTTTATGTGACAGTGTCAGAGATTATACAATAAATTTTAGCTATTACTCTCACTGCCCACTGTCATACTTCTCCCTCTCTTGCTGAAACCACCATTCCTTTCCACTTTCATGTCTTCTGTAATATAATAATGCTGAGTCTAATTGCAGCTTCTTGCCTAAGTGTCCAGTGTGTCATTTCCTGAGAAAAGAGCATTTATGTCAGGGGCTGCACCACTAAAGAAAATGGCACCCATTTCTTAGCAATCACTAACAGACTGCTGTCCCTCAGGTTGGGTCCCATATCATCCATGAGAAACATTGACAAGAAAAGTTCTGTGCAGGTCTTGTGCAGGTCACATTTGCTCTGTCATTTCTACAAATGTTTGCTGTTGCTGCTGCCCTTGTCCACAGTCTCAACTCTTACACACCTCCTAACCTTCTTCTAAAATGGTTTCTGAATCTCAGGGGTTTGTGATATCAACCCATTCAAGGTCCAATTCTCTCCCAGCACTAAATTTTGGCATTTTTTGTGAGGAATTGGCTTGTACATCGATCACGACTCACTGGTTTCCTTTTGTATTATCTGTATATTGTGATCCAAATGAATTTCTCTTCCTCTCCAGCTGCTTAGAACATGGGGTTTGTGACAACAGTGAGAAAAATAAGTATCACACTTACTTTCCTTTAAACTGTGCAGAACCAAAGTCAAGTTGTCAAAGGTGGGCCTGGAAGGGAGAAATAAATCCTATTGAATCATGAAATACATGACTGCTTGTTCTTGGCAGCATTTGAGGACACTGTCAAACATACTTTCAGTGTTCAGGAGAGTGATTTGATGAAAAATTGATGTATTTATCCTAAAGGTCACTTTAGAACAAACACACAATGATTGAATTGAATAGAAGCGCTGTTTCATCTATACACCTTATGTAGTACTTAACACTTCCTTGTCTCAGATGTCTAGGTACAACTACTAGAAAGTGGTTTTTGACTCGGCAAGAAAAAGTTAATTTTTTGTAAAAAATATAGTTGTTTTGAAATATTTTTTCTTTTTTTAAATTTAATTTTATATAACAAAGTCCAATTAAATGAAAACAAACATTTATACAAATATTTGGGAATTTGGGCGTCGTTCTTTCCAAAATACTTCCTGCTGGTAAGGGGCGCTGTCTTGGGGGATTCCAAGAAGATTCAGATATCCTGGCTGTAGTCTGTAGGGCTGTTTTGTCCAGCTGTTTTGAATGTAGGATCAGCTTGTACTCTGTTTCAGGCGGTCTGGCGTGATCAAACCACATTAGTCTGGAAGGAATCCACATCTTTTCATTTTCTGTGGAAACAAAAATAGTTATGAAAAATTTACTGGTGGCATAATCATAGATATTTGTAATCCCACATAAATCAAGAGGGGGAAATAAACACATCAGAATTCTGATGCAAATCTGGCTTTCATGGTTAGACTATAAATCACCTAAACCATTAAAAATCTTTCTACAGACAAGAACACCACAGGTATTTCTAATAATTTGAAATTTTTTCTGAACAAATTTTCTACTAAATATAGATTCTTACAAATATTGGGTAAGTACTCCTCACTCCTCCCACTGAGTCACATGAACCTCTATGACTTTTATCCTACACGATGCACAGTATGATATAGGCTGAGAAGATCACAGTGAATAACCTATTTACAAAATACGATACAAATAAGATTCCAAGGAAATATATTAGAAACATAATTTGGCAAAGCTAAAATACCATCAGGGAAAACATCAACAAATAATGCAAATCCCAAAACTTACATTTCTAAAATGATACCTATACATTCAGAGGTGAAGTGAATTAGCATATTTTGACTGATAAAGAATCCAGAAGCTTCAAATTACCATAGAAGTCACTCTTGATAATTATTATTTTTTATGAAAATAAACTATGTATAGGAGGTTCACATGGTTACAAATGAGAGAAGGAAAACATGAATTCAAGACTGAACTATGCAATCTGTCCTAATAAGCACTTGAGATATAGGTACGTGGCCTAAGTAAGAAACTTTCCAGAATGATCTATTTTATGTGTACTGATCTGTGGGCCCACAATGCCAGCTTCTAGAGAAAGTCACATTCAATTGGCACTCATCCTACAAATCTTATTCTGTAAAGAATTAAATAAGACAAACATCATCCTTGTAGCATAAAAGTGATTGGTTCATGAGTTGAATGCTTATTATACTACAAATTGGGTGAGTATTATTACTTATGCAGTACAAATTTGGAAAAGTAGATTATCAGAACATTACTTGAACTAATGTAAAGTTGAGAGTGCTCCAGTTTGCAGAGAGAATGAGCATGCACAGATCTCATGGAGACACAGTCTGAAGTTCATCATGTGTCCCACATCCATTGCGCAGTCCAGAGGACATCTGCTTTCCGCTCACAGTATCTCACAAGGAGTGCTATAATGTTTTTGTCTACACATAAGTGCAGAACCGTGAAACAATGAGCACAGAAGACAGAAATGTATGAAGATATGTGCCTTGCAAATATTAAAGACTGACTATAGTAAATTATATGATATATTTTCTTCTGCTATAACACCTACTCACCCAGATGTTATTCCATACTTACATATGAAGACACAGCTGCACAGAGGATAACTAAATTTGTTGAACTTGTAGTGACTAATTCTGAGCGTGAGCTCAGTTGCACAGCAATCGTGAAAGTATCTTTCTTCACTTATGCCTATTAGTTAATTTGTAATTAATTTGTTCCTACTAATTTATATTGTCTGACATCTACAAATACCTCTTAGTAAATTACAAGCTTTTTCAACTGCCATTATCAACAACTAACACTTTTGCTTTCTCCATTACCTGGTCTCCTCGGTACTGGATATGCAATCAGTCTTTCCCACCTACACATGCATAAAAATTCAAACAAGCAACAGTTTAGAGTTGGACCAAATTATCTTGACAATTATCTTCTCAATAGAAGAAATTGTACATTCACTAAGTACTGTTATTCCCTTAGTAATTTAATAATTTACTAATGCTAATTGAATGATCTTCAATGATACAAATTGTTTTGGAAGAAGAAATACACCTTAAACTCAGTAAGTTATGGAACCTTAATTGTTATATCATTCCCCAATAATAGGATAATTTCAATTCAAATGGAAGGAAAACAAAATGTAAACAGTTTTATATGCATAATGCAAGCCAGACAAATAGAACAATTTGTAAATACGATGGATGGGAAGACAACTGGTATGTGACAGCTGTGGATTTAGAAAGCTCTTTCTAATATATAAATATAAAAAGAAAACAGAATTCACTAAATTTTTCATAGACCATATGACTAATTCAAATGAAAACTATTAAGATGTCATCTGAGGGTATAATTACTAAATATGAATAACCTAACTATAGATTTACTATAAGATTTCATGTAGAGAAATGATGTATGGCTGAATATTTGCACAGAAAATCAAAGTTGGTTCAGAAGATTGTATGTCTGGGTAATGGGAATAAATTTTGCTTCGCTATGAGGGACATTTGAAGGTAAGGATGGATGTAAGAATAAAATGTTTATCAGGAAGCTTGTCGTCTTGAAAAGGTTTCCCTGTGGTACTCGGAAAAGAGGGGCCACCAGTCATGTTCAAGTCCTTTCTAACATTGTGGTTCTAAAATGCAATAAAAGCAATCTTTATTAAATTTGAAATCCCATTATATTCTTAGATGTACTATTATACTTTGTAGACATAAAATATGTAAACCTTGTCTTATTCATTTTTACAGTGTATATAATCTGTAAATGATTCCTAATATCAAATGATTTTTAAAAACTTGCATTTTGTACTTTTCGTTCTCAATTTATACACATACCTCTTTTATGTTAAATATTACATACAGTCTGTTTTAGTCAGGGAATGTTGTTAGTCAAAGGGTTTCTAGCATCAGGTCTCATTACAAATACAAGACGCTGAAACAAAAACAGAAAATTACATTCACAATTTAGAATTGTAATTCTAGTAGAATGCAATCTTTGATCAATTTTTCTCTCCTTATTCAAAAGAGCTATGATCTTTCACCTCAAAATGCAGCCATGAATATATCAAATGTCATAAATTAAAACACATTGTAGATTACGTTTCCTTTGCAATGCTCATGATTGAGCTGATGGCTTTGTCCATATTGCTGTATCGCATTTGTCATTTTGTGCATTCTTAAAGAAAGATATTACTGACGAGTCAGAAATATAGCCACCTCACCTTGAAATGAAATAAATTCCTATGATCTCACATCTAGACTCAGGGTTTGTCCGCAAGAGGGCTTGACTTCATGTGAGACAATCTTCTGTGTTTTATTGAAGCTTTTCCTAATTGCTAAAACAGAAATGTAAAACTAAGTTCATCTGGGCTCTGTGAATGAACACAGTGTGCCATAAATACCTACCATACCATTGACATCCTTAACACTGATGTAACATACATAACACAAGTTAATATACATACACAGATACACACCACCACACATTCAGTCACATATACACAAAATACACACACACACAAATGCACTAAACACATACTCATACACACAAACACACACACACACACACACACACACACACACACACACACACACAGGCTCCCACTGAGGTGGGTCAGTGGGATTTACTCATCGCAAATCCGTGATTGTCACCCTGCTGTTTTGGATGGTGACATGACTGCAGTCCTGCAATTGGAAAAAGGGAAATATTGTTAGGGATTGGAAATCAGTTTTGAAACAAGTTGTACATTTTATTTATACCAAAAGAGATCCTTGTGTGACATAGGCTAGCACACATAGCCTAGGTAAGCCGGGGGGGATCCTGACAATATTCTACTGCTTCGAGCTCCCCAGTGCTGGATTATAGGCAATCATAAGCACAGCTGTTTTCATCAGTGCTGGGAAACGAGTTCAGATCCGAATGCTTAAAATTAGAACACTCTCACAACTGAGCCACATCCTGAGCAGTAAGCCTTTGATTGAAGAAGTTCATTGCAGCCAGACAGTTCTCAGCCAAGAGGTGAAATCTTGATGTCCTGAGAAGTAATGTCAAAAGTTCTGGCCCCCAACACTCCCACCTAGTTCACCTCATGCCTCATGAATAGAGTGAGTACATCCCCATGTATCTCAGGATCTTTGCCACCTATTTTCCAGAGTCACATAGCAAATAGATTTTGTTGTTGTTGTTGTTGTTGCTTTTTTGTTGTTGTGGTTGTTGTTAGAGATGCGTACGTTCAGTGATCCATTGGAGTCATAATGTCCATCAGATGGCAAAGGAGACCCAATTCACCTCGAGGGGAGTCATTACATCAGTCAGATTGTATTGGTGACCTTAATGACACTGAGGGGATGGTCACTCTGGGTCTACAACATGATAGGTAATCATCAGTCTGAAAGTCTTATTATGTAACATCAACTGGCTTCAAATTGATGATCTCCTACTGCAGCTGCCCAAGAGCTTATGTTATGGGTGTGTTTCGCCATGAAAGGGGTCATTACAATTGGCAACTTGGGAACTCATGTTCTAGATAATTCATTTTTTAAATCAGCAATATCTTTTAGTATCTCGAAAACAACATTAGTGTACTCCAAAATGGAGCTAGGTAATTTTGAACAGTTCTGGTAGAAAGTTTTTGTCTACAAAAAAACTGATCACCCTGGTTTGAACTATGAGTTACAAAGTGGGGCTTGGAGAATAGTGCTGGATTTAACAACACCCACTATTCTTGCAGGGAAGGAGGAAGTGCTTACTGCCTTGCTCCATATCTAGGGCATCTGCAAACATCTTCTACCAAACAGGCTCTAAACTCCCATGTGCAAATTCACAGAGAAAACGAATTAAAATAAAAACAGGGTCTGTTTTTAAAGGCTACACAATGAAAGTACAGGAATAAATATAATGAAATATAAAAGTGTATATATCTTTTAAAAAGTAGAGCTGAAATGTGTACAAGTCTTATTTTCCATCAGGATCAGAGTGTGATGAAAAGTCTATACAGATGCATATAGATATTAATTATGATACATATAATCACACACAGACTTAGCATTCTGATTCCAGGATTTCAAGCTTCCTTGAATCTCTGTGGTTGCATCCCTGGCTCTTATAAATTTTATGGGACAGGGTTTGGTATTATCACAATGTTATTATGTTTCTTCTCCTGTACACAGATACGTACACAGAAAAGAGCTGAGTCCTGATTATGGGGATGGAATCCCCTCCTGGGGCAGCTTGATATTTCTTTTAATCCAAAAGTTGTCAGTGTGAAAATTCCTGTTCTGAAAAGAGAAAGGCAGACTCACAGTCAAACAGAAATCCCCACAACACTCATTCGTCTCTCTCTCCTCTCCCTCTTTCTCTCTTCTTCTCTCCCCTTCCCCTTTCTTTCCTCCCTCTCTCTCCTCTCCTATCTATGTCCTCTCTTCTTTCTCTTTCACACCTACACTTGTTCCCCTGCTCTCCTGCTGTCTCTGCTCTGATCTGCACAATTCTTCCTCCCGCACAGATGATGTGTATGTCTTCCTTCTATTCCTAGTCAACACTATCATTGAAGTTCTGTTAGATCTTGTCTTCTTTGTCATAGTCCTAATTGCCCTCCCTCCCTTCTCTTCCTCTCTTTACTCTCCTTCTCATTCCTCTCCTTTTTCTACTCATTATGTGTATCTCTCTCTGTGACTTTAATCTCTCATGGTCCTTTTCTTGTAGTTTGACTTAAAGAAATAAAATACTCAACAGTAGAATTAAGCACAAAGAAGAATCAAGCCAAAAAAAAATTGGTCTGTTCAGGGCAATCATTGTGAGCAATAAGTAGGATTGTGCTTATAACTGAGACCACTAATTCCTGTGAGACATTATCCAGAGTACAAAAATACTTTGCAGGATGATACACTGCTTTCCCAACACTAGCTCTGCTGAGGAATGCAGACTAATGTGGCATTGACAATGACCCTCTTTGGCAGTTTTTGGAGTGGAATATCTTCAACCTCTGACTCTTGAGGTCACTTCTTGGTGCTTTGTCTTAGAAAACCAACAGTGGTGTCAGCACATCTGTTAACAGCAGCTGCTGTTAGATAGAATGTGCACCTTAAATGGCGGCTTCCATAGCACTCGGTTAAGACCCTCTGGATATTACTATGTTTTTGCAGTGTTCTGAGCCATAGAGGATTTTGTTCTTGTACTGCCCAGGCTTAAATTCTACATACTCACTGTTTATATTTGGGTGCGCACACCACTGCGATTGATTCTGGCAGCATCTTCTGATAACAAAAATGTGTGTGTGCATCCACACTCGACAAAAAGGCTGTCTGGGTTGGATGGGTCTATGGAGACAAAAGAATTCAAGAAATCCCAGTAAGCCCCATGACATACCCAACACAGCAGGTCCCAAGGAGTTTCAAGCACTGCCTCCCACAATGACACCTGAAATCAAGCTGGAAACATCTCTAGTCTGCTAGGTGGAGAGGACGAGGAAATGATATCTTTTGGCCACCTCATCTACAAGGTTAAATGAAGCTGAGCTTTAAACAGTTACTCTTAGCTGTTCCCTCACTAGACCTACACTTGTATTCATCCATGCCTAATTACACCTGATGCCTTAAGAGTAACCATTCCAAGGTTTGTGCTTCAGCTTCTAATCTACATCTCCTTCCCTGCTGTCATCAGTACATTCTATTCTGTCTTTACCAAGAGTTCGCAAACTATTTAAAACTTCAGTTCAAGAATCTCTGTGGATCTTCAGTTCCCTGCCTTCCATCCTGCCATAAAGAGCTGTGGGATATCTTCCTATGTGAAGAGAAGCCACATATGGTCTTATTTTGTGGTACTGTACCTAGTAATGTTGCATTAACTTATGCCGCTTTCCTCCTTTCCTCCATTGCCAACCAGGTTCAAGCACACCTCAGGCAACTGCATGCCACAAAGGGGTGAACATTGCAGATGTTAAGACAAGCAAGCCAGATGTAAAAACCAAATATCTAACCTCTACATTTCAAGACACAAGCAGTACTGAAATACTGATATCATGAAGGAAGGCAAACTTAGTATATGAATTCTAATGAAATGAGAGAGAGAGATGATTAGAAGAAGAAGTTGATCAATCTCATAGGAAGGAAGTTGTAAAGCTGGACCCGGCTCTTGGATGGTTCCTGTATCCTTCTCTAAGTGTATTATTCACAAAGATGCATACTTACAAGTTAGCTATATTTTAAAATATACATTTGTAAAAGGAAGTAAAAACTGGTAAAATCAACAAAATAAAAAACTTGATCTTGCCAATTCCCCCTTCATGTGCATTTGAAGACTCTCTTAACCAGTTCTGCATAGAGTGGACTCATGACTCTTCTATCCTCTAAGATCTACTAGATGATGTCACAATATGACAGTCCTGTGAGACTCCCCCATAGGCATGAATTCAGCACATTTTTTCAAGCCTCTTTCTTTCTGTTTATTACATTTTGGTGCCAAAGTCATCATCCAGAAGTCTTACCTCCAGAATGATAGGATTCCAGTATTCTGACGGTATACTCAGTTATCTGTGGATTAGTTAAACCTTGCAGTCTCTGGTACCATGGCCTGCTTAAAGTTCAAAGGCCAAACTCCTCAATGAACTCCATCTCCAGCATGAGAACTGAATGCCCTTGCAGATGGAGATGGCCCCTGGGTCACATTCTGAATTCTCTCTCTTACTGTCCCGGCTCTGTGGCTTCTGGGAACCACATGAGCAGTTCTCCTGAAGCCTTTTGATCTAGAATCCCCCAGGATGTTCAAGCAGTCCCCATTAGGTCTTGTTAGCTGTCAGAAAGTCACTTCTCCTTCTGTCACACTCACCATTATCAGGTATTCTGAATCTCTGCAAACAAAAGCCTCCAGGGGATTATCTCCTGCCTTCCTGGAGCTTCACAGAACATAATTCCATCTGACATTGTATATAAATAAGCAAATGTGGATTCAACTTTGCATGAAGAAGCTCTTTGGTTGTACACAAAACAAGTACGTCTTCATAAAGGCAAAATCAAATCATGAGAGTGATCTCTCTTGACTCAGTGAAGTACTTCCATGTAGCTCTTTGGTAGATGGTGTCTACAGCATGTTTTCCTACCTCCTAGGGAGGCAAAAATGCACAACCCACTCACAAGGATGTGGAACATTGAAAAACTACACTGATTAAGATGTAAATTAGTAAAGCTGAAATTCACAAAGGAATGTGCCTTTGACTAAACACTAGAACACTTGTAAGTGTATGTGCAAAGAGACTGAAGAACTGCAATGTGTTGGCTATGAAAACACAGATCTGGGCTGTGCACTTGGAAGAGCAGCTCGCCATCAGAGAGATCAATTTGCTTACATGGATCCAACCTAAGGTCAGAAGGCCCAGTTCCTCTTGCTTAAAAAATATTTCTTCCTCCTTCTGGGCATAACAATAATCAGGGCCTGCTGTCTGCACAGGAATAATTACATGGGTCACATGGTATTCTTCTTTGACCTGCCACAAGGAAACAACTAGTTACAGTTACTGCCAATCCCACTTCTCATAAATAAGTGAAGCCCTCACCCCAGTGGATGACCCTCATCATTCTCCCTCACCCAAATGATTCCCCAACTTGACTGCTCCTATACTTTGCTGGGATTCCATATAAACGCAGAGATGATAAGGTGAGCATGAGATGTCTCCCATAGCACAACCTAGATCAAGGGATTTGTCTGCAGCTGGCATTAAGTCTGCTCACAGGTCCTGAGGTGTTTAATTTCTATTCTATGCATTACCACAGAGTAGGCAATCACCAGACCACAGAAAGTTTTGAGTGTTCCCTTTTATAATTAGCCAAGGTGCTGTCTCCACTCCTCATTCTCACATTCCTGTCTCCAAGTCAAGCTGCTTTTACTTCAGTGTCTCATTCTGTTTGTGAGCCGAGTTGAACTTTTAGGTGGCCTCCATCTCAGTTTGCCAGTGACTGGGATTACAGGCACCAGCCCTGAGTAGAATGAAAATTTCTAACTATGCCACTGAATGAACATGTTCAAGTCAAGGACCTCTGAAAAGCAACCTAATACAAAGTCATAAAATTCAAGTTAGCTAATGTCATTTCACACATGGTTCCTTCTGTTGAGGGATATGTATGGATACAGCCCCAAGATATATTCTCTGGGAGTCATGGGCAGCCAAAGGGGAAAAAGAAACAGCCTCAGATCAGGAAGGAGTGTTCATATATTTACCATGGTACCACATAATACACCGCATGTCTCTATGCCTTTCCTGGTGTTCTTCCGTGCACAACGCAGAAACTTATCACAAAGGTCCTTTGGAATGACCACAGTTCGGAGGCCTTTGGAGTTCTGAACTGCAATGGAAAAGAGAGACAAGTCTGAGGTTACAGGACCTGGTGTCCCTGAGCAGAGCTCAGCATGGTGGCCTGGAGGAAAATCACAAAGATATTGGGGTATCTCTCCAGGAGTCCTGTACATATAATAGAAGAACAAAGCAGGCAAGGAGTTTCTTCTGAAAGCTCTGGCCAGAGTTCAATGTGAGCATGGAATTCAATGTTGGCTAGAGTGGATGGACGAACCTATTTCTAGGTATGACTGAAAGTTACCTGTAATAAGGTTTTTTGTGGGTTCACAGACTCCGTGGTCAAAGTCCCCTCTAAACTCAAGAGGGTAACATGTACCCCATTTGGAAGCTCAATAGGACAAACACACAGAAAAAATGGTACACTTCCAACACGACTCTCCTCAAACAGACATGTCTTCTTTGTCCATGGTTCAGCTCTTCAGGTCTGGTGGCCTCTGCACTCTCAGGTCTGGAGGTACATTTCCCTGAGTCCTCATTTGACTTGAGACTGAGTCTTATAAGAGTGACATTCTTCTCCTATGCCTTTCTGACATAGACTAACCCTACCTACTATCATTCTATATCTTCACTTTGAAGAAAGCTTTTAGAGGGCATGTTATGTCGTGTTGACCAGAAACACAGTCAAATTTTAAGAGTTTGAAATTACATGGAAACATACACAGTCTTTCTCAAGGTCATAGCACCATTGACAGTCCCAAATAGGGCATGTTGTAGCGATGGGGGAGACCTTTGAGAACCTAGAACATCATGTGCACACACAACCAAGAAATGTTGCATTCTAGACTCCAGGGTTGAGTGAAGATGGTGCACTAAACTCAGCAAAGTGTCTGGGACAGGTTTCGCAACTCAGCTGAGACCACTCATTCTTTCCTGGTTGTTTCTACATTCCAAAAGGAACAGCATAGCTTACTTCTGCTCCCATGTTATATTATGCAGATGTGTAGACTGCTACATGTACAGGCTTAAGTATCTGTAAGACTGACCCTCTATTCTCATCTGTAAATATGTGGGTTATTGAATACACAGGCCCACAGCTGGGAAAGTCTGACTCTCACCAATTCATAATTAAAAAGGGAAATGTAATTTGCTTGAGGTTGGCATTCAAGTAGAGATTTGACTCATGCCAGCCCAGACAAGAAGCAACCAATAATTTAGAAACTTGTAAAAATCCAGTCCAATAGTGGCATATTTGGATTTTAAGCATTTTCTCGGTGAGAGTCCAGGATTTCAACTGAGGCCTATTTAGGCTGTAAAGCCAATAATACAAATAAAAAATAAAAGTAATAAAGTAATTAGGTGACATATTTGAGAACTTTTTTTTACTTCAGTATTCATGATTTCCACTTTGAATTCAGTCTTATATGAACCATGTGTTTGCACATGTCAATGATATCTGTGCATTTTTCAGAATGTGCATGTTCATGTGTGGGTAATGATTCACAGATATTTGAGCACAACTGTAGATGCAGGCAGACTAACTGTGGTTCAGGCCTTCCCTGGCACTGTTAGTCCAACAGAATCTATCTGTGGTCTGTGTATTCCCAGCTAGCTGTGCTGTGAGAAACAAGGTCTTCTCTGTTTCTCTGTCCCATGTCACCTGAAGACAACTTTGAATATACAGTTGGCCACCCATACCCAATTGTCAGATGCTTTCAGGAGATTCCTCCCCAGGTTCTGAGGTTGTCACAGCTAGCACTTCAATCAGTGTCATTACCTTCGTGACATATTTGAAGATTTCCTACAGAGGTCTACCTAATGCTGAAAAAGTAATTTCATGCAACACAATTATCTTCTAGGAATACTAATGCACAGCACAGTCCTCACGATGAGCAATATCAGTATTTATTAAAAGTGCTTCCTCTGTTCTCTACAGAGCTCTGAAGAGGTGGGGATCTGATTGGAAGAAACTGATCTGGCTTAAACTAAGTTAAAGGCTTCTTTTACAGGAAGTCAGAGTGGCTGGAAGGAAAGAGACAACACTGGTCACTCGAGGTTCTTTTAACACAGCAAAGAGGATCCAGGCAAGACAAAGACTAGGAACATTGCAAGGGGCATGATGCTTTCTCTGTGCTGCTCAGTGCTCCCAACTTCAGACACCTCTTAAAAAGTGCAGCGTTACTAGACTGGTGAGGTGCACTCGCAAATGTGTGTGGCTGATCCGGGTGCAATAGGCTCCTTTTAAACATAAGACTTTAAACTCATGAACATGTGGTGACTTACCTGGGCTTTCCACCATCTTCAACTCTCCACCCTGTGTGTCTGTTGATGGGCCCTTTGTGATATCTTTCATGGATTCTTGTGGACTGCATGGCACTGACGATGTAATAACAGTGCTTTCTTCAGAGGACACTTTAGCACTTTTAAGTGCCAATGCCAGGCTGGGAACCACCTCCCCGCTCCAGTCTTTCTCGACTCCATCCACCAGCCTATCTAGAAGAGCACACCATTTGGAAAAGTGTGCAGAGTGTTTGATGGTATCTCTTACTTCATGCCAAAAGGCCTTATTTTCAGCCTCTTCTTCTTCTCTTTTTTTCTATAGGAAGAAAAATGGGATTAGTCTAATATTTCAAAAGTCAGAACAAAAAGACCTGCCAATAAAGAGATGAACAAAGGAAGTTGTGTTCAGGTATAACAAATCACCACAGCATCTATGCTCCCCTCCATCACCCTGGTACTATGAAAAACAACCAACACCCCTTTACTCAGTTACTGTAAGGCTTTCTTAAGGGACAATTTGGCCTCCATGTTCTCAGAACCATAATACACTTGGGGTGTATGTATCTGTGACAATGAATATGCATGAATATATGGGTGTGTAAATAGGTACATGGGTACGTGCATGTGTGTGTTGTCCTCTATAGGTATGAGTGCATATGTTTGCAAGTGTGTGTAGACCCTATTCCTTGGATCACAACCTCCGCTGACAGTAAAACACAGTCCCAGGTCACAGGCTGATTAAGTGATACAAAAACATCCTGTCTTCATGCTCACACACTGACCTTATCTGCCAGGTATTCTGAATACTCCTCGCTATATTGCTTCAGGAGTTGTCTCTTCAGGGCCTCGACTATGTCAAAGACCCTATGTATTGTCTGCAACACAAAACAGAAAGGGAGAATTAGACCTGATCTAATGTCAGCAAAGGGGGGAAGAAAACAAATGGGAAGGGACTTATGAAACTTTTTTTAAATTTAATATTTTTTCTTATTTTATATATCTATTCCAGTTCCATCTCACTCCTATCATCCCATTCCCCACACAGACCCCTACCCATCCCATCCCCCTTCCACTCCCCAGAGAGGGTGAGGCCTTCCATGAGGAATCATCAAAGACTGTTAAATCAATTGTGATAGGGTTTAGGCTCCCCACCACCCCGTGTCTCCATGTTAAAGAAGTATCATTCCATGGAGAATGCGCTCTAAAAGTCCCTTCCTGCACTGGGGATACAATCTAGTTCCATGAGATGTCAGAATCTTATTTATGACTTGACCCCAATGTGCTACCATCCCTTTCTTCTGTATTGTGATGCAGAGAGATGTCCTGTTTACCCAGGGACAGGATCTGTGACTTTTCGCTAAGTAGCTCCCTGTGACTCTGGATATTTAGGTCTACCACATACACAAAGAAGAACCACCTTGTTGAGTTTGGATCGTGTTCTCTTGGAAAGGGAGTTCCAGTATTCTGGGAAATTTCTCAGTTTCTCCACGAAGAGTCTAAGGCAATAAAGCAGAATGAATATGTGAGCAGAAAAGGTCCAAATTTCTAAATGAGACCCTGAAAAAATTTGGTCTCTCTAGGCATGGTTTCAGAAGTTGCTGGAGTGAGAAGAGTTTCACCCTGACATGTTACATCCATATCCATCCCAGTGCCTGGAAAAAGAAAGATCCTAATTCTTCTATCGACTAGTTCATTCCTCAAATATCTGCTATCAAGAAGTAGAGCTAAGCTGATATTGTGTGTGCTTGTCATCCCAGCACTCAGGAGACAGCAGGGAGAGTTAATGAACTCACAGAATATCAAGAAACAGACCATCCTCCTCCTGAACTTCAAAAGAAAAAAACAGAGTGGGGTCTCATCCTTCCACTACCAAAGGAGAAGGGTGTGTGCTCATAGAGAAGCACAGAGTATTGTTTCTGAGCAGGGCACAACCTCCCCCAGGGAGCATTAGGTAATGACAGGAAACACTAGGAGAACACAGAGCTGCAAGGAGCTGTGCAGTGGATCCTATTGAGAGGAGGCACCCTCAAAGACTGCCAGCCTGCTTCAACACTCCTGTCAGTCCAGGAACCAAGAAAGTTTCTTGAGTGCAGGGTGGGATTGAAAACTGACTGTGACAAACTGATATTGGGGTGGGGGCAGTGAACACATAAGCACTCTAGTAACAAAGTTATTTCTCTTAGGAAGGTTGAGGAAATGAGAAGGATATTTCCTGTAATGTCAAGGGATTACATTCACATTTCAGAACACCAAAAGTGGAAAACAAAAAGAAGTCTTGTTCTACAAGTTGCACAATCTGAGAATTATAAAATGTGGTATCTGTGTTCATGTCTAAGTCTGACCTTTCTTTTCCTCTGTGGAACATGATGAAGATATGCCTACTCAGCACAAACAGTCTTCTGAAGATCAATAGATTCAGGCCCACAGAGCTCTTCCCTAGAGCCTGGGCTCCTTACAGTCACCTGCATTTATGTCCTCAGGTTCTCTTTCACCAAACACAGGGCTAGGCAGGACTGGTGAGACCTTTGCCATCTTTCCCTTCCTCAAACACAGAGCATTCATGTCACTTAAGATACATGTAAATATCTGGTGACAGCTCTGCCATCCTGCATTTATTCTGCCTACCCAAGGATGGTGAACAACACAGAAAGTATGCTAAGCCCCTTTGACCCCAGGGAGTACACAGTCCTTTGGTCCCCCTAGCTACTGGATATGCTAACATCTTTCTCAACCAAACAATATGCTACAGGATTAAGAGAAGAGCAATCTGGGCTCTGCCATACATAGGAATAAGCCTGTGACTGGATGCCTGGCCAGAGATAGAGCAGTTGACACACTCACCAATGCCAACCCAACCACATAAACTGCCAACTTTCATCTTAAATGAGGGCCATGTGGAAACATGCTCATGAACTATCATGATTTCCCTTATTGTGGTTCTTGTGTCTTTGAATAGCAAGGAAAAACATTTGTGTGAACTGCCATAAATTTGACTGAAAGATGTCTTTCTCAAGTTCTCAAAGCCAGCAGAGGGGAGAAGCATGAAGATGAAGACAGGATTAGTGAGGGATTTGTCACAGGAAAGGAGATGGAAAGTGCAGGCTCTCACGTTAAAAATTTGTGGTATAACACAAATGCTTCCTCCTTAAGTTCTTTCGTGTGTAGATCTGCCGCCATCTCTAGGAGGTCATCACTCATTTTTATATACATTTCCATGGGTACTTTGTCGCTGACTTCCACATTCATTCCTATGGAAATTAAAAATCTGAACCGCTCTTTTGGCCGAAGAGCTATGTCTTGGTATTTTTTCATGGTGCTCTTGTTCTACAACAGAAAAGGCAAGATAGAGGAACATCAAAAGCCACCTCCTAATATCCTGACATTCTGTCAGTCTACTGTCTGACATTCACACATAAACAGGTGTGTGTGTGTGTGTGTGTGTGTGTGTGTGTTTGTGTGTGTATGTGTAAGTGTGTGACAAAGCTCTTACTAAAGGAATTAGAGTAAATTAAATACCACATGCAGTCATACAGCTCAATAAATTTAGTGACCTACCCAGTTTTGGATCTCCTTACTATGCTACTAAAGGGTGAGGTAGGGGAATGGATAGAAGGGAGGAAGAGGCACCTGGCATTCATATGTATAATAACATAGATTTTAAGTTAAATAAAAACTAATTTAAAAAATGATTCCATTTCTTTAAATTTCTATATATGATTGCATGTCAAAGAACATTGTTTTCAAAAGGAATGAGACTTACCCCATTAGGGGCCATGGGAGTGAAAAGTCCCGGTGAGCTCTGTTGGTGTCTGAGACAGGATTTTAAAAATTTGCCTGTAAGCAAGAATAAAAGAACTTATGAAAACAAAACCTCTTCTTCTCCAGTAATTAATGTTAGTTTTTGTTCATATATGCATTGCTAACTTAATGACCACTATGGACATAGGGGTGAAGGCTTTTAATCCTATTATACAGCTGATGAGGTTGTAGATATGACATAACTTCAATTTCAATTGAAAAAACAGGGATTACATAAAAATGTTCTTCAAGAATTTACAGTAGACATCAATTTGAGATGGCAGTGGCTGCAGGCATCTGCACAACCACAGAGCAGCTCCAGGAGGCTTAGAGACCCAGGGAGGCACAGAGGGGAGATGAGAGAGCAGAGGATATTGAGAGAACAAAAGAACTCTGAAAGAATTAAAATATCAGGTCCTGTGGGAAGATGCCTTTTAAAAGCATTCTCATGAGATTGAAAAGAAGAAGTTGCTGCTGGCTGATGACAAGAACACAGCTCCATGAACAGGCCAAGTAGAAGTGAATCAGAGCTGCAGAAGCTCACACTAATGGAGATGGAGAGTGGTTCTTTATCTGAATTGAGCCTCCTCAAAAGAACTCCATAGACTGTGCTGTAGCTCCATGCCAGGTTTGTCCCTATAATCTATGCTGCCCCCTGAAGCCAAGTAGAAGTCAATGATCTGTGGTGTCATTGGCTGTATGGCCTAGTAAGCTTCCTTTGCAGTGGTATCTATGATTACAGACTCATAATTAAGAATGAGAAATGATTACAGGAGATTTGTACCTTCCCTCACATTAAAAAGAAACAGTCTAGAGCAAAAGGCACTGAGTAGAGTCATTAACTTGTGATAAAGATGCTGAAGTGTTACTCTATACACTTGATTGCTCAGGCAGAAAGCAGGAATACTGGCGGTGGAGGAGGGCTCAGTTATATTTAAGAGGTGGGCCAGTGAGACTTCGACCATGCTCCAGGGAAGATATGGTCAAGAAAACATAGACTTACTATAGTCTTTTTCAATTGTACTTTGGAATGGTCAAAAATTTTGGAGGGAAAACATGGGAGGAGAAGTAAGTTAGTGTGACTGGATGGTTTACAAAATCATTTTCAACATCATCAATAAAAATATTATCATTTGAGAAATTAAAAAGAATTTTAACATGAAGAAAATTTCCTTTAAAATTGGACAGAGCTTTGCTAGTGGTGGCACAGGTACCTCAGCTCCCAAGTGCTCAGGGAACACACCAAAAAAAACAGTCCTGGAACTGACATTACTCTTCAAGAGTTTGTTTTGAGAGTCACAACAGGAAACACTATTGCTTTTGTGTTCTAGACATGAAACATAGACCCATCACTCCCATCAAGTAATAGGCCTAACTGTAATAGCCCAGGTCCGAGAAACTTGCCTTCTGGTCCATGAGTAAGACATAGCTGCCTATCCAGCCTGGGTGGCCAGGCAACCCTGCTCATGGAGGTGTGGAAGATATTGCAGACATTTCCACTGATATCCTAACTACACTGTTCCACAGTATTAACATGGTAATTCTCATGAGACAAAATTAGTGTAGGGAGGAATCATTGCCCTTACTTGACCTGTCTACATACCCAGCTCTCTGTGCTTCAGCTGAAACAGTCCCAGGAATAGTCTGGTTTCCTTCTTTCATACTCTTAAGACACAATACCTCAGAGAGCCCTTCCAGCCTGCTATCTCACCAAGGAAAGTAAAGACACATTAATGACAGGATGGAGAAATTCTCTGTCCAATTCACCCCCATGAAATGTCATATCCAAGACTACTTTTAACACCATCATCCTGATGTTCACCATTTTCCCCTTAATCCCACATTGTTTGATGCTTCCCAGTTTACACAGCTGTCCATTAAAAAAAAAAAATGAAACTATTTTTTTTTCCTACCTGACATCTTCAAGTCAGGAACAATAAAGAAAAGGAGTAGATATGGATTAAGGGATGAAAGATCAGGTTCTTGGTTTCTAAAAGGTGTAGGATCTGGATAAAGGGATGAGTACTCTGGTTGTTGGGTTTTGCAGTAAAAAAGTCCACGTCTGGGCACGATCAAAGATGCTCAGCAGTGAAGAACGTTTGGTCAGTTATTTCCAAGGTAACCTCATAACACTATGTAGTGCTGATTGGCTGAGGGAGGATGATGTCATTAAGCTGGTGAAAGCCAATGGCGATCCCAGAAGCCATGTGTTAAAGTGACAGAGGGAACACCTGCAAGAAGACTAGAGCATCCTTACATGGCAGCAATCTGGGCAGCTGAAAGCATACAACCCAGACTTGACAGTTTCTGTTATTAAGACACTTAATTCAGGAACAGTGTCACAAGTTTGTTACAAGTGGACATTAATACAGTCATTAATCATTGACACAGGATTTTCTCATTTTAACTGATGTGGTGATATCTTTCTTACACAAATAAAGTCTTTCTGAGGTTCTGAGAATGGACTTTGCCACTAGTTAACCATAGTGGTCTGCAGTACTGCCCAGAAAGACAGGAACTGATGTAGGTAGGCAGAAACAGGTTATAAGCAGGGAAAAACAGGAAATTCTTTTGTTCTCTAATGAGATGCTTAGGAGAAATAATGAGCTGTGGCTTGCTCCTTCTCTCTGATCTCTCACCATTTACATCTATATCTGACTCCCAAACAGACTTTATTTGTGTAAACAAGATATCACCACAAAAGGATAACATTAACATATTTCGATGCACAAATGATATACTTGGTGAGTGTCTGAATTACTGTTTTCCTTTTGTAAAAGCTACCAAGACCAAAACATCTGTTCTGCCAGGAAGGATTTGATTGGGTGCTTGCTTACAGTTTTAGAGTCAGGCTAAATTTTTTATTTTGTTTGATGTTTTAGACATGGTTCCCCTGTAGTACTTTGGAGCCTATCCTGGAACTTGCTTGTAGACCAGGTTGGACATGAACTCACAAAGATCTGCCGGCCTTTTCCTCTGGAGTGCTGGAATTAATCGAGTGTGCCACCAACACCCAGCTTAATTCAGAGATTTCTTAAATTAACTTCCATGAATGTATCAACATTTCCCACTACACTCTGGCAGGGGAGTTGAGTAGCAAAGTGAATAGCAAGAAGGAAACATGGTCTTGGTCACTTCAAAAAGTTCCTTCATTTCATATTCATCACAGGAGAAATCCATGAGTACAAAGTCTCAGTTGTGAATATGTATCTATGCTCCAAATTCAAGTACCTGCATTCGAAAATGAAATAGTACAAAACTCAATGATCACAAAAAATAAACTCACACACTAATAGTTGGACACTTCATCACCCCATTCTCACCACTAGACAAGATCAGAAGAAAGAAACTTTAAAAAATATTCATAATTAACGCAGATTTTGCCCCAGTTGGGAAGAGACCCTGGGCCCAGCCAGGACAGCTTTAAAAAGCCTCAAACACATCCTGGCATGCTGGAGGCAGTGCATGTCATTTACCCATGGGAAAAAAGGAGTGAGAAGAAAATGGGCATCTACTCCTCCCAGGCTTTGATAAACTTCAGCATGAACAAAGATCACAGGACAGGGCCTGACATCATATCACTGCTGGATTAGACACTTGATGTCCGAGGGCCTGGTCAAACCTGGGGAAATGTTTACACAACACAGAGCAGTGCTCATAGTGATTGTCCATCTCCATCCCTGGATGAGCTGCCCCTTCCTGGTAAGGTCAAGTAAGTACCTATGGCTTTCCAAACCTGGACAAACCTCAAGCCAGAGTGGTTTCCCGAAAGCATCACCCCCGGGTTTCCAGCATGCCCACTGAAGCTTACTCTGTGAGGCCACAGTCCCAGTCAACCCAGTTTACCACACTCAAACTATTCCAACCAGCTCTTGCCAGCATGACTTTGATGGCATCTGACAAGACAGCTGTTCTGACTGCCACCAGTGCCACACCACCTAAAATAACCAACCACATCCATTTTTGCAATAGGCCTTGCCCAGCATCATCTCATACTGTACTTCCAAACGAGCTTGTTTCTGTTGCCAGAAATAAGGCCCCATCACCTCCCAAAACTCAAATGCAATATCTGCGGCTAGATTTCAGCTGCCAACCAATTCCATAAAGGAAAGTGATATTCCACGACCACTCCCCCCTAGCCCACCACAACAGAGCAGAGGTCAGAGAGGGAGGCCATGAAGAGGTGGGCCTCACATAAGCTACAGAACGCTGCCAAGTACACCTCTCTAACTGCACATTTTCATTCTCTGGAAGAAGATATGGATATGGAAGTTGATCCATATTATGGCTATATGATTACTTATTATCAAAGCAATTAGCCAAATGCTGAAGTGATGATAGAATTATTCTCCTTGTCTTTTATTTACACTATACTAGTTACTGAACATGGTATGATTCTCAGAGTTTATAATATTTAGTGATCAAATTCCTGCTTGCTTCACAATTCCTATGACTCTGAACCTCACACTCCAGCACTTAAATCATTACTAGTCTGGGACAGAGCAATTCCTGCAAATGCATGAAATACAGGATTTCAGGTGTACACAGTCAAGCACTCATTGTGAAGTGAACATACCCATGGGTGACTATCTTTTTTAAATGGTTTTAAGTTGATTCCTATGTTTATCTCAAGTTGTATCTAGTTTGAAATCATCCATTTCATGTTTTAATTTAATTTATGTGTGTGTGTCATCCCCATGATTTCCTGTGTGGAGTGCTGAAGGGAGACAGAAGAGGGCACCTGATCTCTGGAATCTAGATTTCACTGAGTCCCTGAGTTTGAAAGTCAACATGAGATACCCTGTATCCATCCTGGGAACTGCAAGAAGAACAAGGGTCCTCATCTGCCTAGCCACCTCATCGAGCCCCATTTGGATCTGCATACTGCAAACAACAGAATTACTTTTTATATAAGGCTGAAAAGACTGCACATTCTCAGTACATCACTGAGCTTCTTCTGTGACAATGCTTTTGGACACAATGCTTGGTTCACTAATGTTCTGCACACAGTGATGCCATCAACAATGATGGGCAAGTACCTGTTTAAAAAATATACTGAGCTCTTTGGCAAGCTGTACATGAACCATGTTTTAGGATAGGTTTTGGCTCTGGAGGATCCATATACTTATATCCAACCAGGCTGCAAACCATCCCATATCTCCCAGCAGAGTATAAGTATAGCATTTCCTTCTGAAAACTCCCTCAGCTCTCTTTCCCACTTATTTCTCATTGGCCTTGGTTTGCAGCTACTGCAGGTTCACCACGTATTTCCCTGATGCCTCCTCAACTGACTGACAGTAAATCTGTGAGGACTGTGTTTTTCTTGTTCCTTTAGTAAGTTTGTTGACTTCTTTCTCGTGATTTACATATTGTATGTAATTGCAAATAATCCAGATATTAAATCATCTAATTGAGGAGTCAAAAGCAAAGAATTTCTTTACAAAATACTCTCAGGTAACTCCTTCATTTGCTGGCAATGAACTCTTTACTTTCATGAGAGATCATTTGTCAACTACTGCCAGAATTTCTGGAGTGGGTAATATTTTCCTCCATTGAGGTCTTTCCCTAAAAATTCAAGCCTATACTACAACAGGAACCTACATTTTAAGTGTATGTTGCACATTGACCTCTGACATATTTGGCATTGATATTTTATAAGGTCAAATAGAGAATGATGAATCCATTTATTTACTGACTTTCTTTTATTATCTTTCCTGATGTTCTGAACTAAATATGTTGCATCAGGGTAGGCTTGATCTCACATTAATAGGATGGTCTCTAACCGTTGCCACAACCAACACACACACACACACACACACACAGTTTTAAAATTTCTTGAAAAAAAATATATATTCTGAGTACTCAATCTGTGAGGCGTCCAGAGACACCTGGGAATCATATTTTTTATTTGTTTGTTTTTAGTTTTCACCAGAATAAGTATTTAGATCATGCTGGCCTTGAACTCGCAAAGATATGCTTTCCTCTGCCTCCTGATTGTTAGGATTAAATGCATGAACCAACAACACATATTTGGAGTCAGAAGTTTTGAAACCATTAATTTTCTTTACTCATTGTGTATGCTGAGATAGCCCCAATCTCTTTTCTTCCTGGGCCAACTATCTGAGTGCTGAGCTTATAGGCATGCACCATTCACCCATGTGAAAAATTTAATTTACCAAATATATCAGCACAGACTTCATTGTTTCAAGACATCCATGTCAAATGTTGTTATGAATACTTCGTAATTATAAATAATAATCACAAAATTCTAATAGGGATCTCTCTTTAAACACTGTTTTCTGAAAATGTTAAAAAGTAGGAGCATCTCCTTCCTACAAAGTAAATATATTAGTAAGCAATGTCTCACTGGGGACCTGCCACCCTACTTTATTCTAAGAACCACAGGACATACTGACAGATACACAAAGCTATGCTAGGTATTTGGAAAGGGTTTATTAAGAGATTTCCAGTAATTTGGCTACAGAGATGGCCCAGCAGCTAAAAGCAACTGCTATTCTTATTGATGATAAGGGTTCAATACACATTAAACACATGTCATAGAACCATCTCTGTAAGTCCAATTTGAAAGAATCTGGTGCCCTCTCCTGGCTTCTGCAGAAATCAGGCACATACAAAGTGCACACGCTAACATGCCCTCAGACCATATGAAATAATGCTGGGCATTGTAGGACACACATGTTATCCTTTAAATGAAAAGAAATAAGAAGGTGAGGGCTGTCGTTCTCTAAATACCCTTATGTTGGAACAAAACCATCATTAGATTCTGAAAACTGTAGGGTATTTGTTTGGTGAGTTATCAATTGATAGTTGATTCTCTTGTTCATTTATCATTCCTCTTTTTTTTTGTTTATTTCATTCCAGCCTATTTATCTATTTATTTATAATTTGGATACAGTGTCTAATTTTGTGTTCTGTTAAATAATAATATATGAAGATGATAATGGCCTACATATAAATTGCTTAACTAAACTCTGAACAAACAATCTGGAGGATATGCATAAATATAAGCACACAAAAATAAAAGTGGGTGATACCAGGGGAAAATATCCAATACCTCAAAATGTAAACAGAATCCATTCATAAAAAATAACAAGCTGAGTGGTACACTGAAAATAAAAAATACAGTATTCTGAACAGGATATACAGAGAAAAAACCCCTGAGGGAATACAAGAGATGGAATTGAGAATCTCTGGCTTTTAAAATATGATAGGATAATAAGATATAAGAGTCAAAGAAACTAGACCTTACAATATATTAAAACACCAGGGATGGAGAAAATGGCATATTCCATTATAAAGTAAAATAAAAACATCATCTATATACAAATCAAACATTAGAGAAACTGTTAGAAGGCTAATTCATATTTACGGAGGAAAACTATACCCAAGAAGTCACAGGAAAAAATGAATTAACATTGGTAATTGTGAAGGTCCCAGACCCTCATGCAGACCCCTACTTGACTCCCATGACTGGCTGCAGAAAAGTTCCAGCAAGATGTAGGCCGCTAACTTAGAAGCATGAAGTTAACCCCTATTTCCCCAAACCTCTGGGAAGTAAACAGTAGATACTCTTCATCTGGCAATGAACCAATCAGAAGATAGCCTGCAGGCTCTGGATGTGCTTTGCTGATAATATTGGAATGCAGGACATAGCAACTGCCCAGTGATGACATCTAGGAGTAGTATCCTTCTGCAGGTGAGGCTGACCAGTCAACTCAGAACAGGGTGCCAAAGCTCAAACGTGCAACAGTCCGGAGACTGTTGATATGCAACTAGGAGACCCCCAGATATTCCACGTTCTCTACTCCAATATATGTCCTGCCCCACTGCTGCACAGGGTCACTCCTACTCTACCCACTGTGACAGACTGACAGTTATCCCAAGTTAATTCAAAAGTAGAGTCTTTGCTTTTGCACTGCATCTGGTCTCATTGTAGTGTTGGGGGTTCAGAGTCTGGGCACAACAAAACCACAAGAAGGAAAAACACGCATATATACACACATAAATTCTCTCTCTCTCTCTCTCTCTCTCTCTCTCTCTCTCTCTCTCTTTCTTTCTCTCTCTTACACACACACACACACACACACACACACACACACATTCACTCAAAACCATTGTTTATAGATAGCTCTCCAGACTTTTGTCTAAATTGACCAATGCAAGGGCAATGACTAATAGAATGGAAGTGAACAGATTCCAGTCTTCTGGTGTAAAAAAAAAGACACACATCTCCACACCAAGAATAAACATTACCTAGGGTAAGGGGTTGGAAGAACATATTTCAAGTAAAGGGACATTTGGCCAGCATGTGGTAGTGCACATCTTTAATCCCAGCACATATAAGGCAGAGACATGTGGATCTCTATGATTTTGAGGGAAACCTTGTCTACAGATTGAGTTCTATGAAAACCAATCTACACAGAGAAAGTCTGCCATGAAAAAAAAAAAAAAACATATATTGGCCATTCTTGGTTTTGAGGTTGGAAACAAAAACTCTTAGTATAATGGCAAACCAAATTTAATGACATACACAAAGTTCTTCATCATATAAAATGACTTCATTCCAGATAAACATGGGGGATTATCCCTATGTAAAACATCACAAAATTAAACTCAGGGATAGATATTACCTGACAATATCAAAAGATTCAAAAAAACTTCTTTAACAAAGTTGAAAATCCATTTATGATAAAAAAATAACTGAAGAACCTAGAAATAATAGGAACATAGTCAATCTTATGCTAAGAAGGGAAAAAAAGTATTTCCACTAAAATCATCAAATAGACAAATCTGCCTTGTCTATTTTCAAATACTTTCATCAACTCTTTGACAATATCATACATTTTAATTTGATCATATGAATTCTCCTCTACCAACTCCTGCCACATTTAGCACTCATTCAATACCCACTCACTACTTTTTTATTATTTTTATTTATTTTATTTTACATGTCAATCGCAGTTCCCTCTCCCTTACAACCTCCGTCACTCACTTTTACCTTGTCTCCCCCCTCACATGTACCCTGACCACTCTCCCCTCCCATCCTCCCCCACTCAACATGAAAGGCTACGTCATCCAGGTGGAGTCATGTAAATCTGAAAAGTGATTTCAACTAGAAACTATGAGTTTTCTCCTGTCTCTAGGTTAAGGGAGTATCCCTCCATGGGGGATTTGTCTGCAAGTCTTTTTGTGCACCAGGAACACAACCTGGTTCCACTGTCTGAGGTCCATTAGTCTACTCTGCCCTTCTAGCTGAGGCCCATGCTCAGGGGGTCTGTGTCACTTACATACCAGATTCGCACCAGGGAGACACAGAGCAAGCTGTACATACAAAATAAGGAAAGTAAAACAGCCATGTGGCAGAATGTAGATTAATAGAAACAGGTTAATTTAAGTAATAAGAACCATTGGACAATCCTAAACTAAAAGTCAAGCTTTTGTAATTAATCAGAAATCTACGTTTAGGGGCTAGCAACCAAAAGACAGTCCAACCAGAAGGCTTGCCAAAGGAGGCTGTACAAGGGAAGCTGCACCTACCACAAAGCTGCATCAAGATGAAAAGCTGATTGTGGCCAGCCAGCAGGAGATCCTTCAGGTTCACTGCCTGAGCCACTGTCAACCAAGTGGTGCCCTGAACACATATCCAATGTCACTGGACTACACCTACATCAAGCCTCTGGAAGGCCAGCATGATGGAGACAAGTTGGTGAGCGAGCACTTCAGTGTTGCCTTTTCACTACCTGATGATCGAAAAGCACAACTGCATGAACATGTTTATGCAAATGCTGCAGTGAGGCCAAAGATGGAATGACAGACCAGAAGCTGGACCCTGCATAGCACAAGTCAGTGAGTGTGAATAGCATGCCATTGTCCTTCAAGCACATGGTTGGTATCAGTGACAACGTTTTACAATGGTCAGCATGACAGCCATAGGAATGCTACAGGACAAAAAAAAGGGCCATGATGGTTTTTAATCTATTGAGTCATAGAAATATGAAAAAGGAAAATGTACCTGGTTTAACAGGAGTGAAGAGCCCAAAGACTGCACATGGTCAGAGCCCTGCCAGTCCAGGGAAAAAGAGTCCAAAGCAAAAGACACTGTAACTCATCATTCTGAAGTTCTCAATCCAGTTCAGGAGGCCCCACCACATTGGGTTCATGGCAGGTGTACTGAGGGCAGAAACAGAAAGCAATGCTCATCGCAGAAGCCACAAAGCATGGAAAGTCAGAAAGGGGCCAAGGTCTTATCCTCCTCATTATATCCTAACTTGTTCCATGCTTCCACATACTAAAAGTTCCATCGCCTCCCAGTAGTGCTCTCCCCCCCAAGGACCAAGTCTTTATGTCATGGGCCTAAGAGGAAAAGTCAATTTCCAGATCGTTGTACCTAATCCATCAACCCTCCCATCTACTTCCTGGCCACCTGGCAAAACACCCCACATGTGCTTCAGCCCATAAGTACTTCTCATGCACATGAGGTATTAAAGCCTCTCTGAGACCAACACACACACATACTAAGGACCATGCTAGACAGCACTCAGGATAAAACCCTGATGCCACATTGGCTGTTAAAGTGTTTCTGCTATTTCTGACGTTCTATATTTGGTACTTTGATTCTTAACTGCCAACTAAAATTTTTCTTTCAATTATGACAAAATACAAGGCTTGAGATAGAGAAAATACACTGAGTAGAAAGAGGTGTCGGCTTTCATCTAGAGCAGAGGGAACAGAGGCTGCAGCCAGCCCTGAATTGTCATTTTCTTGTCACTGGAAACCAGGGAATATAAATGGTCATTCATGTGACATTGGAGAGGAACTTTTAAACATCTGTCTTCAGGACCCAACTACCAGGAAGGATTTTCCACTTCTTTGTCTGATAACTAGGTGGGTAAAAGAAAATCTCCTGAACACTCTTTGAGTGTTTGTCTGTCCTAGATCTCAGACTGTGATCCATTACACAGATTTTCCATTGCAATTGTGCCTAGTACAGAAATTATGCACTGAAAATTAACATTATGGATGAACACCCATGAATATGGTCAGCAGGCATAATTATAATCCATTTTACTAATTTCTCATCTTACCAAATAGAAGGAAGATCCTCTCTGCCCATCAGGTTAAATTTATGTTCATGTCAAAGAAAACTTGGGGCTGGCTGGCTCTCTGCTTGGGATTCAGCATTAACAGGGATCACACTGCAAGATCAGTGAGAATTCTTATATGCTCTGAGGCTCCAGAAGAGCGTGCATCTCTTCAAAGGGGAGGGGAGACACTTTAAAAACTACAGTGCAAGGGAAGGACAGAACTCAGCTAAGGACACACAGAACTCAGCAGGCATACCTCAGCCAGGCAAAGCAAAGAGGCCGTTTTAGGGGAGAGATGAAAAAGGCTGACCCCCTCACACTGTGTCCCCTCACATACTGTCTTCCTGCAAGCTTTTATAAACTCCTTGGAGGGTGCAGTCTATGGAACCATGGAAGGAAGCAAGCTACTTGTCCCTAGTGACATCCACAAGAACAAATCAAGTTGCCAGAGGCTCTCAACTAGTCAGTAGACTTATTATCATTAGGAGGGAAGAGAAAGCAGTGGATGCAGTTAGTCTGAACCTCAATCTACTCCAACACCGACTTTGATCTTCACCTACTACCTTGCTCCTCTTCATGTCCAGACTTTCAGTGAATCAGTCTACAGATGTACCTTGGGACATGGCAGGTTTCTTATAATCATCTCCATAGGCATTTGCTTTTCAGAATATGACCCTGAAGATAGCTGTAATATCTGCCTGATGGAAGGACTCTCTGCTCTGCTGTAGACATCTTGGACTTTATAGTTTCCTGGAACAAGAGCTTGTTTGTTACTGTACTGAGAGAGATAGGATATCGGGTGAGTCATGGTATTCTCTGGAATCACACCATGAAGGAAGCTACCTGAGCATAGCTCAACTGCTCGGTCATTGTGTTACTGCTTCACAAATGCTGTCTGCACAAACACACACCCCAGCACAGCACAGTCCTGCCTTAAGGCCCTCTTAAAGAACTAGTCTCGTATGATGCTGAGGGCAGAATATAGAAATTCCAATGTGATGCACCAATAAATACAAACGTACAATATGAGATGTCCTTCTGTACATATGTTTCTCTCATTTTTAATGAATAAAACAAGGACTGGGCAATACCCAGGCAAGGAGTAGAGGTAGACCTATAGGAGGAAGGAGGAAAGAGAGAGAGGGATGCATTTAGAGAGACTTGGAAGATGGGAGGTGCCTGGCACTCTCTGGTAAGATAGGGCTATATAGAAATACAAAGTAATTGTTGGTTAATATTTAAGACAGAGCTAGACAATAAGAAGTCTTAGTTAGCCATCAGCCAACACATTCTAATTAACACAGTGTCGCTGTGTTTGTTTGGAGTTGAAAAGGGGAGGGATCAGACAGAACAGAAACCTCCATTTTTAATCATACACATACTATGTGCCAAAAGAGATGAAGAATCTCAGTTAGTAACAATGTCTATAAGGGATTTCAGCTTCTTCTGCCTGAATTCTACATGTTACAGTAAAATGATGCTGGCACCTTAAATTCCTGAGTATGTGGTCACATATAATGCACATTAGTGAACACATATATCATGTGTAGGGCACAGACACTCTGCTGTTAGGAATGCCCCTCCGTAGGAATAACAAGTTCACAGGAAAAAAATTCTTTAAAAAATAGTAAAAAATAATATGAAAAGTAGTAATTAATAGATAAGACAAAGCCAGAGTGCCAAGAAAACACCCTTGTGTTCATTAGAAAATCCCTGTGCTGGACTCACTAAAATCTCCATGGGCATCCTGTCCTCTGGGAAGGCTGACCTACTGTCCTTCAACTCCCTTGAGCAGCAACAAATGCATGAATATCATCTATAACCATATCTCTTCATTCTCTCTCTTTTTACCATATGTCTCATTCAAGTCATCTGGTCTGTTGAGGAATCAAATCAAAATTCAGCTAAAGTATTGACACAGAAATATCTCTGATCTGAAGTCCCACATCTCTTTTCACAAGAACCAGCTGTGATCCTAAGAAGTAGTGGGTTGGCCTGATTTTAACAGGCATGGGAAGGAAATCACTCCCTGACTCAGGAAGAAGGCACCAGCCCCTGTGTCATTTCTGAGGCCCTCTTGTGTTCAAATAAAGTATCATACTTAAGACCCCTGAAGCTTTGATGGCTAGTATTTCACAAAGCTGGCAACTTCCATGTGCAACATCTTCAAGGAAAGGTCTCAGAGCTGACAGAAGATAATCGGTGCTAGGCTTGGTGATGTAAACATGTTATTCCACCTACATGATTGACTGAGGCAGGGAGATCACAACTTCAAGGCTAGCCTGGATACCCTACCCTGGCCTCCAAATAGACTGCAAATAGTAGGGAACAAAATGAGCTTGTGACTGAACATTTTCTAGTACTTTGAAATGTAGTAGGGTTAATCTCACATGCAATTGCATATTCAACAACTAAGCAGGACGTTGGCTTGTGACCCTAGGGTAGAATTATGCTCAGTAACCATCATGTGCTTTCTTTATATGTGTGGCTTCCAGTGAGAACAAATACCAAGGTTTTTAACCCTTTCTGAGTTTCATTTGTTCACCCACTGTGTCCATGTTTTCCTCTAAGTAGTTTGAGGTTTCTGTCATAGAATCATATGGGACTTTATTCCAGTTCAGCAAGCTAGGACATCCATAGTTGTGTCCCCTCCTTGTCTAACCTGCAGTATCCTGCCTCTCAATGTATTGTCCTCTCCTGGTCTAGCACGTAGGTTACTGCATCTGCATATTTTCATCTGCATTGCTTTTGGATATGCTCCTCTATACTCCTTGTTGTATTGTAAGTTGCATGTTACACATTAAAGGACAGGGGAGGTAGGAGAATCTAAAGGTATCCCTGCCTTTCAGAAAGCATGTGCCTTATAAACTGTTGCAAGCAGCGGTGCTGAGGCTTCTATTCAGAACAGAGGTAGACTAAAGTAGCTCCGGGTCCTCTAAACCTGAAGGGGGTATGTGTCTTCATTCTGTTAGGTGTCAGGACACCAGAAACATACACAAAATATAGTTATTGCTTCTACACCTTTCTCTCTCTGTATTGCCAATATTATGAACCACCAAGAAAGGATGCACAGGGAAATGTTATGCCTGCCACCAGCATCTGGTTTTCTGAGACTGAGCTTCTCAGAAATGGAGGTACAAGTATGAACTGAGTGCATGCCATTGCAGCCTATAGTGAGACCCCTTGGAAACACCTCCGGTGTCTCCAATGACTATCAAATCCAAAGAGATTTAAATTTATGTGAACCTATCACAGAAAACAAAACCACATTTACTCAGTAGGGTGAAGTCACAGAAAGACACCAGATAAGTTTTAAAATCTACTCAAAAAATGATACAGTGGTTCTCACATTAAATGCTAGCACTCAGGAGGTCGAGGTATGTGGTTGACTTCAAGACTATAATGGCATACAGATAGTGGATTCCAGGACAATCAGAGTCACATAATGGGACACTGTCTAGGAACAGAAAATCTACTGAAGCTCTATTGTAGACAACATGGGCCAGGACAGCCTGAAAGTGAAATCCACAGGTTCAGTCTATAGAATGCATTTGAAAAACAGATCTCAGGCTATGAATGATATGTGACAAAGCCTCTACTGTTGATGACTCCAAATACTAAATGTGGTGTCGCCTCCTGACCAGGGTGATGCATGTGAACCAACTTGCGAATTCTATTCCCAATGTGTCTACTTCTTCAATGCAGAAATGGTTTGTCCAACAGACTGCCCAGTATTGAGCTACAGGAGAGCTCAATAGTACATCTGTTGCCCATCAAGTGGGAAACCTGGGTTCCATCCACAACATTATGGGGCCTAACAAATAAAGTGAAGGAAATAAGGTCTCCAATGGCTTCTGGTGACATTCCTAAACTAAAAGAATGGAGACAGCAAATGAGTGAGTGGGTAAGGGAGCTAGGCACAAAGACTGACAACCAGAGCTTAATATCCTAAACTCAATGAGAGAGGGAAAGAAGCAACTATTATAAGTTCTCTTCTGACCCCCACAAACATGACATGGTGACAACACATGCATACACCGAAACACAATAATTAAACCAACCAACCTGACAGATGCTGCTGCCACTGTATCCATGTTCTCCTCAATCAAATCCCTCCAGCTCTGCTCACCAGTCCTCTCTGTATGGAGGCCAGTATTTGAATCAAGTGCAAAATCACAGACAAGAAGTTCATTATGTGTGTCTTGCGTTTTTGAGGGCATGAGTGAAGCTGTGTATCATCTGTTAAGCAGTGCCTTCTGGCAGACTACTCCAAGTCATCGTGTGAAACAAGCACAGGAGAATCCACCCTCCATGATTGGAAAAAAAAAACAGAATCTAAAGTGTCTTGAGAAACTTACAGGCCACGCATTGCTGGTGCACTGCTTTAATACCAGCACTCAGAAGGTAGAAGCGGGAAGATCTCTCTGAGTTCCAGACCAGCCTGCTCAACAAGAGCTACTTCCAGGACAGCCTCCAAAGCCATAGAAAAACCCAGTCTCAAAAAAAAAAAAAAAAAAATGAAAGAAAGAAAACAACCAGAAAAACCTTCAGATCAGAAAAATTCCAGCTTTAAGTTTTCAGATCAGGATTGTTCAATAAAAAACCCATGCTCAAACATTTTGGATAAGATGAGAAATGCTCACCTTCTGCTGTTCTCATGCTGTTACACACAGCTGTCTTGTGGGAAAGAAAAAATGACCTGCCTCTCTCACATGCATGTATCCATTGAAAAGTACCCGAATAGGACATGGTAGTGATCTCTTACAATCCTGTCACTGCACAGACTGAGGAACATGTAGCATGTGTGTATACACCTTTTGTACAATGAATGAAATAAAAGAGTAATAAAACTAAGTAGATAAAAACTCTCAAGACCCCTTTGGTTCTAATTGCATTCTTGGAGACGATTCCTTTCTAACAATTAATTTTGTAAGTGGTGACAGGAAATTGATGATGGATTTCATTCTGTAAATATGTCCCTCTTATTGCTTAATGAATAAAACACTACTGGCCAATAGGAAAGCAACAAAGGCAGGATTAGGAGACAAGTAGGTTTCAGGCAGAGGGAGGAGGAGTTTCAACATGCAGGATAAAACAGGGTAGAAGTCCAGATCCTCTCTCCGGGAGGATAAGACCATGTGGAAAACTTAGATTCATAGAAATGGGTTAATATTTAAAACAAAGCTAGCAAATAAGAAAGGCCAGTAACAGACCAACATCTTTATATATAATACATAGTATTTGGGTCTTATTTGGGGCTGGCTCGGCTGTAGGACCAGACTGGGGGCAGAAAGAGCTCATAATAGGAAACTCCAGTAGAAAAGAAAGTAATTCCCACTGTCACCAGAAGTGATTAGACAAATGATCTCATTCACTTAATGGATCACATGAAGTGAATCTTCAATCTACAAAACAGTCTCGGCCTTTGAGAAATTGTTCCCTACCTGGTGGTACAATTTGGGAGGGTATGGTACCTGCAAGAAGTCCAGCCTTCTTGGCAGAGTGAATACTTTGGGGTGACATTTAAGTTTACAGCCCACACATAGGTCTTGCCAGTCGGTTTTTCCTGGTCAGCCATGAAATGAACTGCCACAACCACACAATCCACTGCCATGAACTGAGGGACTCCACCATGCCCACTCTGATGAGATATGCCAGAATACTGACCCTGAGTCAAAGTAGACATTTCCACCCTTGTTTCTGTTGATAGGACATCATGGCAGCCAGAGGGTTCTGTGGGTGCAATTGCTAGTTTTCAGTCACCTTGATATGAGTTAAAGTTACTAAGAGCAGGCAAAAGTGAGGTTTCAATCAATGAAATGCCTCCAGAAGGTCAGTTGAAGGCAAATATGCAGAACATTTTCTTATTGATAACTGAGGGCCCAGCCCATTGTGGCTGATGCCACTCCTGGGCTGGTGGTACTAGGTTCTGTAAGGAAACAGAATGAACAAGAAATGAGGGGTAAATCAGTAATCATCTCTCCTCCATGGCCTCTGCATCACCTCCTGCCTCAAGAGTTCTTTCCAGTGGACTGTGACTCTGGATGTAAGAGAAATAAACCCTTGCCTGCACAAGTTGCTTTGTGTCATAGTATTTCACCACACCAATAGAAACCCTAATAAAGACAGTGGATAAATGTGCTTGCTGCCAACAATGATCACTGGGCTTTGATTCCAGGGACACACACAGTGAATGAACAGAACAGATTCCTATCACTGTCCTTACAACTTCACCCATGTGGAGCAGTGCACACAAGCCACCACACACACACACACACACACACACACACACACACACACACACACACACACACACACATGATATTTGTAAAAGGAAGGGGGTAGAGAGATGGTCAGCAGTGAAGAGCACAGGCTGTTCTTCAAGAGGACCAGTATGGGATCAATTCCCTGCCCCCACATGGCAGCTAACAATTGTCTGTCACTCCACTTCCAGGACACCAACATCCTCTTACTGATACAAATGCAGGAAAAACACCAATACACAGAAATAAAAATAAATCTAATCACAATGCAAAAAGGAAGTAAGCTGAGTACAGACCTGATTTTCAAATACCCATGTATCTAAGACTCCTAACAATACTGGAGATAGTACGTGAACTGGACTTCCCCTATAACGACATTCATGACTACTTACATTGTCATCACAAAGCCTTCCTCAGGTACCTGATAGAAGCATGTGCATTGAACCATAGCCAAGCACTGGGTCGAGCTCTGGGTGTCTGGTTCCAAGAGATGGAGGAGGGATTATATGAGCAAGGGGGATCCAAGTTTGTGGGAGTTCATGGACTCTGGAGGAAAAGCTAGGGACCATCCTATACACACACACACACACAGACACACACACACACACACACACACACAGAGTGTTTAAAATCATTTTTAAAAACAAAGATTACATGTATTCATTTGTTATGTAATTCTCCTAACAGATGCCTAGAAATCAGATATTTTCAAAACTTTTATTTACTTTTCAAGACGTGGTCTCACGGTGTATGCTAAGAGAGCCTCAAACTCTTTGTTCTCTTTGCCCAGCTATCTGAGTGCCAGGATAATAGGTATGCACTGTATCACCCAAACAATATATTTAATTTACCAAACAAATCAGTATGTACTTCCTTTACTCAGTCTATCCATGTCAAATACCATTCTGAGTACTTTGCTATCAAAATAATGATCACAAAAATTCTAATATGTATCTCTCTTCATATACTGTTTTCTGAAGATAATAAAGTGGGGGTCACTTCCTCCCTACAAAGCAAATATTGTAGTAAGCATTGTCTCTCTGAGGAACCTGCCACCCCACTGTAATCTGAGAATCACGGGATACACTGACTGTTACCCAAAGCTATGCTAGGTATTTGAAAAGGCCTCATTAAAAGATTCCTAATAACTGGGCTGGAAAGATGGCTCAGCAACTAAGAGCACAGGCTATTCTTACTGAGGATCAGGGTTCAATAACACATGAAGCACATAAAGCCTTACAACAATCTATGTAAATTCAGTTCCAAAGAATCTGGTGCCCTCTTATGGCCTCTTCAGAAAACAGCTCCACATACATACACAATGCACATACCTAGATGCATTTAAAACACTATAGAGTAAGTTCAGGCATGGTAGCACACACTTATATTCCCAAGACTAGATAGAAAGGCAGGATTATCTCTGTGAGGTCCAGACCTGCCCAGTCTACAAAGTGAGTTCCAGGACAGCTGAGAAACCTGGACTCAGAAAACAGAAAGAAAAACCACTAATAAAGTAAAAATAATTCTTTTAAAAGAGAGATTAGTAATAACCTGAAAGAGGCTGATTTTTGTCTGTGTCACAAAAACCACAGATGTCATGCTACTTTTGATTCTACACCCCATGAAATGACTCCCATATTTTCTGTTGTCTACCCCAACCCCACTCCCCACAGATCTGAAATAAAATTCAGGACCTAGATGTATATGTGTTCATTCACTGAGATACACCCCTAGGCCACAATTGTCTAATTAACTTTTTAAAGGAAACCAAAATTTTACATATAATAATCTAATGTATGACATAGTAATTAAAGTAATATCATATACTTTAAAGAATCACTGAAATTTTAAATATCTCACCAGAAAAACAATATTATGACTTTATTAGATTAATTAGCATGATTTTACCATTTCATAATATGTAAATTTCAAAATGCCATAAATATGTACAATTTTTGTCAAGTAACCTTGTAAAATGTTTTAATCCCAGCACTCATGAGATAAGAGACAGGTGGATCTTTGTGAGGTTGTAGCCAATTGATGTACATAGCCAGTCCCCAGGTAGACAGGCTTACATAGATAGGGAGACACTGTCTCAAACAAAAGAGGTTGGGTGTACATTATTGAGTTCACATTTTATGGGCTTTTTCTGAAACACACTCTGATAGATGCTAAATATGGTGCAGGAGTTGTAATCAAAACACATTTAGTGTCCATTCTGATGTTATCAGACTGGCCTCAAACTGGAAATCCTATGTACCTTACTGCTTAAAATCAAAATGGCCACAATGATCACCCAAAGAACTACAAAGCCTATGTTTCTTAAACAAGGATGTGGTGCTGTTTGCCCAGGTTCCTCTGAGAATTCCTGTTTGCTTTAAAAGGTTGCATAGTGCTCACTATTTTAAAAACCACTGTTTTCCCTCACCCACTGTCCAAGTTAAAACAACATTCATCAGAAATTAAGGGCAGTATTTTGACAGAACCCAGGCCACCTGAGCAGGCTGGGATGGGCCCTTGGGTCCCAGATCTACAGCCACTTTTTATCTTTTATCCTTACACGAGGTGATAAAAGTGCTTAGTAGTTGAAATGGATGTAAACTCCTGTTATCTTTACACAATGTGAGTAGTAATATTGTGAATGAATCCCAGGAGAGCCAAGGCCGTATGAGACCCTTGCTTAAAAATTAATAAGGGAGGGTTGTGGCAGATGCCGTTAATATGAGCACTCCACAGGCAGAGGCAGGCAGATCTTTGAGTTAGAGGCCATCAGGACTAAGAGTGAGTTTAAGTCATAGAAACCCTGTCATGAAAAACTAAAAACAAACACACAAACAAAAACCTCCTTAAACCTCCCAACAGCCATTACCTCCAACATTTCAGGTGCATTTAGGCCTTCGTAGTCTGCACTCTCCCCAAAGTCTTCTCCATGACAGCTTGCCTCCTATATTCCTTTATCCTGACCAACAAGGGAACTGTTGTAGCCAGGTGGAGACAGCAACTGTAATAAGCAGGAGAAACAGACTGCACCCTGCACAGTGGATGCCACTTCACTGCCCCTCCCTTAGCCATGTAGCTAAACCCAAGGTGCATGCCTGCCAGAGGACAAAGCTGCTCCATGACATCACAGAAGGCTCCAAAGTGGAAGTGTGATGGCTGCACATCCATTTCCCTGGGGCAAGTCTGTGTATGCACAGGGCCTATGTTGTTCCCTGGGCACAAGGGTTTTTTCCAGTAGAAATTTAAACAACAAAGAGTCTTGGTGGCTAAAAGCTGCTGAATACAACAAAGAATGGGAAGGAATGAGTGAGGCCTGAAGTAGACTTCGTAGGAGACAACAGGAAGCCTAGATGACAGACAGGAAATGGGAAGACATGAAAGAATAGAGGGTCAGAAACTGGAAGCTGAATCAGGGATACCTGTCACAGCAGAGTCACAAGACAACTTCCAGGGAATTGACTAAGAGTACTCAAAAGCAATTGAGACACAGAGTGTGAATCTGACCAACTTAATCACTAGACTAGAATAGATGTCAGGATGAGTGTGTTTTCTCCTCAGGGAAACTAGTGGTGCTCAGGAGAACTAGAAGAGGTGCATCCAAGGCCTTTAGTTTCTCTTGGCCACTGTCTGCATGGATAACTACTGCTACTGAAAGACTCCCACTATGCATATTGCCTGTTTGTGAAATGGAGCCCTTGTGGGCCAGAGAGTTTGGCTCCTGATCCTTTAAAATAGATCTGGGCCTTCAATTTAGTCAGTAGATCTTGAACCAGTAAAGGATATGGACAGTCTGTTACATGCAAAAATGAATGTGAGACTTTACCTGATGTGAGATGAACTTTTCACTCCGTGGTCCATCGGTATTGTTTTACTCCAGTGGCTCCTTGTACCCAAGCTGTTTTGGTACTCAGTGGCCCGTTCGTTTCAGTGAGACCCGATGTTTGGCTCCAGTGTCCACCAGGAAGGTGACTGGTTGCCCCCTGACTCTTAAGGTTAGCCTGGGCTGGGGGGGGGGGCTCCTGGCCCCGACCACCCTAGTCTTCATCTAGGGCTTGAAGCTGAATTGGTCTTCGGGGTCTGTCCCCATGCCTCTGATTTTTAGGTCTCTTAGAGCAATCTTTGACCCAATGGCCTTTTTCTTTGCAGTAGGCACATTGGTCTCAATCTACCTGGGGCCTCCTTCCTTTTTCCTTCCTCTCCTGACTTCCTGCATTATGATTATTCTGAGCTACAGTGGCTAGGATTTTGCTTAATTCTCTCCGGTTCCTACGTCTCTCTCTCTCTCTCTCTCTCTCTCTCTCTCTCTCTCTCTCTCTCTCTCTCTCTCTCTCTGTCTCTCTCCTCTAGCTCCTTCTTTACCTTATCCTCTCTTTCCTCCTGCAACTTTCTAAGTCTTTCTTTTTTTTCTCAGGTGTCTCTCTTATCAAAGATCTTTTCTGTTTCCTTTAAGAGATCCTGCAGGCTATAATCTTGTAAATTATCTAGTCTCTGCAACATAGTCCTAATATCTGGAGCCGACTGCCAAATGAAAGCCATAGAAACATTGCCCCTTTGTTCGTTACTATCAGGATCAAAGGGTTTATACATACGGTAGGCTTCCTTTAGCCTCTCAAAAAATGCAGTTGGTGTTTCCTCTGGTCCCTGGGTTATCTGTCTTACCTGAGCCAAATTTGTGGGGCAGCATCCCACACACCACGGAGGCCTGCTATGAGTAACTGGCGATAAAGAAGTAGGTGTTAGAGTCCCAATAGGGACGATTTAGGGGAAAAACTTCTTCAGTTTCATTAGGCAACTGAATGGGTTTCCCATCATCCTCTAAGACGTTTTTCCGGGCTTCCAGGAAGATGCATTGTTTTTCTTCTGAGGTTAGGAGGACCTGCAAAAGCTGTATTCAATTAGGTTAGAGAGAGCTATAGGGTCTTTGGAGAAAGAGGGGTTGTTAGACTTCCAATTATAAAGGTTGGATGCTGAGAAAGGCCAGTATTGAAATTGGCCTCCTAATCCCCAGTCTGGTGCAGGGGAAAGGCTGGGGAGGTTCCTTCCATGGCTGGTTCCCTTCAACCACTGAGTCAGCCGGCTACCAGGGAGGAGTCCGATGTAGTTTTTTTCCCCCCATATTAACGGACTGATTGTGAGCATGGCTCTGTACCTCATTCCTTTCTTTCATGAATGGCACTTTGAATTTGCTCAAACAGTAATTTAACCTGATTATTACTAGCTCCAATGTATGGGACCATGTCTATAACTTGAAGATTTCTGAAGACATAATGACTATTAGTATATGAGTTAAATGTATCATTCATTAGAAGCTGAAAAGCTATTGCAACAGCTCATAATTCAACTATCTGAGCTGAAGCTGGATCTGTTGCACTACATATTCTTTCCCATCAATAACATAAGCTGCTTTACTATTAGAAGAACCATCAGTAAATACTAACATAGCACATTTAACAGGATTACTCCTTACAATTTTAGGGAATACAAAAGGATGCATTAATGCAAATTGCAAGAGAATATGAGCTGGAAACTGGTTATCAATTTTTCCCAAAAACTGAGTAAAAGCAATTGTTCATGAATCACTGTTTTGAAATAATCAATCAACTTACTGTTTGGTATAGAGAACATGTATTACATTTGGTTCCTTGACAAAATATCTCCTAGAGTCCATATGGCATTTTTGTACCACATAAGCTACTGCTTCAAAATAAGGATTTATCACTTTGGCTGGGGAAACAGGTAAATGCAACCATAACAATGATCCCCTTTCCATAGAAGACTATGCTGTATGAGAAGCATGATTTTGCATAGTCAATATACCATATCTGCTGATGTTGGATTGCCTTCTCCAATTGTAAGACAACTTGTCTACTCTCTTCATTTAGCTGTCTAGGTGAATTGGGATCACTATCTCCTTTTAGGATATTGCTTAAAGGTTTCAAATCACCAGTAGATGCTTTAAAAAAATGACGTAACCATTGAAATATTTCCTAATAACTTCTTAAAATCATTCAATGATCATAAGCTATCTTTTCTAATTTTAAATTTTTTGAGGCCTAATTTCTTTAGGATATAACATAAGTCCCAAATACTTTTGAAAACTTTCTACTATGACCTGGAAAGCTTTCATTAGCTGACATGGTCTCATTTGCATTTTCACTGACACCTTTCTAGGTGGAGGGCCAAACAGGGCTGCAGTTCCCTGAGGCTTCCTTACAGTAGTTTTTCTCAAATCTTATATTAACCCCCATTTTTTCAATTTCTTTTTTAACCACCAGAATTTAGGAAGAATTTTGTATTCTCTCCTCTGCTAAACTCTTTTGAACCATCCATAAAGATTTCTCTGGCTCTCAGGCCATTCTGGCTTTGACCATTTCCTACGGTTTCACTCTGCAAGACAGTCATGGGAGATGCAGATCTCAAACCCTGATCTCTCTCTCTCTCTCTCTCTCTCTCTCTCTCTCTCTCTCTCACCCTCTCTCTCTCTCTCTCTCTCTCTCTCTCTCTCTCTCTCTCAAGCAATTTAAGTAGTACCTATTGTTGGAATTCACACATTCACATATTCACAATCACACATCAGACTCTCAGGCACTCACATGTGAGGCCACACCATACATACAGAACATACATACATTTTTAAGCTCTCCTTTAGACCAAGATTAGTTTGTTGAAATAGAACATCTTTAAATGAAATCTCTTGTAATGCAGGTGTTGTAACTAAATCTTGAATTAAGAACATGCAAAATCTGAACAAATCCCAATATATGTCACTTTTTTCCACTTTTTTCTTCTTTTTTTTTATTTTTTATTTTTTTATGAGTCCTTAAAACACTTTCTCTTTTAGTTATTCCATACTCTTGACTGGGTGTTAGCCACATCAGCAGCTCCTAAAGCAGCAGGCATCTAGGTCTCATCCTGCCTTTGCTCTCTAGGCCTGTGCTGGCCAGCAGCAGCTCATCTGTGACTGCAGCTGTTTGAAAAGCAAGCAATCACCATTGTAGGAACTCTGATACTTGCTGACCTAGTTTGTAAGCTGGGCCTCACCTTTGCTTCTCCAAGCCCTGGTGCAGCTCTGAGACAGCTATGGTGCCAGTTTTGGGGAGGGCGCCTCTCCTAGGAATGTGCTCCAGGGTCCTTAGGAAAAGTCCTGCCTTTCCCTGAAGATAAGGTATTTTTCTGATCTGCACGGGCACCCAGAGGATTCTTGGATAGCCTCTTATGCTCATCTTCCTCACTTTTACTAGCTTGTTGAATGGATTTTAAAAAGCCTTAGAAAGTTTCTGTCTTTAGTGCAGTTTCCTGTTTCTCTAAAAGTTCCTTTAATTGAAATTCTAATTCAACCTTTCTGGGTGAATTCCCCAGCTCTCTTTTTTCTATTTATTTACTTATTTACCCCAATATGTCCCTGCTTGCACAAGGGACGAACCTGTCCTCTTACTTTGCTTTCAGAATCTTGGTGAGGACCTCCACTTGCAGCCCCTGAGCTGCTGTAGAAGCCTTTGAAACTGTGGAGGGTGTCAAGGTTAATAACACTGGACTCTCTTGAATATTAAGAAGGCTTTTTATTATATCCCCACTTTACTCCTGGGGGCTAGATTACACTTGCCAGCACCAGATAGAGGAGGGGGGAAGCAAAAGGGGGCGGGCGGTTAGTCATCTCAGGTTCCAAGGACTGGTTAGGGCACTTTCAGGGCTGTGGGAGCCAAAAGAGCATTAGCATTTTGCATTTGAAATCATCTCTTCTGTTATCCAGGGTTACAGTTGCTCACCCTGAGGGCAGCAGGAGGGGGAATGAGTTCTTTGCCAAGGTCTTAATTCCTACAGCAGGATACCAAGAATTTACACTGCCCCTCCTTTCTGTGAGTCAACAGGTGGTAAATAGGGTCCTTAGGAAACAAAGAGATAGCTTGCCCAGACAAGATTCATTAGCACATCCTGAGGCCCTATGGTCTACTGACCTTAACAGCAAGACCATCTGGCTTCAAAGGGCCAAGTACTCAATGGACAGAGGGTCACACCCCCTCCCTAAGCTTGTGGGTTTTGCCTTTAAAAACACCTGTGCCCAGGGGATGGGGCTTCTCTGTAGCTTTCTTGCTGAGGGAGCCTGTTTGAGCAAACATTTCCTGTTCATTAAAGTCTCCTGCGTGTTGCAGCAACTGGATTGGACATTGAGTCCTTGGGGGTACCAAACAAAACTGGGAGACTCTTCATTCTGAGGGTCTTGCATTTTAGAGGTTCCACCGTGATCTGGTCGACCCCCAGACTCAATTCCAATGCCAATTGGAGGTAAGATAGAGCTTGCAACCTATATGTTTGATGTATGTCTGATGCGTCAGATGTTATGTGTTTTTGGCTCGAGTATTTGAATCTGTGCCTGGCCTGCACAGGACTTGTATTGGGTAGAGGACCACAGGGAGGTGTCCTGATACCCTAGGTCCTGCCCTGAACAAAAGTCCAGGGTTGTTTGGAGGAGTGGAGGAGACGAAGTCTTGCTTCTCCGGGGAACCGACAGCTCTCGGACTCTGCTTCCCTCCTGCTTTGTAACTTTGGTTTGGGTGATATTTGTATACTGTGCTTATTTGTCCTGTTTGTAGGATTGTTCTGTTTGTCACGTTCTTCTGTTCCTACTGTTTGTGTCCATTTCTACTCTGCCCATGGGTCAACAACTAACTACCCCACCTAAGTTTGACTTTAGATCCATTGGAGAGCATGGCAGGTAGACCCAGGGAGACAATGAGCGAGCTGGTCCCCCGCCCCCAGGAATGTGGCAGGCAGCCAGAGCCACTGGGGCTGAACTGCAGCAGATAGGCTGAACAGCCTTGGGCTGGGGCAGCCTGGGCGGAGCCATGCAGGAATGGAAGGACAGGGTTATGGGTTATGACTCTGCCACCGCACATGTTTGGCTCTCCAACGCCAGCCTCCAGGGCTGGCCCTTCTCCTCAGATCTTTGTAATTAGAAAACTAACCACCCCTTTATCTCAGAGGATCCCCAATACCTTACAGGGTAGGTGGAGTTCCTTATGTTCTCTCACCAGGCTAATTGAGATGATTATTATCATTTTCTGCTTGAGTTTAGAAAAATTTCCCTGGGGCCGATGGGCGGCCCATGCAGCTGAAAAATGAGATTGACTTGGGATTCCTTTTTATTCGCCCCAGTTGGGACATCAACACTGCTGAAGAGAGCTTAAAAATCATGTCCAGGCTCTAGAGGCAGGTCTCTGAGTGCCAAGAGATGACCCACCAATTTGGCTAAGGTAAAGAGAGCACTCCTTTTGACCCTACCTCAGAAGCCCAGAGAGCTGAGGTGGCTCTGGTCTTCATGGGGAAATTGGGCCCCAGATATTAGGAAGAAACTCCAGAGACTGGGAGGGTTAAGAGGCAGAGAAAGTGTATTGAAGGGACATAGAGGAGAAGGAGAGAAAAGACAGAGAAAAGACAATAGAGAGACAGAGAGCAGAGTAAAGAGAAAGAAAACGAGAAAAAGCATAAGAGAAGACAGGAAAACAATTTGACTATAATATCTTGGCCACAGTGGTTAAAGGAAAAAATAGAGAGAGAAAGAGAAAAAGAAGTTAAAAAATTTAGAATAAGCCCTTGACAGCTAGGGAGCCTGGGCAACAGGACCCCACTCAACAAGGACCAGTGTGCATAGTGTGAAGAAAAAGGACAATTGTCAAAGGACTGTCCCAAGAAGACAAACAAGGTGTCAAAGGTCCTAGCCCTAAGAAAAGATAAAATTAAAGGGAGACAGGAGTTTGGACCCTTGCCCCAAGCCCAAGGTGATTCATGGACTATCCAAAGAACAGTGGACCTTGTCATGGGCCGGGTATCCACTAGTTCTAGGTTACATCCCACCAGTCAACTGCTTTTTGCCTTTGAATGGAAGGACCCTGACATATGCAGAACTGGTCTGCTCACCTGAACCTGACTGCCCCAAGTGTTTAAAATTCCCCAACGATGGCCAGTCAAGTAAGAGAATTTCTGGGGACATCTGGGTTTTGCAGGCTATGGATCCCAGGTTTCGAGACCTTAGCAGCTCCCTGCTGACTAAGAAAAAATTCTCCTGAACCCCAGAGCATCAGGAGGCATTTGATGCCATTAAAAAGGTCGATCTGAGAACACCTGCTCTAAACCTCCCTGATGTAAACAACCTTTTACCCTTCATGTGGACGAGCATAAGGGAGCCTGGGGGAGTTTTGTTCAAATCCCTAGGGCCATGGAACTGACCAGTTGCTTATCTGTCATAGAAGCCTGATCCTGTAGCCAGGGGATGGCCTGGATGTCTAAAAGCTATTGAGCTGCCAAGTTGACTTTGGGGCATAAAGCAACTATAATGGCCCACCATGCATTGGAGAGCATTGTCTGGCAGCCCCCAACTGATGATGACCAACACATGCATGACTCACCACCAAAGCCTGCTTCTCACTGAGAGACTGAGAGGATTGTGTTGGCTCCACCAGCCAACCTCATCCCACCACTCTTCTGCCTGAGGAGACTGATGAACCAGTGACTCATGACTGCCATAAACTGTTGGTTTAAGAGACTGGGGTTTGCAAAGATCTTAATGACATCCCACTGGCTGGGGAGCTGTTGACCTATTCACTGCTGGGGGCAGTTAAGGTAAAGAAAGAAAGGTAAAGAAAGGGCTGGGGCAGCAGTACTTCTAGCCTAGCTAAAGAGAAGTCCATAAATATTTAACAGGCAGTAGGTATGCTTTTTCAGCTGTTAATGTGTATGGGGCTGTCTCAACTGTGGTGGTTAAAAAAATTACTGAAGAAAATTTTCCAAAGATTTAAAATACTTAAGGTAGTAAAATCAGACAATGGTCCAGTTTTTGTTGACCAGGTAAGTCAATCACTGGCCAAGATATTGGGGATTGATTAAAATTAAATTGTACATGCAGATCCCAATGCTCAGGTAGAAAGAATAATTTAAACCATTAAGGAGATCGTCACTAAATTGACCGCAGAGACTGGCATTGATGATTGGATAGCTCTCCTACCCTTTGTGATTTTCAGCGTTAAAAACACCCCTGGACTGTTTGGGCTGAACCCCTATAAATGGCTCTATGGGGGGCTCCACTAGTGGAAAGTGCCTCTGTACATAGTGCTGATGTGCTGTTCTCCCAGCCTCTGATTGCTTGGCTTAAGGTGCTCAAATGAGTGAGATAGAGAGCATGGAAGCACCTCCAGGAGGCCTACTCGGCGGGAGACTTGGAAGTGCCACATCACTTCCAAGTTGGAGATCCAGATTACCTGAGATGTCACCACACAGGAAACCTTGAGACTCCTGGTGAAAAGGCCCAATTTGCTACCGGTCCAGAATATGTCCTCCTCCTTTAGACCCACCCCCATGCCACTCAAGGTCATAGGACACAGGGATAGCCTCTTACAACTGCTCATTTTTATTTCTCTCTTGTTGCTTACTGTTGTAAAAAATGTTACTTTCCTTAAAAAATAAATGAGTGCTGTCCAGATTATGGTACTTATATAGCAGTACAGGAGCCTCTGGAGCCAAGAGGAGACTGCCTTTTAATTTCTATCATTCTAAGATTAGAACTATTGACAAAAGAAAAAGGGGGAATGAAATACAAAAAAGTAAACCTCCCCATTTGAAATAAAGGACAGTCTGATCTGGAATTTGCTAACTTCCCCTCAAAAGGTCCTGAGATGGCAGGATGACAAGAATTCATACTGCCCCTCCATTCCATGAGTCAACAGGTGGTAAATAGGGTCCTTAGGAAACAAAGAGAAAACTTGCCCATGCAAGATTAATTAGCACAGTGTCCTGACCCCATCAAGAGCACCTTTGAACTCTGATACACCCCTACCCATCCCTATCGCAAGCCTGCCCCCCTACCCTGGGCCTACACTGCCCACTGTCCCGCCACTCTGGTTGAGCCCTGGGGCAGAGGTTGAAGCCAACAGTCCTCCCTACTTTGGGGACTTCTCGGAGAAACTCTGAACAAAGGAGACCTGCCTATCCACGCGGGACCACCAGTAATTTCCACCTGCTTGGTCTCTGACCCCACCTCCAGTCCTCTGCTGGAGTCCTGGGCACCTCCCAGAGATCTGCCTATCTCTGCAGGTCCAATCTGAGTTCCTGCCAGCAAGGTACTTGACCCCCAAAACATACTAAAGAAAGAGGCCTCAGCTAGAGAGTGCCAGTTTCACTGAGATCCGACCATCATGCAGAAACTTCCCAAGTATCAGCCCAGCCATTGTCCTCTTCTGCCAGCCTATCTCTGCGGGACCACTCTGAGGTTCTACAGGCATCTTCTACTGGATCCTCATCCCTGACACCATCCCTGGGTCCCTGTCTGCGGAGATACCTCCTATAAAGCTTGGACCACCCAGAGCTACAGATATTGAACCTCTGACCCACATAAGACCACCGGGGAAGTACCATAGAGAGAGGGGGAGACCCCACCAACACCTACAGGAAGAAGCTTTGGGAAGATAGCAATACAAGAAAACACCTAACAACAGAAAGACAAGCATGACACCACCAGAATCTAGGGAAATTACACCAACTAGAAAGGAACACAACAACAAAGCAGAGGAAGCAGAAGGGAACGACTTAAAAATTACTGCCATAAAAATGATAGAGGCCCTCAAAGAAGATGTGAGAAAATCCCTTAAAGAAATGGAGGAAAAAACAAACAAAAAAGTGGAAGAAATGAACAAATTCCTTAAGGAAAGTAAAGAAAGTACAGAAAGCCAAGAAAAAAAACAAAAAACAAAATAAAAAAAAAAACAAAACAATTAAGCAGGTGAAGGAAACGGTTCAAGACTTGAAAACTGAAATAGAGAAAATAAAGGCAACACAAACCCAAGGACTGCTGGAAATAGAAAAACTAGGCAAAAAATGGGGAACTATAGACGCAAGCATAACCAACAGAATTCAAGAGATGGAAGAGAGAATCTCAGGCACAGAAGATAACTAGAAGAAATAGATTCATCGACCAAAGAAAATCATATATCCAACAAATCCTTAACACAAAACATCCAGGAAATGTGGGACACCGTGAAATGGCCAAACCTAAGAATAATAGGCATAGAGGAAGGTGAAGAACCACAGCGCAAAGGTGCCAAAAACATATTCAACAAAATCATCGAGGAAAACCTTCCCAATCAGAAGAAGGACATGCCCATGAAAGTACAAGAAACATACCAAACCCCAAATAGTTTGGACCAAAGAAAAAAGACCCCTTGACATATAATAATCAAAACACCTAGCATACAGAATAAAGAAAGAATATTAAGAGCAGTGAAGGAAAAAGGACAGGTAACATATAAAGGCAGACCTATCAAAATTACACCTGACTTCTCCATGGAAACCCTAAAGGCCAGAAGGTCCTGGATAGATGTTCTACAAGTATTAAGAGAACATGGATGCCAGCCTAGACTATATCCAGCAAACTCTCAATCACTATAGATGGAGAAAACAAGATATTTAATGAAACAAGCAGATTTTCCCAATACATATCTACAAATCCAGCCCTACAGAAAGTATTGGAAGGAAAACTCAAACCAACCCAAGGAAGTTAACTAAGCCCACAAAAATGTAGGCAACACATAATCTAACTACACCAGAAACCAGGGGTAAAGCAGAAAAAATATACTCACAATACCACTGCTAACAACAAACTAGCATCAACAATCAATGGTTCTTACTCACCCTCAAAATTAATGGTCTTAACTCACATATAAAAAGATACAGGCTAACAGAATGGATACGAAGACAGAATCCATCCTTCTGCGGCATACAAGAAACACATTTAACTTCAAAGATAGACATTACCTCAGGGTAAAGTGTTGGGAAAAGATTTTCAAATCAAATGGAACCAAGAAGCAAGCAGGCATGGCTGTGTTAATATCTAACAAGTTAGACTTCAAACAAAAATTAATCAAAAGAGATCAAGACGGTCATTTCATATTCATCACAGGTGAAAGCTATCAACACAGTCTCAGTTCTGAACATCTATGCCCCTATTGCAAAGGCACCCACATTTATAAAAGAAATGCTACTAAAACTCAAAGCTCATATAAAACCTCACACACTTATAGTGGGAGACTTCAATACACCACTGTCAAAACTAGGCAGGACCACAAATCAGAAACTCAACAAAGAAACAAAAGAACTAACAGAAGTTATGTCTCAACTGGGGTTAACAGACATCTATAGAACATTCCATCCAAACACAAAAGAATATACCTTCTTGTCTGCTCAAGATGGAACATTCTCTAAAATCGACCACATACTAGGTGGCATAACAAGCCTCAACAGATACAAGAGAATAGGAATAGTCCCCTGTAAGTTATCAGATCACCAAGCTTTAAAATTGGAATTCAACAACAACACAAATAGCAGAAAACCTGCAAACTCATTGAAACTGAACAATGTGCAATTGCACCACACCTGAGTCAAAGAAGAAATAAAGAAAGAAATTAAGGACTTTCTAATATTCAATGAGAAAGAGGACACAACATACCCAAACTTATGGGACACCTTGAAAGCAGTGCTACGAGGGAAGTTCATTGCACTAAGTGCCCATATGAAGAAAACAGAGGACAGTCACACAAGAAAATTAACAGCCCAAATGAAAACCTTAGAACAGAGAGAAGCGAACTCACCTCATAGGAGTAGACACCAGTAAATAATCAACTTGAGGGCTGAAATCAACAAAATAGAAAGCAGGAAAACAATACAAAAAATCAATGCAGTGAAGAGTTGGTTTTTTGAGAAAATCAACAGGATAGACAAAACTTTATCCAAATTAACAAAAAAAGAAGAGAGAGAACATGCAAATTAACAAAATCAGAATGAAAAGGGAACATAACAATGGACACAAATGAAATCCAGACAATTTTCAGGTCATACTTTGAAAATCTGTACTCCAAAAAAAATTGAAAATTCAAAGGAAATGGACAAATTTCTGGATAACTATTACTTATCAAAATTAAATTAATAACAGACAACTTAAATAGACCTATATCCCTCAATGAAACCCTTCCAACCAAGAAAAGTCCAGGGCCAGATGGATTCAGTGCAGAATTCTACCAGGCATTCAAGGAAGACATACTAACCACTACTCCCCAAACAGTTCCACAAAATAGAAACAGAAGGTTCATTGCCAAATGCTTTTTATGAGGCCACAATAACTTTGTTACCCAAGCCTCACAAAGACCCAACTAAGAAAGAAAACTACAGACCAATATTCCCGATAAACATTGATGCAAAAATATTCAATAAAATACTGGCAAACCTAATTCAAGTATACACCAAAGAAATGACCCACCATTACCAAGTAGTCTTCATCCCTGGATTGCAGGGATGGTTTAACCTATGAAAATCTATTAACGTGATCCACAATATAAACAAATTGAAAAAGAAAAACCATATGATTATCTCCCTAGATGCTGAAAAAGGTTTCGACAAAATTCAACACCCCTTCATGATAAAGGTCTTGGAGAGATCAGGGATAAGAGGAGCATACCTAAACATAATAAGAGTAATATACAGCAAACCAACTGCCAACATCAAACTGAATAGAGAGAATCTTAAGGCAATTCCTCTAAAATCAGGACCAATATAAGGCTGTCCTCTCTCTCCATATCTCTTCAATATTGTTCTGGAAGTTCTAGCTAAAGCTATAAGACAACAAAAGGAGATCAGGGGGACCAAAGTGGAAAGGAAGAAGTCAAACTGTCTCTATTTGCAGATGACATGATAGGTTACAAGAGCAACAACTATAAATTCTATCATGGAACTCCTACTGCTGATAAACACCTTTAGCAAACTAGCAGGATACAAGATAAACTCAAAAAAATCAGTAGCCCTAGTTTTTTTCAGACGACAAAGAAACAAAAAAAAAAAAAAAAAAAAAAAAAAAAATCAGAAAAACATCACCCTTTACAATAACCACAAGCAACATAAAGTATCTCGTTGTATCACTTACCAAACAAGTAAAAGACCTATATAATAAGAACTATGTGGCTCTAAAGAATGAAATTAAAGAAGATACCAGAAAATGGAAAGATATCCCATGCTCTTGGATAGGTAGGATAAACATGGGAAAAATGGCAATCTTGCCAAAAGCAATCTACAGATTCAATGAAATGCCCATTAAAATCCCACCACAATTCTTCACTGACCTTGAAAGGATAATAATCAACTTTATATGGAAAAACAAAAGACCCAGGGTAGACAAAACAACCCTATAAAATAAAAGAATTTCAGGGGACATCACCATTCCTGATGAGGGTGTGAAGAAGACTGCAGAGAGATCCATGTCAGTCGCCATGCACAAAACTCAAGTCCAAATGGATCAAAGTCCTCAACATCAATCCAGCTACATTGATCTTCTTAGAAGAGAAAGTAGGAGGTACCCTTGAATAAATTGGTATAGGGGACCGCTTCCTGAACATAACTCCAGGGGCACAGACACTGAGAGCAACAATTAATAAATGGGACCTCTTCAAACTTAGAGGCTTCTGTAAGGCAAAGGACACAGTGGACAAGAACAAACGGCAGCCCACAGACTGGGAAAATATTTTCACCAATCCTATATCCGACAAAGGGCTGATCTCAAAATGTACAAAGAACTTAAGAAACTAGCCAACAAAACACCCAATAACCCTATTAAAAAATAGGGAACAGAACTGAACAAAGAATTCTCAATAGAGGAAATCAAAAAGGCTGAAAGACACTTAAGTGGTCCACATCCTTAGCTATCAGGGAAATGCAAATCAAAACAACTTTGAGATAACATCTTACTCCTGCCAGAATGGCTAAAATTAGAAACACCAATGACAACTCATGCTGAAGAGGATGTGGAGAAAGGGGAACACTCCTCCACTGCTTGTGGGAGTGCAAACTCAGACAGCCATTTTGGAGAACAGTATGGCAGTTCCTCAGGAAAATGGGAATTTTTTTTTAACACAGGACCCAGCAATCCCCAAATGATCCACATCCATTCAACAAAGGCATCTGTTCAACTATGTTCATAGCAGCACTATTTGTAATAGCAAGAACCTGGAAGAAACCTAGATTCCCCTCAACTGAAGAATGGATAATGAAGATGTGGCACATCTACACAATGGAATACTACTCTGCAGAAAAAAAAAATAATGGTATCTTGAAATTCGCAGGTAAGTGGATGGCACTTGAAGTAACCATCCTGAATGAGGTAACCCAGTCACAAAAAGAGGAACATAGTATGTACTCACTCATATATGTATTTTAAACCTAGATCAAAGATCACCAGCCTATAATTCACACCACCAGAGGAACTAGGATACAAGGTGTATTCTAAGAGATTCATATAAATCCCTCACAGAACTGGGAAGGGATGAGTCCCCCAGAGGGCAGGGGAAGTAAGGGGGGCAGCGAATGGAGAGAGTACTAGGAGAAAACGAGGGTGAAGTAATGAACACATGTACAACTAGGAAGATTGAGCCTGGTTAGGAATAGAAGACAGGAGAGGGGAGAGAGAGAGAGAGAGAGAGAGAGAGAGAGAGAGAGAGAGAGAGAGAGAGAGAACATAAAAGAGGTATTCATTATTGGTTTGAAGAGAAAACTGAACCTAAATAAAGGTCTAGAGAACTACAAGACTGCTGTCACCTAACAATTTGAACATCTGTGGAAAGGCTCCCATAAATGACCTTCCTGGATAGTGAGATCAACAACTAATTTATCCATGGAGCCCATTATCTAATACCTGTTGGAAACAGGAGCAAACAACAATAAACAGTGAGTCAAACTAGAACCCAGATGCAGATGGAGAGGACAAAACCAGGCTGCAGAAACAAATAGAGACAGATAACATGAACAAGGAGGAGCTAAGGGGCCACCAGGCTGATAGCTGGGAAGCCAGCATGGGACTGACTCAAGGCCCCCTGAATATGGGTCTCAGCCAGAAGGACTGAGCATTCTAAGGAACCTCACCCAGTAGAGCCAGGATGTATTCCTGGTACACAAAAGGACCTTGCAAACACATCCCCCATGGAGGGATAGCTGCCTTAACATAGAGATAGGAGAGAAGCCCTAGTCCCTACTTCACATGACCTGTCAGATCTACATGACCCCAACTGGATGGCATTCCCCTACATATGGAATTGGAGTGGGGGGATGGGAGGGGAGGGTGTTTAGGATGCATGTGAGCGACAGAGAGGGTAAAAGGGAGGAATGTTGGGAGGGAGGGACAGAGAGGGAACTGCGATTGACATGTAAAATAATAAATTAAATATAAAAAATGCTTTGACTCCAAAATTTAAGTTCAAGGACAAGTTACTGGGGAAAACGATTTCTATTTTTGTTTCCACAGAAAATGAAAAGCTGTGGATTCCTTACTAACTAATGTGGTTTGATCAAGCCAGACCGCCTGAAACAGAGTACCAGTTGATCCTACATTCAAAACAGCTGGTAAGGAAGCCTTACACACTACAGCCAGGATTTCTTCTTCTTCTTAGAATCCCCAATGACAGTGCCCCTTACCAGCGGGAAGTAGTTTGGAAAGAATGATGCCCAAATTCCCAAATATTTTCTATAAATGTTTTTTTTTTTCATTTAAATGGACTTGGTTATAAAAAAAATATAAAAAAAACCACTGAATATCAAGAAAAAATAGCAGTAATAATGACATTTGGAAAGTGTTAGCCTTCCCCAAAAAAATATAAATTCTGAAAATAAATTCTGAAAAATAAATATAAATTCTGAAAAAAAAAAGATTAATTAGCACACCCTGAGGCCCTAAGATCTGTTGACCCTAACACCAAGAGCATGCGGCCTAAAAGGGTCACCAACTCAATGGACAGAGGGTCATACTCCCACCCTAAGCTTGTGGGTTTTGCCTTTAAAAACACATGTGCCTGGGGAATGGGTCTTCTTTCTAGCCTGCATGCTGAGGGAGCCCTTTTGCGCAAACATTTCCTGTTCATTAAAGTCTCTTGCATGTTGCAGCTACTATACTGGACATTGAGTTCTTGGCGGTACTGACCGAAAATGGGAGACTCCTTTTTCTAAGGGTCTTACAAAAGTATGGTCAGAAGCTGGTCAGAATCTCAGCACATGTTACTGAGTCAGAAGTGTACATCTTGCTGGGTCGTTTCTGCAACCTCTCATGGCTAGGTGAGGGTCTGGTCACTTCACCAATCATTGGGCCAAGCTCCTGGAGTGCAATTGAAGTCAGGGTGGAGTAAAAACATGAACAAAGTAATGAAAACCATAAGAAGAAACTCATATAAGGAGCTGACACAAGCTAGTGAGAAATCACACCCTCTCCTGTGATATGTGGAGAACCTGCTTAAGACTCTCTTAAAAAGGGTGACAATGGTGTGTCCATATATGTCCATATATGAGGTCACTGGCAGGGGCTCCACGACTTAACTATAGTGCACAAACTGACTTAGAGGAACCATTTCTATATGGAGAGATCAGTTGCTCATCCTAGACACAGGTATGTGGGTGGAAGGGTGGTAGCTTTGTTCTGCTTCTGTGAGCTGACTTAGAGATGTATTAGGGGAGGCCTTACCTTCTTTGCAGAGTAGATAGGAGGGGGAAGGAATGAGAGTGAACAGTATTGTAAGGTAAAAAATAAATTAATAAAATGATATGATAGTTTACATAAGCAACTCAAAAATCACCTCCAAGGAAGTACTACAACTGATAAACACTTTCGACAAACAAGCAGGATATAAGTTAAATTAAAAAAAAAAATCAGTAGACCTATGATATGCAGACAACAAATGGGCTGGGAAAGAAATAAGAGAATCATTACCCTTTATAATGGCCACAAACAACATGCATTATCTTGAGGTAATGCTTACCAAACAAGTGAAAGACATATATAGCAAGAACATTGTGTCTTTAAAGAAAAAATTAAAGAAGATAACAGAAAATGGAAAGCTTTCCCATGTTCTTGGACAGGTAGGATTAACATATTAAAAATGGCAATCTTGCCAAAAGCAATCTACAGATTCAATGCAATCCCCATCAAAAATCTCAACAAAATTCTTCACTGACCTTGAAAGTATAATACTCAACTTTATATGGAAAAACAAAAGACCCAGGAGAGACAAAACAATACCTGTACAATACAGGAACTTCAGGAGCCATCACTATCAAAAGCTTTAAGCTATACTACAGACTACAGAGCTACAGTCCTGAAAACTGCCTGGTATTGGCACAAAAATAGATAAGTAGACCAATAGAATCAAATCAAAAATCCTGATCTTGACCCACACACATATAAGCACTTGATTTTTAACAAAACAGGTAAAAGTATACAATGGGAGAAATGTCTGTTCAAATATTTGGCTCAGTATTAAACACCATGAAAAAAAATTATAGTTAGGTTATATCTACTACCTCATCAACTGAATATTAATATTAAATCCTGCAGGGACTTAGTGATCATTAACATAGCAATGCATAAATTAACAAAATTTATCATTAATTTTTGGAGAAGCAAAGAATTTGTTTTCTTAACTTCTCTAATTCCTGCTGACAGGCATATTTTTTTAAATCCTGGCTCAGAGACCAAAAGAGCTCTTCAGGACTTTTCAGTGGTAGGCCCCAAGTGAGGTAGGTCTCATTGTTGCTGAAAACAGAGTTCTTCGGCATATAATCATATATGGCAAATTTTAAGAAATGGTACCATTTTTTAAATTAGTTCTTATTTAACTGAAAACCTATCTTATTTTACATACTAATCCCAGTTCCTTCTCCCTCCCTTCCTCCCATCCCCCCTCCTCAACCACATTAGTACCATAGTAAGGAGATTCTAGACTGGTTTTGTGCACTAAATTAAATTTATTGAGCTGTATTAACACATGTGGTGTTTTATTTACTCTAACGACTTAGTAAGGGATTTGTCACACACACATACACACACACTCACACACTGTATAGGTGTGTGTTGTAGACAGTGTAATTACAATAGGGCAGGAAATTAGGAGGTGGCTGCTGAAGTTCCCCATCTTCTGTTTTCTGTCTCATAACAAGAGAACCATGCAAAAATATAAAGACGTAACTCTTCCACCACAAGAGCAGTTCCAATTTTTAATTTCTTTCAGGCTGAATGTTGAAGTAAGCAACAACATACCCTTGGAAACATACATTAAAATGAGGCATGGCTTAAAAATGGTGGCAGACATCCAAAAGAAAGGACTTAAAGAGGAAGCATTTGTGGTGTACCACAAATTTTTAACATGAGAATCTGCACTTTCCATCTCCTTTCCTGTGACTGTTCCTTCACTAATCTTGTCTTCCTCTTCATGCTTCTCACCTCTGCTGAGCTTATGAAACTTGACAAAGACAACTTTAATCAGATTTCTGGCAGCTCACACACACATAAGCTGATAAATGAATGAGAACCTTTCTTTCTCCAGGCACTGGAAGGAAAGGGATGTGGGATCCCAGGGTGGAAATCTTCTCATTCCAAGAACTTCTGAATCCATGCCTAGAATTTTTATAGAAATAATTATGGAAATTTTATAGAAATGTCATATTTAGACATTTAGAACTTTTATGCATACCTTAGTCACTCTGCTTTATTCATTTAGACACTTCGTGGAGAAACTCAGATAAGGCCCAGAATACTGCAACAAGCTTTCTAAGGGAACAGGATCCAAAATCAACAAGGTAGATCTTCTTTGTCTTTGTGATAGACCTAAATCTCCAGAGTCAGAGGGAGCTACACAAAGAAATGTCACAGAACTTGAACCTTGTTGGGAGGGGAGGTGATGCAAGCTTAGCATCACAGTACAGAAGAAAGGATTGGCAGTGAATAGAGCTCAAGTCATACATAAGAAACTGACATCTCACAGAACCAGGATGTATCCCTACTGCAGGAAAGTACTTTGAGAGCACATTCCCCATGGTGGGGATAATCCTTTAGCACAGATCCATGGGGGAGGGCCTAGGCCCTACCTCACTCAAATGACTTGACAGAACTTGATGAACCCTCATGGAAGGCCTCACCCTGTCTGGGGATTGAAATGGTTGAAATGAGGGAGTCTCTGGGAGGAATGGAGGATCAGAGCGAAAGGGAAATAGGACTGATGTGTAAAAGAAGAAAAAATATATTAAATTAAAAAAAGATTCTAATGTCTCTCCCAACTTGTTTTCTTTCCCCCTTTGTTGACATTAGGACTATTCTCATTCTCCATTTTGTTTTTGTGTTGCAGACAATAAATAGACAATAAATATAGCAAACTGCTGAAACAGTATAGCAAGGATTATGCAAAATACCTGCCAGATAAGGTCATCAACAAGTGAGCATGAAGACAGAATGTTTTTGTATCACTTAGTCAACCTGTGACCTGGGACTGTGTTTTCCTGTTCCAGTGGAGGTTTTGATTGAAGAGATACACTCTAGCTCTACACATACTTGCAAAAACATGGGCTTGTACCTACACAAGTCAACACACAGACACACACACACAAGCACATGGATGTGCACAATCATACAAACACCCAAGGTGCATTAGGGTACTCAGAACATTGAGACAGAATTGTCACTTAAAACAGCTATGCAGTAACTGAGTAAGGGAGTCATGGTTGTTTTTCATAGTACCAGGGTTATGAAGGGGAATAGACTCCATGATGAGATGTCAGACTTGGACACAACTGCAGGTTGTTCATCTCTTTTCTGGCAAGTCTATTCTTCTCAGTTTTGAAGTATTACACTCATCCCATTTCTCTTTCTATAGGAAGAGAGAGAGAGAGAGAGGAAGAAGAGGCAGAAAACAAGATGAAGGCGTAAGGAATACCATCAAAACTCCTCAGACTTTGTCAAATGGAGTGCTCTTCTGGATAGGACGGTGGATGGAGTTGATGAAGACACAAGTGGGGAGGTGGTCCCCAATCTCTAATTGGCATTTAAAAGTGCTGAAGTATCTTCAGAAGAAAGCTTTGTTATTAAAACAGCAGTGGTGTGTGGTCCACAAGAAGCCTTCAAAGACATCAAAACGAACACATCATCAGACAAACATGATAGAAAGGTTAAGACGGTAGAAAGCCCAGGTAAGTCACCACAGGTTTAAAGACTTATTTTTAAATGGACCCTATTGCATCTGGGTCAGCTACACACATTTGTGAGTACAAGTCACAAGTCAAGTAAGGTGGTCTGTTGAACAGGTATCTGAAGTCTGGAGCACTGAGAAGCACAGAGAAAGCTTCATCCCCTTTTCCATGTCCCCTTTCTTTGTCTTGCCTGGATCCACTTTGCTGTAGTGACAGAACCTTGTGTGACTGGTGTTTCTCTTTCCTTCCTGCCACCTTGACTTCCTGTAAAAGAGGCCTTTAACTTAGTTTAAGCCACATCAGTTTCTTCAAAACTTGTTACATACGGATCCTCATCTTTTCAGAGCTCTGTAGAGATTAGAGGAAGCACATTGGGAAAATAATTAATCATATCCCATAGTAAGGAATGTGCTGTGCAGTGTTACTTTCTAAAAGTAAAACTCTCAGTTAATATAATGACATAACGGAGAGATGTGAAGGAGAGAGACATTTGGTTGTATGAGATTATGTTTTCAGCATTAGTTAGACCTTGGTAGGAAATTCTCAAGTAGATCACGGAGATAATGACACTGACTGAAGTACTAGCAGTGACAGTGTCAGAACCTGGGACGGGATCTCCAGAAAGCACCCAACACCTGGGTATGGTTGGCCATGGCTACATTCAAAGTTCTCTTCAGGTGACATGGGACAGGGAGACAGGAGAAGACATGGAGCACAGGGAAATTCTACTGGACTAAAAGGGCCAGGGAAGGCCAGTACTCCAGGCAGTCTGCTCACATCTGCAGATGTGCTGAAGCATCTGTTCATCTTTGCCCACACAAATATGCACATTCTGAAAAATGCACACAGATCATAGACATGTGTAAACACACGGGTCATATATGAAGGGTTTCAAAAGGGAACTCCAATAATATTGCGTGGAAAAGTTCTCATATATGTCATCTCATTAGTTTATTTACTTTTATTGTTTATTTGTATCATCATATGGCTTTACAGCCTGAATAGGCCTCACTTGAGATCCTGGCACCTCACCAAAGAAATGCTGAAAATCCAAATGTGCATACCCTAGGCTGGATTTTCACAAATTTCTAAAGTATTGGTTGGATCTTGCCTTATCTGGCATGAGTCAAAATCTCTTCTTGAGTGAGAACCTCAAGCCAAATTGCAATTATCTTCTTAATTAGGCAGAGGTGAAAGTCAGCCTTTCCTAGCTGTGCATTCAGCAATCCACACATTTCCATATGGAGTTGAGTCAGTCTTAGCCAACCTTGGGCCTGTGCACTCAGCAATCTACACATCTGCATAACATAAAGTCGATGCATGAGTAAGCTTTTCTGTCCCTATTGGACTGTAGAAACAACCAGGAAAGAGTGAGTGGCCCCAGCTACATTGAGAAAACTGTACCAGGGACTTTGTTGAGCTTAGTGCACCATCTTCACTCACAATTGGAGTGTAGTATGCAACATTTTTAGTTTGTTTGTTCACATGAATGGCCATGTGAATTCCAGAACTCTAGAATCTCAAGGGTCTCCACCATCCCTACAAAATATCTTATTTGGGACTGTCTGTGGTACTATGACCTTGAGAAAGACTGTGTATGTTTCTATGTAATTGCAACCTCTCAAAATATGACAGGGTTTCTGTAGCCTCATAGATCTTGCAGGAAGCAAATGTTCATTACAACTGAACTTGCCCTCCAAAAGCTTTTTTCAAGGTAGAGGCTCTGGAATACTAGTAGTTAGGCTCCCTACATATATCTGTTAAACCAAATTGGGACATAGCTTCTAATAGTTCTTTTTCTGGCCTCTGCAGGAAATGCACTCATATATGTAATCCCACATACAGACACACACACACACATACTTGTAATTTTTAAAAATACTGTAAAAATGGTCTATATATACAACTTCCCACATATATGGCATGAAAGAAAAAGGAGTCTATTTAGGGGAACAAGAGGGAACTAGATGGAAAGAAACACAGGAGAGTCACGGTGGGTGAATACGGTAGAAAAGCAAGTCACACACACACACACACACACACACACACACACACACACACAATTTTATACAAAAACTCATTTTGTATGCTAAGTTTAACAATTTTTAAAAGGTGTTCCATATAAATAAAAGGCAGGTTGGGTAAACATTGGAGACAGAGGAAAACCAAGTAAAACTGCATATGTAAAATGTCTTAACTAAATTTAAGAACCAACAGATAGGGGCTGGTGAGATGGCATAGGTTGTGAATACATTTGACAAGGAGTCTGATGACCTGAGTTTGGTCCCCAAAACTCAAATGACAGAAGCAGAACTATCAAAGTTGTCTTCTCAGCTCCATTTGTGCACCATGTTATGCAAATGTGTGTACACACACAAATAATAACATAAAAAACTCAAAAGAAGTTAATAGGTGAATTTGTTATTGATTAGAAGTATCTGAACGGAAGCCAGGAGGTATGCCCTTTTAGTCCCAGAAATAGATAGGCAGAGGCAGATAGATCTCTGTGAATTTCACGCTAATCTGGTCTACAAAGAGAGTCTAGGCAGGATCCAAAACCACAAAATAAAAGTAGCTGAACAGGGAATAAGGATAGTTGAAAACAAAATTGAACCTAAAGCATAAACAACAAAAAGGATATAAAGATATACATGAGACATGGTATGATGTCATAACACATGGGGATTAAGATACGGCTCAGTGGTTACAAGCACCCAGAAGACCTGGGTTCAGTTCAGGAATCATCCATACCACTGTCGAGTACCAGAATATCTAAACACCCTCTGCCTGCTCCAAGGGAAATATACACACATAGTACACAGAAGTGCATGCAAGTACTCTCACATTCATCTAAGGCAGAATCTAATTGTTCTTGTTCTCATATACTTTAAACTTAAATCAAAGATATATATATATATATATATATATATATATATATATCTGTAGTTCTAGAGAAAGGCAGAGTAGAAAGAACAGCACAGAGACATTTTTTTTAAAACAACAAACAAAAAACTGAGGCATGAGAAACTTTTCATAGCACCAGACCTACCATTATCATGAATTGCATCCATGACATCTTATACCAGGATAAATAATCATATGACTCTTAAGACCATGCTGTTAATGAAAGATGGCTTTACCATTTTCACTTGTGCTTGTTAAAGAACAAAACAGACCCAGCCACGACAAAAAAAAAGGAGAATCTTGTTTCACACCAGAAAACAGTTGATTCAAATACATACATGAAAGGTATGTAGGTGTAGGAGTTGGGGAAGGGGCACAGTACCCATGCATGTTGAGACCAGAGGCCAATGCTAGGTGTCTTTTTAGGTGCCCTGCGCTTATAACAAAGAAAGAAAGAAAGAAAGAAAGAAAGAAAGAAAGAGAAGGAAGGAAGGAAGGAAGGAAGGAAGGAAGGAAGGAAGGAAGGATGGATGGAAGGAAGGAAGGAAGGAAGGAAGGAAAGAAAGAAGGAAGGAAAGAAGAAAGGAAAGAAAAGAAAGATGTATATGGGTGCTTTTGTCTGCATATGTATGTGTATCACATAAGTGCAGTGCCCTTAGGAGACAGAAGAGGGCACTAGATTCCCTGACACTTGGGTTATGTGCTGCTTGTGAACCACCAAGTAGGTTCTGGAAACTGACAAAGGTCTTCTGATTGAGTAGCAGGTGTCCTTAAAAGCATTGAGGTATCCCTCCAGCCCCTCCTCCATGTCATTTTTTGAGACAGGTTTCTCTTCAGCTACCTTACACCTTGCCATGCTGAAGGGCCAACTTGCTCTGATGCCTGGATTTTATGTGGTTTCTGAAGTCAGATTTTCAGGTTTACACAGACAGTGCCAACTTCCTGCACCCCCATGTGTTTTCTGATGCTGCCTGCCCAAATCCAGAGTTACCACTTCACTCTAGAGTTAAGTCTTCATTTTTGATACAAGGGTAAAATGACTGATGTCCTAGGTAGAAGTTTAACAATCTAGGTAGGTTTGGGCATGAAACCTTCATGCATTTGACTTCACAGATCAGAGCTAACATATCTATCCCAGTCTGCCTCCTTCTTCAAGTAGAATAATATTCCCCACACCTGCCTGTCCTATGAAAGTTGGGAATGAACAAGAGGTATCAAAACTATGACACAAACGTCACGGTAAAGAAGCTTGACCCTACTCACCAGCAATCTCTCCTGCTGCCCTCTCACTGAGATCCTTCCTATTGATATTCTGGAAGATTCTGATGGTCACATCCCAGGCTTTCTTCTCTATGAATCTTCACTAGTAAGTTGGGAAGATCTTCCGATGAGCCGTCTTCACTTTGTTCCAAGAACTCTGTTTCAGTTTATACTGCATGATTTCCTGCTCGAAGGCCTCTTGAACTCCATGAACTTTGAGAACATTCAACAAGTATAAATAAAAAAAAAAAAAAAATAGGCAGTAGTGTTACACAACTTTAACTCCACTCACCGGCAGTCTAAACTCTATATGAGTTTTAGCCCAGCAAGGTCTATAGAGTGATTCTAGGTCACAGTGGACTACACAGGGAATCTTGTTGCAAGAAATGAAAGTAAATAAATACACTAAATAAATAATAAATTAATGATTTACCATGGTCCTATACACCTTTAAACCCTGCACTCAGTAGGCAGAGGCAGGATTATCTCCCAGCTTGAGACAGTCCATGGAATACAAAATGAGACACTTTCTCCAAATAATAAATAAATAGATAGATAAATAAACAAATAGGCAGGAATGAAATAACAAAAAATAAAGTATAAATGAACAAAAAGAATCAGCTAGCAACTGGAAAACTCATCCGATGTCCTGCAGGTGTCAGAAGCAGAGGTTGTCACAACTTTCAATCCAGTCTAATGATGGTTTTGTTCCAACATAAGGGCTCTTAGAGAACAACAGCCCCCGTCTTCTTACTTCTTTTCATTTAAAGGATTTTGTATTCAGCTTTAGAGATCAGTCCCTGGGCCTTGGGCATGCTACACAACCCTTCTCACCACTACGCTAAATCTTCAACCCCTGACAGAAAAGCTAAAGGCTAATTTTAACAGGTGAAAAATTCCTCCCTAAGACTTTGGATTCCAACATATTCATCAATCAACTGGGTCAAAAAGAACTCAGCTTGATTCATCCAGAACTTATTTTACACCCACACCCATGCTCACAAATCCATATGTCCTTACACATAGCACAACACACACACACACACACACACACACACACAGGGTTTTTTAAGACAGGGTTTCAATGCATAGCCATGGTTGTCCTGGCACTAACTCTGTAGACCTGGATGGCCTGGAACTGAGGTTAGCCTGCCGCTGCCTCCCAAGTGCTGGGATTAAAGGTAAGACCCACCAATGCCCTGTGAACACACCCACCACCTTTTCATTCATTATTTTATGTGGTATAGGGTGCTGGGTTCAAAGGCATAGGACACAAGATCAAGTATTTCCTTTATATACATAATAATATTGACTTTGAGGCATGCCTAAGCACTTGATCTCTGATAATATGACACAGTGGGGTGTGCATCACCAGATCAGAGGCTTAATTTTCAAAGTGTTTTCTGTCTTCTCTAAAACCGCTCCAGTGTTCACTTTGCTTCTCTTTTCTGCTCACATACCAACGACTTAGGTTTGTGATACTGCATGCACCTACGGAGGTTTTTATGAGAGGAAGCGTGAAAAGCCAGGCAGTGGAAGGGAGCAGGGTCCTTGGCAGCACTTATTCAGGTAGGCAGGGGCCAGCACAAGCTAAAGGACTTGCACTCAACTCTTCTAGTTCTCCTGAGCGACACTAGTTCCCCCTGGGGATAATACACACTCATCCTGACATCTATTCTAGTCTAGAGATTGAGTCGGGTGGCTTCACACTCTGGGTCTCGATTGCTTTTATGCACTCTGAGCCAATTCCCTGGAAAGTGGTCTTGGGACTCTGTTGTGACAGGTATCCTGATTCAGCTTCCAGTTCCTGGCCCTCTATACTCATACCTTTCTCAAATCCTTGTCTGTCCTCCAGCTCACCCTTCATTGTCGGCCGGCTTTCCGAGCTATCCCAAGAAGTCTACTTGATTTAAGCCTCACTCACTCCTTCCCTTTCTTTGCTGTGTTCTGCAGCTTTAAGCCACCAGGGATCTTTCTTGTTGAAATTTCCTCTGGAAAATCCTCTGTGCCCAAGAAACAAAGTAAGCACAGCCCACACACTTGCTCCAGGGTCATCAATGGACCTGGACCAGACTGGATTTATTGCCTTGCGTGACGTCATAGAGCTGCTTCGCCCTCTGGCTAGACATGTGCCTTGGGTTTACCTCCATGGCAAAGTGGCCCCTTCAGTGGTGGGTGGGGTCTGTTTGTTGTGATCTCTTCAGTTGTTGTCTCCCCCTGGCTGCAACAGTGGGGCTGCTGGTCAGGATAAATGACTATAGGAGGCAAGCTCTCAGGAAGAGGATGCTGGGGAGAGTGGGGATTATGGAGGCAGAAATGCAGCTGAAATAGCAGAGGGAATGGCTGTAGGGAGGGTTTCAGAGTCCTTTGGAGGGGGTTGAATTTATTTGTTGTTTGGTTTTTAAAGTTTTTCCCGACAGGATTTCCACTGTTTAACAGCCCTGCCTGACTTGGAGCTCTGTAGAGCAGGTGCCCTCAAACTCAGAATCTGGCTGCCTCTGCCTCCTGTGTGCTGGGATTAAAGGCATCTCCACAACCCTCTGTTATTTATTTATTTGTTTATTTATTTATTTATTTTTATTTTAAAATAAGGGCCTCATATGGCTCTTAGGTGTCCTAAAATTCATTGGCAGTATTAGTAGTCATGTTGTGTAATGATGTCTGGGGTTTACTTCTGTTTCAGCTACTAAGTACTTTTATCAACTCATTTAATGAGTACAAAAGGAGAGTAGCTTTAGTTGGCTTTGGTCTCAGAACTCTTGCTTTTTCAAATTAGTTTTCCCCTCTGAAGACAAAGTAACCATGTACAGCTCAGAACTTGCTATGTAGAGTAGGCTGAGCTCGAAAGTGTAATATTCCTGTTCCAGCTTCTGACATATTAGAATGTAGAGTCCTCTCTTACCACATCCATGTATACATGCATGCATACATGTTCCTCAGCCTGCCCTGTGACAGGATTAGAGGAGATCACTACGGTATCCAGTTCTGGATCTTTTCAGTAGATACATGTATGTGAGAGAGGCAGGTATTTCTGTGCTCTTCCAGAAGAAAGCTGTATGTAACAGCATGAGAACAGCAGATAGTGAGTATTTCTCTTCTCATTCAAAAGGTTTAGAACCAGAAATGTGTCATCCTGTGAAGTTTCCTGGAGGGGGAGGGCATTGGCTTGTGTTTGCTAATTGTACAATCCTAATTTGAAAACTTAAAGCTGGGATTGATCTTATTTGAAGAGTTTTCAAGACCCTTTTCATTCTGTGTCATTTGAGATCTTGGAGTGTGATTCTCCTGTGCTTGCTTCATAGGATGGCTTGGAGTATTCTACAAGACAGCACTATTTAACAGACAATACCCAGCTTCATCCGGGCCCGCCAAAATACAAGGCACAAATTATGAACTTCTTGGCTGTTCTTTGCACTTGATCCAAATTCTGGCCTCAGTACAGAGTACTGGCAAGCAGAGCTGCAGGTTGTGGATCGAGGATAACATGGACAACCAGCATCTGCCAGGTCGGTTGGTTATTTATTGTGTTTAGGTCTATGCTTGTGTTATCACCAAGTCACGTATGTGGAGGTCAGAAGAGAATGTACAATAGTTCCTTCTTGTAATTAGATAAATAATCAGTAACAATAGTGCACCACCTCAACCATGGCTCTGCCTCTACCCAATTCGCTTTCAGTCAGTCCCTCCAAATGAAAAGGCCTCACTACCACCCTCCTCTCAACTCTCCCCACCACCACCTTACTCTCTCCCTCACCACATTCACCCTGCCACCCTGGGCTCCACCCTCCAGGCAGGGCTGATTTCTCACCCTCTGCAGCTTGGTGGAGATCCAGTCTTTGCAGAGGCCAGGAGCTCTGAGAATGCTTAGTTAGGTGTGGGCAGATACCTGTGGAAAAGACAGTTGGGAGGGTTGGAATTCTGGCCTCTGAGCCCGTGAAAACTGTGTTTCAGTGTGCTGTCGGCTGCCTTCTCTGATCCAGCAGGAGGAGAAAACTGCCACTTATTCCCAATTCATAGGCAGTGGATAGAGACCTGCGATAGCCATAACACTCTCCCGACATCTGGTTAAAATTAGATTTACAATCACTAGGGACCAGACGGATATTCATGTCAAGAGCATGTCTCCCCACACCAAGGCTTTGCGGTTATTCTAACAGTCTGAATTTGCCAAATCAGCTTTTACCCTCAAACACAGCACATGCCTTCTTTCTTTTAGATGGGACAGACGGCAGGTATCCATAGGTTCTGACTTCCAGGCTGTATAAGCGGTGGAATTTCCTTGTCTGGTTTTCATTCTTTTCTTTCTTCTCTTCCTCCCTCCCAGTCTCTCTCTTTCTGTCAGTTTCTATTTCTTTCCTCTCTTCGTGGATTATCCTCAAACATATTGCAGTTAAATGAACAAATGCATCCATTTACTTTAGTAAACAAACAGAAAATATTATTTGAATTAGCTCTGGTTCAAAATAGTACAAATGCTTTTCATATTTCTATATATCTGTGTCTATAGACGTGTGAGAAGTTGCCCTCACATTATTGACTTGGGGATTTTACTTTTTCTATTTTGAAGAATTTTCACATTTAGTTTCAGGTTTTGATAAATTCCATTGAACTACAAAGTACAATTAACACGAATTCATTCCAGGTGTAAGTTTACTGTTCTCCAGGGCCTTAATGTTTGCTCCAGCTCCACCAATCTCTTGTTTCTTCCTAACTACTCATGTCTGACTTCCCTGTTCTTAGAGGATTTACATTAGGAGTCTGTAAATATTAAATTATCCTCTGCTGCTTTAAGATGTTCTTTCCCTAGGCTCTCAGTACTTCTATAGCACAGAACTTTATCAAGGACCAGAGTGTCCTGTCTGAAATACAACACTCAGAAATGGTTAGCAGCTGTAGTTCCCCATCTGTGTTTAGTTTCTGACTTCTCTAACTGCTGCCAAGTCAGCAGATGCAAACACAGGTGTTCCAAAGGAATGGTACATCCTGGATCCTGAAATCCTCCAACTCCTTTTCCATGGGTCCCTAGGAAGGCTAATCTTGGTTGTCAGCTTCACACCCAAATTAAGAATCTACCATTATTTATGAGACCCTGGGAACCCCAAAACATAAAAAATAATAAACAAATGGGTCAGAAAAATGCATACATTATCATAATACTTTCAACACGGCTGAGATACAACAAAGGGACTACACTGACTACTGCAATTAAAGTACCAATGCACACTTGTCCCAATGGCAACATCACACAGGCCAGAGTACTGAGGAAAGGGGAACTCTGATTCAGTAGTTACCATCCTGAAGTTATATCCTGGGACTGGCAATGTCATATGATCTTTATTAGTAAATGATAGAGATAGACCAACTCTATGTTAGGAAATACTATACAAAAGCAGTTGAAGTTGTAATATATGGAAACATTTGCTGGGCAAAGCAGAAGAAGCATGCCTGTGAGCAACAATTCTCTGTGGTCTCTGCTTCAGCTCCTGCTTCCAGGTTCTGCCTTTTCTCCCATGTTTTATTGCCTAGACAATGGGTTATAAAACTATATGATGAAAGGCACTTGAACTTCCTCCAATTTAAATGTACTCAGTGCTTTATCATACCCACAAAGAAGTATTATAGAAACACACACACACACACACACACACTGAAAAGAAAACTCTCACGCATTCAAAGGCATCACAAGTATACTGGAATCCTCAACTAAAACTATACCACCAGAAAGGCTTACGGTAACACTGATGGCTAACCTGCGTGTATATATCCACCAGGAGTAACACCTTGGTTAACAGAAGAAGCAGAACTTTCCGTGAACACACAAACTACACAAACCATGCTCACTAAGTAATGACTTGAGAAGATGACCTGAAGATGACAGAAAATGTACATCTATGAAGCCATAGGGAGAAATAAATTGCACAAAGAGATTTTTTAAAAAGCAAATAACAAAAGGTCATTGAAAAACATTAGAAAAATCAAAAGAATTAACATTCACTGATTAATATGAACTCAATTATTAATATGAATTCAATGATTAATATGGGCTCAATACTATAAATAATCCTCAAGTCTATATGTGATGGAAAGCCATTTAGGCTTCCTGCAGGCTTTCTCTTCTGTCCCTGATACCAACAACCTATCCCACAAACTGATCACTACCTATGTAACAGAACGCACTTGGCAACCTTGACTTCTGCCCTTGCTAAAATCTCCTGTGGATCTCACAGATATGTCCCTTGAGCAATGAGTAGGCCTAAGAGAGACCCAAAACTTTCAGATAATCAGTGATCCTAGGCTCAACCCCAGCTCTGTAGCAGGAAACCTGCTACACTCTCCCAATTCTCTTTGACCCCATTCTCAAGAGATCACAAGAACCTCCTCCAACTTTCCATACTTAATATTGACTCAGTAACCCAGTCTCCAACATTGTCTGCGAATACACAAGAGAGCAGAACATAACACAGACAAGTGCCAAAAATGGAAATCTCTGAAATCCCCAGAGAGGAAACTGATCCAAGGAACAAAGCACCCACTTAACAACTACAAATGCATAAATCTGCACCTAGAACTTAAACTTACCCCAAACCTAGCTGTTTAGAAGCCAGCACAATGACATGGTGAATAACACAGAAGGAGATACGTCCCCAGGAGATCCCAAGTATTGTTCTACAGAATGTGCTGAATATTGCCAAAGGAGCTGTGCACATTCCCAAACGAGCAAAGAAAAATAACAAATAAAAACAAACAATAAAAAACCATCAAATACTAATATATGAAGATGATAAAGGTCTACATATAAATCGCTTAACTAAACTCAAAATAAACTGTGGAAGATATGCATAAATCTAAGCACAGATGAAAGACAGTGGGCAATATCAAGGGAAAATATTCAAGACCCCTGAAAATGGAAACAGAATCCATTAATTAAAATAAAAAAAAACAAGCTGGGGCGTGCACTGGAAATAAAAAATATAGGAATCTGAACAATAAGCACAGAGAAAATACCACCTAAGGTAATACAAGAGATGGAAATGAGAATCTCTGGTTTGAAGCTATAATAGCATAATTAGATATAAGAGTCCAAGAAAATGTTGACTCCCAAAAAACATCCTGACACAATAGCAATAAAAATTCAGGTCATAAAAAAAAATAACTAAACATACGAATAATTGATGTAAAGGAAGAAGAATGCCATCTCAAAAGCCCAGAATATATTTATAATGAAACCATAGAAAATCATATTGCTAATCCAAAGGAGATGCCTGTACAAGAAAGACTACCAATCCCAGTGTGCAACGGGTGGCCAGCTCACGGACTAGCAGTCCCAGCCTGCACCCTGGTGGCTTTCCTCCCTGGACCACAAGCGTTCGCCCAAGCTCCTCCTTGAGGGATGAGCTGCATGAGGTTTCTCATTCAGCTCAGGACTTCCTCCAGTTAGTCTTGGCACGTTTGCAGCACCAACACTCGAAGTTTGGTCCGCGGGAGCTTTGGCGGCATTAGAACCGACTTCTAACTTCCTTACAACTTAGTCCTATAGTAGGCATAGTAAATGGCTCATGGCACTTTGACGAAGGGTAGGTTGGAAGCAGAACTCCCTGTCCGAGGACAGGGCGACAGGCTCCGGGAAGAAGGCTGTGCTAGCTAGTCCTAGCTCCCTGGTTCGAGTCCAGGCCAGCATCCCTACTCCATAGGTATCTGTGCTCCTGGCAGGTCACCTCTGTGGTAACTCACATCTACCCTTGCCCACTCCACAGCAGATCTGGCAGCATCCTCAAAATGGCAGGCTGCGGGTTTGTGGAGACCTAAGACCCTATGCACTTCAGTGTTCCACAGGTCTGCAAGCCATCCCTGGAGCACCAGACCTTTCATTGAGACTTTTCTACTTCCCACTACCCAGCTTTGGTTCTCTGAGGAATGCTTTTACCATTCTTGCTCTGTTCCTGTTGTGTGAATGCAGCATAGTAGGTGAGGATCCTCAATATGAACTTAATGGACTTGTTCTCTGGATGTAAGCAAGTCCCAATTCCAGCTGGCCTCTGGCAAGGATGCTTGAGTAGTATCCTAGCCCATTGGGAAGAAGTAATCGACCCAGTCGTTTTTCTGAAGCAAAACTAAGAGGCCTGCCTATGCTACATTTCGCATTTCAGGACTCAGGTGAGAAAGAAGTATCCAAAGATGTCTGGAAGCTTTCCTGTGAAGTGGATAGGGTGTGTGCACTGTGGACTTCAGGCATAGAGGTAAGTCAAGTATAGGGATGCCACTTCAGCGTGAAAATAAGGACATTTGCCTGACAAGAAAAATATCACTCGGCTTTGACTATAAAAGGTACATCTATTGATAAAACTTTAACACCCAGAAAATTCTCTATCCTGTCATATAAAGCCCCCAAACCCTGCACCTGATCTAGTGTTTTGGGATATTTGTACACTGTATGAAGGTGTATTTGCTGTGCTTGGTCTAATAAAGAGTTGAATGGCCAATAGCTAGGCAGGAGGTATAGGCAGGATTTCTGGGGAGAGAGAGAGAGAAAGGGGGGATCTGGGCTCACAGGAGACACTACAAGACTCAGAAAGGAAACAGGAGGTGCAAGATGGAGAGAGGTGTAACAAGTCTTTCTTTGTCCCACCAGCCAGCTCCTCAATAATGATAACAGAGACTTCTTACTAATTATGAATGCTTGGCCTATAGCTTAGGCTTGTTCCTTACTAGTTCTTGTAACTTAAATTAACCAGTTTCTATTAATCTATGTTTGGCCTTGTGGATTGTTACCGTTCTTTCATTCTGTATGTCCAAATGCCTCTGTGTCTCATTTGGCATCTCCTTTGAGTGCCTAGATTTATCCTGAGTTCCTCACCCTTTCCTGGAAGTGCCACCTATTTCTCCTGCCTAGCTTTTGACCTTTCAGCTTCTGATTATACCAATCATAGCAATATATCTTTACATAACATATAAATGGGCTAACTTAAGTTATAAGAGCTAGTTAGGAACAAGCCTAGGCCATAGAACTTTTTTGAATGTTTTTATATTGTCAGGTAATAGCTATCCTTGGGTTTAATTTTGTGATGTTTTACATATGGTTAATCCACTATATTTATCTGGAATGAAGCCAATTTAATAATGGTGAAGAACTTTTTGTATGTCATTAAATTTGGTTTGCCAGTATACTGAGAGTTTTGATTCCATCGTCATCAGCAAGAACTACCTATATTTTTTCATGGCAGACTTCCTCTGTGTAGATTGGTTTTCATAGAACTAAATCTGTAGACAAGGTTTGCCTCCAAATCATAGAGATCCACATGTCTCTTCCTTGTATGTGCTGGGATTAAAACTGTGCACTACCTATTACCCTAGGTAATGTGTATCCTTAATGTGTAGATATGTGTCTTGTTTACACAAGAAGACTGGAACCTGTTCACTTCCCATTCTATTAGTCTTTGTCTTTGCATTGGTCAATTTAGGAAAAATGCTCTTGAGAACCTATCTATAAACAATGGTTTTGATTACCTTATTCTATATTGTTGTTGTTATTGCTCATACTGTAATTGATGAGTGAAGTGTGTGTGTGTGTGTGTGTGTGTGTGTGTGTATAAGGGAGAGAGAGAGATTATGTGTGTGCATATGTGTGTTTTTCCTTTCTTTTGGTTTTGTTGTGCCCAGACTCTGAACCCCCAGCACTACCATGAGACCTGATGCACTGCAAAAGCAAAGAGTCTATTTATGAATTAACTCGGTATAACTGTCAGTCTGTAACAGTGGGGGTGGAGAAGGAGGAACCCCTTGCAGCAGTGGGGCAGGACATATATTGGAGTAGAGCCCGTGGAGTGTCTGGGGGTCTCCCTAGTTGCATAGCCAACAGTCTCCAGACTGTTGCACCTTTGGTCTTTGGCACCCTGTTTCCAGTTGACTGGTCAGCCCTCAGCTGCAGAAAGGATGCTTTTCCTAGAGGTCATCACTGGGAATGCCCTGCATTCCCACTATTATCAGGAAAGCACATCCAGAGCCTGCAGGCTAACTTCTGATTGGTTCATTGCCACAAGGAGGTATCTACTGTTTGCTTCCCAGTGATTTGAGAAAGTAGGGGTTCACTTCATGCTTCTGACTCAGTGTCCTACAACTTGCTGGTACTTTTATGCAGCCTGTCATGGGAGTCAAGCAGGGGACTGGGTAGGGTCTGGGCCCTTCACTTTTACCAGTGTTAAATTTACTTTTTCCTGTGTTTTCTTGGGTATAGTTATCCTCCTTAGTTTTGAATTTCCCTTCTAGCAGCTTTTCTAATGCTTGATTTGTATATAGATAATATTTCCTTCATTTAATTTATAATGGAATATGCCATTTTCTCCAACTCCCTGGTGTTTGAATAATTTGTAGGGTAGAGCAGTGTGTGTTAGCATCTTTGGTCTCAAAGATTTCATGCTCTTTAAATCTTCATTAGAAGTTAGTTGTAATTCTATTATGTCTGCCTTAACACGTAACATGTTCCTTTATGCTCTTGCAGCTTTTAATATTCTTTCCTATTTTAATCAGTTCAGTTCTTAGAGTACTATGTGGCCATGGAATTTCTTTTTTTCCTATAGCCAATGTGGTATTTTGTCTCTAGACCAGGCTATACTGGAACTCAGAGATCTACCTGCCTCTGGCTCCTAAGTACTGGGATTAAAGGCAAACATTAGCACTGCCTGACTGTAATTAAAAATATGTTTACCTGTGGCTCAGAGAGATGACTAAAAAACACATACTACTCTTGCTGAAGACCTGGAGTTCAGTTCCTAGCACCCACATCTGGCAACTCATAGCGGCCTGTTAACTTACCATCTCTGCCTTGAAGACACACACACATGCACATAATTAAAAATAATAAAATAAGGTAGGAGGATCAAGACCAGCCTATAGCACTAATTGGTCTTAATATTAAAAAACCCAGAGTCAGATATCAGGATGGATACTGAAAGATCAAAGAAGTAAAGGGGCACCCACTAGAGACTTCTTACTTCTACCGAATCTCAGACCAAAATGCTGAGCTGTCTCTACCGCCCCTAGTAATGGGATTAAAGTTGTGTGCCTCCCAAAGTGACTGGGATCAAAGGCATGAGATCCCTAGTGCCGAGATCAAAAGTGTGTGCCACCACTGCCACACGGCTTCTGTGGTTAACTAGTGGCCAGTTCCATTCTCTCATCTTCAGGCAAGCTTTATTTGTTAGAGCATGAACAAAATATCACACCAGACTTCTGGTCTACATATCAAGTTCCTGACAGCCAGAACTACACAGAGAAACCTCTGTCTCCAAAATAATAATAATATAAGAATTATATTAGTATATGTTTGTAAGTGTATGAGTACCTGCCATAGTACTCAGTTTCTCTGGAGTGCCAGGTACAACTCAGGTCATCAGTCTTAACAGCAGACACTGTATCCAATGAACCATCTGGCCTAGGAGTATCTTTTGTTTGTTTGTTTGTTTGTTTGTTTGTTTTTCAAGGCAAGGTTTTCTCTGGGTAACAGTCCTGGCTGTCCTGGAACTCCTCTCTGTAGACAAGGCTGTCCTTGAACTCACAATAGATCTGCCTCTCAAATCACTGTTGGGACTAAAGGCATGTGCACCATATGTCCTGTCTGTATCCCAGACCTTGAGAGATAGAGGAAGGAGAATCTAAGTGTAAAGAGTGTGTAGGCTTTCATCTAGAGCAGAGGGAACAGAGGCTGCAGCCAGCCCCTGAATTGGTCATTTTCTTGTCACTGGAACACAGAGAACATAAAAGATCATCATTCATAGGACATCAGGAGGAATTTATAAACATGTACCTTCAGGACCCAAGTACCAGGGAAGGATTTTTTACTTCATTATCTCAGTAACTAGGTAGGTGAAAGAAAATTCTCCTGAACACCCTTTGAGTATGTGTCTGTCCTAGATCTCACACTGTGATCCATTACACAGATTTTCCCATTCAATTATGCCTAGTACAGAAATCATGCACTGAAAATTAAGATAATGGATGAACATCCAGAAATATGGTCAACAGGCACAATTATTATGAAGGAATAGCTTCTCTGCCAATAACAATAAATTTATGTTCAGCTAGAAGATTTGGTGGGGCTGGCTTGCTCTCTGTTGGAGATTCAGCATTAACAGGGATTACCTTGCAAGAACAGTGAGAATTCTTATGTTCTCTGTGGCTCCAGAAGAGGGAGTGCATCTCTTCACAGGGAAGGGGTGATACTTCAAAAACTACAGTGCAAGGGAATGACAGAACTCAGCTTAGAATAGACAGAGCTCAGCAGCCTGCCTAAGCCAGGCAAAGCAAAGAGGCTATTTCAATAGAGAGAAGAACGAGGCTGAACTCCTCACACTGTGTCCCCCTCACATACTGTTTTCCTGAAACCATTTATAGAATCTTTGAAGGGGAGTGCGGTCTATGGGACCATGGAAGTGGAAACAATGTCCCTAGTGACATCCACCATGAGTCAAATCAAGTTGCCAGAGGCTCTAGTCCTAGTCAGTAGACTTATTATATTAGGAGGGAAAGAAAGCAGTGGATGCAGGTGCTAGTTCTGAACCTCAATCTGCTCCACCACCAACTTTGATCTTCACCTACCACCTTGCTCTCCTTCATGTCCAGACTTTCAGTGACCAGGCTACAGATGTACCTTTTGGGACATGGCAGGTTTCTTATCACCATCTCCAGAGGCATTTGCTTTCACAGAATATGACCCTGAAGATAGCTGTAACATCTGCCTGATGGGGATTTTCCCCTCTGCTGTTGGCATACCTTAGACTCTGTAGTTTCCTGGAACAAAAAGCTTGCTTGTTACGCTATCCTGAGAAAGATAGGATATTGGGTATGTTTTGGTATTCTCTGGAAACAAACCACAAAGGGAAGCGACCAGAGCTTTCCTTAGTCACTGTGTTACACCTTCAAAAATTCTGTATACATACACACACACACACACACACACACACACACACACACACACACACCACATAACTGTAGGGCCCTGCCTTAAGGCCTTCTTACAGAAAAAGTCTCTTATGGGTGTTGAGGGAGAGAATATAGAAATTCTAATGAGATGGTACCAATAAATACTAACACAATGGGAGATGTGCTTCTGTACATATATTGCTCTCATTGGTTGATGATGAAAACACTGACTGGACAATAGCCAGGCAGAGGTATATACACAGCTGTAGGAGGAAGGAAGAAGAGGAGAGGGAGCATTTACAAAGACTTGGAAGATGAAAGGTGCCTGGCACTCTCTGATAAGATAAGGCTATATAGAAATACATAGTAGTTATGGGTTAATAATTAAGACAGATCTAGCCCAATAAGAAGTCTTAGCCATCAGCCAACACTTTATAATTAATATAGTGCCTCTGTGTTTATTTGGATTCTTGAAATGGGGAGGGACAGACAGAACAGAAACCTTCATCTTTAATCATACACATCTTACAGACCAAAAGAGATGAAGAATCCAATTAGTAACAATGTCTATAAGGGATTTCAGCTCTCTCTGTACAGATTCTACATATTACAGGAAAATGATGCCAGCACCTTAAATTCCTGAGTATGTGGTCAAATACAATGCACATTAGTGAACACATATATCATGTGTAGTGCACAGACACTCTGCAGATGCTTGAATGCACCTCTGTGGGAATAACAATATCGCAGGAAAGAAAGGTGTTAAATGACAAGGAAACAATAACATCAAAAATAAGTAATTAATAGATAAGGCAAAGCCAGAGTGCCAAGGCAAACCCCTTGTGTTCATCAGAGCAGCCCTGTGCTGGACTCACTAAAATCTACATGTACATCCTGTCCTCTGGGATGGCTTGCCTACTGTCTTTCCACTCCTTGAGCATCCACAAATTCCTGACTGTCATCTATAATCATATCTTGTATCCTCTCTCTCTCCTTTCTCTCTCATTGAAACAATCCAGTTCTGTTGAGGCATTAAATCAAAATTCAGCAAAAGTATTATTACAGAAATATCTCTGATCTGAAGGCCCGCATCTCCTTCTCACAAGAACAAGCTGTGACCCTCAGAAGTAGTGGGTAATCCTCATTTAACATGCATGAAGGAAATTACTCCTGATTCAGAAAGAAAGGCCCAAACCCATGTCATTTCTGATAATATCTTCCCTTCTAGTGGTAAGTAAAGTATCATCCATAAGACCCTTGAAGCTTTGATGGCTAGTATTGACTCAGGGTGGCAATTTCCATGTACAACATCTTCAGGAAAGATCTCAGAGCTGAGAGAAGATAATTGTTGCTAGGCCTGGAGATGCAAAACTGTTATCCCACCAACATGACAGACTGAGGCAGGGAGATCACAACTACAAGGCTAGCCTGGGCACCTACCCTGGCCTCCATATAAAGTGCAAAAGGAGAGTAAGAAGTGACTCCAGGCTTGGGCAAGGTGTCCTTTGTTGATTGGCCAACTACCCCTGCAGAAATTGTTGCCATGTTTAGAGGCCTACCATGGAGGCTGCTATACTCTGTACTTCGCATACTAAAAGTATTCAGACCCAGCCCACTCACTTCAAATTGGTTCCTTGCCTCACTGGAGAGATCTGGCTTCCTTGTGACTGGGGCAAGGTTCAGCAAGGTCCAGGCAGGTCAGAAGCTAGACAAAAGGTCAGCACATGCTGGTAAACCTACATCTTGCTGGGTCTTCTGCAGCCTCTCTCATGGCTGGGTGAGGCTCTAGTCACTTCCAATATTCATTGGGTCAAGCTCCTGAGTACAAGCGAAGTGAGTGAAGAAGTAAGAGTATGAACAAAGGAGACAAGACTGAGAAGGGGAAACTCACAGAGTCAGCTGATACAAGATTGTGAGTGATCACTGACTCTGGTCTGACAAAGGGGAATCTGCTTAAGACCCAACTAGACTCCCTTAACAAAGGTGGCAATGGTGTAGATGGGACACATATGAGGTTACTGGCTGGGGTTCCAAGATCCAAGTCTAATACACAAACTGACTTAGCAGAGCCCATTCTATGGAGAGATCAATTGTTCAGAGGAAACACAGGTGTGTGGGTGGTATGGAAGTGCCATTTTCATGCCTCAGTGAGATGACGGAGTAAAATTACTAGGGAGGTGTTACCCTCTGAGGAGCAGATGTTAATTTGAGAGACATGGGGGGTAATGGCAATGGAATGTAAAAGATAAATTAATAAAAATGTAAAAAGGCCGTACAGCGGTGGCACATGCATTTAATCCCAGCACATGAAGGCAGAGACAGGCAGAACACATGATTTTGGACAAGCCTGGTCTCCAAGTTCCACAAGAAACCCTCTCTTTAAAAAAATATATATTGTTTAAAAATATTATCACTGGATGATGTATCATAGTGTATTTAAATTGGAATTCAGTAGAGAAAAGAGAAGTAGCAGCAAAACTTAAGCAAGGCTGAGATTTTCAGCTGTGTTGGGACACACACATACACACAAGAATATACATGGAAA